>NC_064645.1:85362903-85667356 GCF_023864345.2 Schistocerca serialis cubense
CAAGGATTTCTACTAGCCCTCGTCTTTTTTCCTACTTGATCCTCTGCTGCCTTCACTACTTCATCCCTCAAAGCTACCCATTCTTCTTCTACTGTATTTATATCCCCCATTCCTGTCATTTGCTCCCTTATGCTCTCCCTGAATCTCTGTACAACCTCTGGTTCATTTAGTTTATCCAGGTCCCATCTCCTTAAATTTCCACCTTTTTGCAGTTTCTTCAGTTTTAATCTACAGGTCATAACCAATAGATTGTGGCCAGAGTCCACATCTGCCCCTGGAAATGTCTTACAATTTAAAACCTGATTCCTAAATCTCTGTCTCACCATTATATAATCTATCTGATACCTTTTAGTATCTCCAGGGTTCTTCCATGTATACAACCTTCTTTCATGATTCTTAAACCAAGTGTTAGCTATGATTATGTTGTGCTCTGTGCAAAATTCTACCAGGCGGCTTCCTCTTTCATTTCTGTCCCCCAATCCATATTCACCTACTATGTTTCCTTCTCTCCCTTTTCCTACACTCGAATTCCAGTCACCCATGACTATTAAATTTTCGTCTCCCTTCACAATCTGAATAATTTCTTTTATTTCATCATACATTTCTTCAATTTCTTCGTCATCTGCAGAGCTAGTTGGCATATAAACTTGTACTACTGTAGTAGGTGTGGGCTTCGTATCTATCTTGGCCACAATAATGCGTTCACTATGCTGTTTGTAGTAGCTTACCCGCATTCCTATTTTCCTATTCATTATTAAACCTACTCCTGCATTACCCCTATTTGATTTTGTGTTTATAACCCTGTAGTCACCTGACCAGAAGTCTTGTTCCTCCTGCCACCGAACTTCACTAATTCCCACCATATCTAACTTCAACCTATCCATTTCCCTTTTTAAATTTTCTAACCTACCTGCCCGATTAAGTGATCTGACATTCCACGCTCCGATCCGTAGAACGCCAGTTTTCTTTCTCCTGATAACGACATCCTCTTGAGTAGTCCCCGCCCGGAGATCCGAATGGGGGACTATTTTACCTCCGGAATATTTTACCCAAGAGGACGCCATCATCATGTAATCATACAGTAAAGCTGCATGCCCTCGGGAAAAATTACGGCTGTAGTTTCCCCTTGCTTTCAGCCGTTCGCAGTACCAGCACAGCAAGGCCGTTTTGGTTATTGTTACAAGGCCAGATCAGTCAATCATCCAGACTGTTGCCCTTGCAACTACTGAAAAGGCTGCTGCCCCTCTTCAGGTACCACACGTTTGTCTGGCCTCTCAACAGATACCCCTCCGTTGTGGTTGCACCTACGGTACGGCTATCTGTATCGCTGAGGCACGCAAGCCTCCCCACCAACGGCAAGGTCCATGGTTCATGGGGGGGAGGTTAGATAGGTTTAAGTAGTTCTAAGTTCCAGGGGACTGATGACCTTAGCAGTTAAGTCCCATAGTGCTCAGAGCCATTTGAACCATTTTTTTCGACATCAAGACGTCTCAACATTCCATTTGTTGTGATGGAAACGGGAACTATTTGCAGGAAAAATAGTTATATATGACCTAGTTAACGAATAAAAACTTAATACGCATACATAGTTTTGTTAAGTAAAACTGCAACAGTATTCGTTACATGGGACCCTTTCAGATCCTAGTAAAATAATACAAATAAGTGTAGCCATTCTGAAACTAAGACCATATTTGAGCTCATAAACCCAACAAAGAAAGGTTCTCAAGCAGCACTGGAGCGTTTTCATATAACGAGTTCTGACAGCGGCCATCTAACAACTTTATGTCGAATTCACCTAAAAACGTCGCAAAGAGGGTAAAGTATCGTTATATGAAAAACTACACCAGCAACAGAGATGTTCAAAAACTTTCACGAATTAGTAATTACAACCAGGAGGTTTATCGATTTGCCTTGTGTTTATCCCCACTTACGAGTGAACCATGACTTTGGTTTTATTTCAGATACTTCACTGCACATTCAAATGGCCGTAGTAACACTCTCATAGAACTTAAACTTTCGGTTAAGTTTTCTTCAGATTTTATTTTTATATCGTTTCATTATCCTTCAGTTAATGTAAATCAACCATTCACAAATTTAGCTAACTTTTACATCTTCGGAATACGAGATACCTATGTTCGTCCTTCCATTTACCAAATGGGTCGTCCAGTACCTTTAAATTCTACGGCTTAGTGCGCTGTGTTATATTAACGTCACCAGTTTCCACTTTTGATGTAACAGATCAGAGTCCTCCTGATAGGTTTGTCTACTCCCATGTAATGTTAGCAAACAGGTTGATTGGTGAAGTTTTATTCTTACCGGACCTGAATATCATGTAGCCCACACATGTTTCTAGTGGGGCTTATTAAATTTAAATTGTATCGAATGAAGAAAAAGCTAAAATGCATCAGCTTATTTTTTGTGGCGGCAATATATCTAGAAAGTTCGTAAAAATGGTACATACCAGCAATCTACTGAACGAAATCACAAGAATAAACAAATTCAGGAGGTGTGTACCTAACTTTTTCATAACTATTTGGAAGAGAGTTATTGAAATGTACAAGTCACAGTGCTGTTGAAGGTAGAATAAAAGTGTGTGGAGTTGGAGACGATGTATGCTTGTATTTAGCAGTAGACGGTTTTGCTATCACATTATTCTGGAAAGGAAGATATTCCGGTCTGGCAGCCCTTAAGCACAGTGTAACCAAGAACATTCTGAAAGTTATTTAGAAAACTGTGACGAATACAATTCACATTACTATTCTATTATCATACTGCATAACACTGAGACATCTTAAAAAGAAAAATTATTTGTTTCACCTTATTTTGTATCCATATCTGTAAACTATCAAGTGCAGTACCGAACTACCTATTAATTTTATTTTATGTCACCTTATCATAGTCTTTTTTGGTGTAGGCCGTGAGTTGTTACCTGAAATTTCCACTTTTTATGTATTCCATCTACTGTTAGCAGCTACTATGAACTACATTGTGCTTTATCATACAGACTAGAAAATACTCCTTGTTTTATTACTGAATTTAAATGTGTGGACCAAACTTTTTCGCCTGAAGGTACTAGGCATTTCAGAAGTCTATAATATACAATATATTTCTTATCAGTTTTTATCTATGCATAATGTAAACTACAACTGACTAAAAATGGTCCAAATATTAACAATGTTAACATGAAATCTTTACTGGGTTTAAGTTACACATCCTGATTTCGTTATATTTACTATGCAACAAACAATCTCTGTATCACTTTTGCTTCTTTTGCGACTGCATTATTATTTCACACAAGTCCTTAGAAACATGTAAAGAAAGTAACTTATCATTGTTATCTAACGAAGTACATTATAATTCCCCAAATATTATTAAACTATTTCATTATTTTTGAGACAGCATTACTGTGTCATTTTCTTCGGGTTGAAGTTAACTGCACAGCCATGAATATTGCGTAATACTTTAGACTGTGACAAAATCCTAGCGTCAAGTGATCCAGACTTATGTGCTGCACATCTGGCTCATGTCGTACTCCCATAAATCTCCCAAACGACTCTTCTTTAGTTTTGGTGAAATAAATAAGAAATGAAATAAAAACGTGCCTTCTCCAACAGCATTTTCCTCAGCAACATTAGCTCCGAAAGAAAATTTCAACGACATAACAAATCATAGTGCATAAGGGCCAAAGTATAAATAGCAGCGGTGATGAACTCTCTCTGAATTTTCAGTCCAACATAAGGCACCATTAATTTCTTTGTTTACTCATTTGAGGTTACATCCACATGCTAATCAATTGTTGTTTGCCAATCTAGTTCAGTGAATTGCAACAACAGTTTGATTACACTAAGCGTGCTTTGATTTATGTGTCCCACTCAAAGACACTCGCCGTGCTTCTGTTATAAGCAGCATCTGAGTTTGCTTACATACCTACTACTTCATAAACAGATACACAGATAAGCCAGAATGTTATGGCCGCCGATCTACTGTCGATGTAAATCCGTTCAGGCGATAGCAGCGACACATGGCGAGGAATGACTGCTAGTCAGACAAACGCACAGTGCATGTTGTATATCACAAGGGCAAGAGCGTGATGGAATGGAGTGTGTTGAGTGGTTCGATGAACACAGTCACGATTTCCAGTTGATGTGTTGGCTCTCCCGTCTCGACACATGTAAACCCTATCAGAGACACCTGGGCATGTGGCGTCAGAGCTCATGGCACCCCTCCCCGGAATTTACGGATTTAGGTGACTTGTGTGTGCAGGTGTGATGCCAGCTCCGTCCACTGACCTACCAAGGCTTCACTGCAACCCTGCCACGACACGTCCACGTTGATACCCGTGCTGGAGGTGGACATACCGGCTGTTAGGTAGATGGTCATAATGTTGTAGCTGATCAGTGTAGTTTCTACGTTAAAGTATAGACAGTCGTCAATGAGTGAAAAATGTATGCTGAGGGCTTCAATGTTGATTTCTTTTTAGTTCCTGCGTGTGTAGGGCCATATTACTTGTGGCTCACTGTGTTGAATAGTAGATGTTGGGATTATGGAGACTACTTTGTTGTCCTTAGGAGCAGTGATTTTGTAGTCACTCTAGTCTTTTGAGTGTTATCATTAATGTCATTGATTTTCCTACTCTTTTTAGAATTATACTTAGTGTAAATGATATTTCTGTTAAAAGTAGATGGCAAATAATAATGTTGCACAAAACAGTTTCTTCCATTTCCATCGACGGAGAGGTAATGACAGATGCAGCTCGCATCGGGGACAGACTCGAACGAGATTTATTTCGAAGATCCTTCCATTTGTTTCCATTAATCTACTAAGAGGAACCACCAAAATGTAGATCATGTTGGTCGGAAGAGAATATGAACCACAGTCAACCCCAATGCGAGCCGTCTACATTACCACAACGCCGCCTGTTGCAAATAAAACAAATAACGAGACTTGTTATATCATCATTCCAAAGGTTTATTCGATTGGTAACTGTGGTTTCAGGTGGTATTGGCCGCGGTATCGCGGTCGCACATTTTAGCAGCCAGACGGTCTTCTCCAGACGTCGCGTTGGTGGCCACGCGTCAACACATTCAGCGTCTGGCATGGCGGTTCTCAAGAGCTGCGCGGTGTGATGTACAGACCTCCAAGGTGGGCGCGGAGGACACCGGAGTGATCTGCGAAAAATATAAATTTCTAAATTATAAACGTCGCCCTATTATGGTGAGTTGATATAACACCTGTAAAGTGAAGTGCTAAATTATCGTAGGACCACAAGCTAATAAATGGTCAATTTCTGTATCCATAGAAGGGATGTTTCTATCGCGACAACTCATGAACCCTAGAATACTAATTATCGCAAATATGAAAATTACCGACAGTGAATGTTTGCCTATTTACTCCTCCCGGAGTGTTATCTATTGTGAAGAAATGATCTACTAAATTATTGCATCAGATGGTAGATAGTTCTTACAAGGATCAGAATATTTGTGAGTTAGTCAATACCTCACGCAAACGCATGTATTATCCTCACCTGAACTATATTCATTATGGAATGGAGAGAATTGTGACTGTTGCTAAATCCATCCATACCAAAATAGTAGAGTTTCTTAAAACAAGTTGTGTAAATGTTCAGTTCAAATTCGGAGAGCTTCAAGGATAATTACGGACAGAAAAATAAACGATCATACAGCATAAGAAATGGGATTAAAATACCGAGTATAATCGTGGGAGGCTGAAGGTGAAACTTCGCTGAGAACTTGATAACAGTAATGGGCGGGAGGGGACATAGGAGAACGTTATCTGAAAGGCTCTCCCTCAACTGAAAGTGTAGGCAACGGTATTGTATTTACCACTGATTCTTGAGTTTAAGTATATCCTACCAATACTAGAGCTGAAAGATATGTATGCCGCGAAACGATTTTGTATCTAATCAGAGTTCACAACTGGTATAAAATAACAGCAGACTATAGGTTCCGAGAAAGTTTATGGATCGACCATAGAATTTTGTAGCCATGGTGATATATCTAAACTGACACCATTTTAGTTATATTAAAAATTGTAAAACTCTATACTCGAATAATATCTTGAAGATTCCCCTTCTGAAGGGAGCTACCATGTGATCATGAAATGAGAAATACACTTAGAAACCAAAATCTGTGGTCCTTTACACAGATCGAAGTACCACTCACCGTAACAGCACCGCCTTAATCCTCCTCCTGCAGCCGTCTCTGCAGCAACTCCACGAAAAAGGCGTCCAGTGTGAACTGACGCTCCTGTTGGAAAAGGTCCTATTACTTTCATGTTATCTAACACGTGAAGTGATTCACAATTTGTGCTAGTTCCTGTCGTATAAAAGTATAACGAATTGTAACGTTTACCACAAATTAGCACGGTTCAGGTATCGAAATTAAGAATATAGTAATTCAACTTAGTATCCAACTAACACAATTAGTTTCACATCTCAGATTCTATTAATACTAACAAGTAGCTAATATCCCATTATCTTTAACATTTTCTGTGTACGACTGGGTAATGATGTGCTTCTGTGGTTATGCTGTGTTGTTGTTCCTGCTTTATGGTCATCATTTCAACAAGTGACCGAGCCATTTTCTTCTGATCGTGAGACGTTTCCTGACTGATATAAGTCAAGGAGAGAGTACATTACCGCAAAGTTCGCAGCACATGAAGTTGATGGCTGGGACGTCCGTTGAAGTATTGTGCACAAAATGAACACAACAATTCGGCCTAACACCCGGAAGGAGACCAGTAACTAGTACCATCTTCGAGAGTAAGTTATCATGTAATGTGAAAACGAAAATTTCACTTTGAAACCAAATGCTACTATTCCTGATACCGTTCGCATTTATACTAACCGGAGCAGGACGGACTTCTTTCACTTCCTGCAGCCGCTTCTGCAGAATCTCCTCAAAAAAGGCGTCCAAAGTGAACTGACGCTCCTGTTGGAAAATAACTTATTAGTTATATGTCACCCAACATGTGCAGTATCCAAAATTAATACTAGTTTCTATCATATAAAAGTGTTACGAAGTGTTACATTTGTCATAAATTGAGCAGTGTACAGGTATCGGTATTTAATATCTAGTAACTCACTTTAATATCCAAGAAACATCAGTCATGTGATGTCTCAGCAACAATTAATACTAACAAATATCTAACATCCCATTATCTTTAACATTTTTCTGGGCACGACTGGTTAATGATGTGCTTCTGAGGTTATGCCGTATTGTTGTTCCCGCTTTATGGTCAACATTTCAGTAACTGACCGACCCCTCTTCTTCAGGTCGTGTGACGTTCCCTGACTGGTTTGAGTCCAAGCAGCGTGAACAAAATAGTGCAAAGTTCGCAGCACATGAAGTTGATCGCTGGGACGTCCGTCGAAGTAATGTGCACAAAATGAACACAACAATTCGGCCTAATACCCGGAAGCAGACCAGTTTCTAGTATCATATTCGAGAGTAAGTTTTCATGTAGTGATAAAACGAGAAATTTAATTTGAAACCAAATGCTACTATTCCTACTACTTTGTAATTTACACTCACAGAAACAGAAAGGACTTCTTTCTCTTCCTGCAGCCGCTTTTGCTTTATCTCCTCAAAAAAAGAGTCCAGGGTGAAATGACGCTCCTGTGAGGAAAAGAACATATTAGTTTGATTAGTAGTAGAGCATGCTAGGTAATTCAGAGATAGCGCTAGTTCCTTACATGTACATGTGTTAAATATTCTGCAATGTCGTCTTCAACCAGTCGATCGCGTTGGCAGCATATTAAGTGCGCCTATGACCCAGAATATTTTTCACCATAATTCTTTACAACTGGAGAGGGATGTTACCTTTCTCAAGCCTCTCACATAGTTATTTGCTCAGTGTTAACAAATACCACACCCAATTTACCGGAATGATAAATGGTTAGAATCAACTGTCCATGTCTGGGGTCAGTGTTAAGTTTAATGGGCTTCAATACAACTGTCAGAATTGTTTAAACAGCATTCAGGTTCCATTATCAACATTAGCTTACCTAATGCGACAAGTCCGGATATAATGTGGTAATAACACGGAGGGGAGGATATAGGGCCAGTGGGATGCAGGGGAAAGAGCCAGCATAATGCAGCAAAGGAGCCCTGCAGGGAACATAGCGAGAGACACAGTGTGAGGCTACCCTACAGGTAAGAGAATATACGACTCTGACATGCTAAAGGCTTTTTCTAAGGGCTTCATACTCATGTTAAACGACCACTATATCTGTGGCGCATGTAGTATTAGAATTCCTATAGTCCATATTTTACGGCGCTTTATCTTTAGATGCGAAGGCAGAAGTAAGTTTGGAAGAGGTCTCAAGCTCTTTGTTCTACTTAAAGTCAAGACCACTATGGCAAATTTTAAAAATTTTATGTCGGTCTGGAGATAAGCTCAAGTTTTAGAATGACGACTATTGTGAACTGTTGAGTGACTAGCACATCCCACTTCGCTACAGTGATCAACAAATTCATCCATCCATCAGTGACATTCATTGCCGCCGGTATTTTGTATCTGATCACGATCCAGAAGAGCAGTATGCTAACCACATGCTCCTCCATACAGTGACGTCTATCGTCTGACGATGACGAGGCGATCGATCGGTACCTTTGGAACTTCAGAGAAATGATTGGACGGAATTAGGTACTTAGGTGGTATTTTATATAATCGTCACAACCATCACTCGTGCAGAGATGCCTATCTAAGACGTGTTATTTACAATGACGTGTCACATCTGATGTTTATAGCAAAAAAATATTCATTTACATTAAATCGTGACAGTCTGTAATATCAACTGTCCACGTTATGTACAATCAGTTAGCTCTCAGACTTTACTGCTTTGCGTGCTATGCCACTGCAATATAACGTGCCTCACCTTTACAGTACCCCAAACAGTGACCAAGTTGTTCTCCAGTCGCAGACCCTCGTCTTTCTCCCCTCCCAAACACCGGGAGAAAAACTTCTTCATGCGGCGGAACATTGCTGTAACGATAACAAACAGCACATTAGACATGACTAGACCGTGTCTACGAGTAAGTTTTGCAGCAATGTCTCACAACTCGATCGCAAGAAAAACCTGTAACTGCGACGACATGTCTGTAACCTTAGCTTTTGTAGAAAAGCAGCTGCTTGTATCAAAAACGACATGTACAGTCTATATAATTGATTGAGCCTATACATTTGTTACTAGTTGAGAATTAGTTACTTTAAATTTGTGTCAGTAATTCGTATATCATGAATCAAAACAATTACACGTATTGGAAGTTTAGCAATCGCATGTTCATTAAGTGGTACTTTTAGAATAAATTTGTTTTGAGAGCTACTGGCTGAAGGCTTATCTATTAGACTAAATTTAATTAGCAAGTCATTACAATACTACAATTGTTTCAGATTTACAGCTGCTTCGCCGGCCGTTGTGGCCGTGCAGTTCTAGGCGCTTCAATCTGTAACTGCGTGACCGCTACGATCGCAGGTTCGAATCCGGCCTCGGACATGGATGTGTGTGATGTCCTTAGGTTAGTTAGGTTTAAGTAGTTCTAAATTCTAGGGCACTGATGACCACCGATGTTAAGTCCCATAGTGCTCGGAGCCATATGAACCATTTTTTATACAGCTACTTCAGATATTACAACTTCAGATTTTGTCATCTATTACAGCATGATATGCGGAATATCTTCCCCTGGGGCAGGAACAAGAATTTGTTTTTTATGTGTGTTGGTGGTGGGATGAAGTTACTAGTTAATAAACTACGCTACAATCTGATTGCTATATATTCCGCGGTATACGACGAGCATTCGGTTTTTACAGCTATCCTTATCACCGAGTCAGAATATTCTCTCAGGGCTGCACTGTCCCTTCTTTGTGTCAGTCATCGAGAACCCTACATCTAAATTACACTTCGCGACCATGTGAGCTAAACAGTAACGTGTACGACGTAATAACTATATCCGTGGTTGAAATTTACCCACCAGTTTCTACATGAAGAAAACTTAAAAATAGCTTATAAACCGCTAATAGGTTTAACATTTGACACTGCTCCAAGATATTAACTGTACTTCCTTAAGTGACAGGAAAAGATAATATTTTTGCTACAATTCCATGTCGACTCAGTATGACACTACACAGCCAGAACCTGTTAACGACTTTTCTTTTTCACCGACGGCAGAAGATAAAAGCATGAACCAACGATAGGACATACCGTATGTATGTGTAATCGAAAAGCAGCGTGATAGGTGACACCATTCTATTTATGAAACTAAGCTATAAATTTGAGAATACATGATACCAGCAGTTGAACCTTGGCAAAAACTCAGTGAGGTTATCTCTCTCTACAAGTGAAGCATTCTCGCAACTTTCTGAAGTTGCATTACATATTAAAGAAATGTACTGGAATGTAAATCGAGGACTGTTTTCCTTTTCCAGTTCAGTCCCATTACTAGTAACATTTTGCGAAGTCACATCACACTATTTCGTAATGCTACAGTATTCTGATACTTCTCCACTACATACATAGTCATCTAAAAGCTTATTCGAAGTTCTAATTGCAGATGTATACTGAAAATAAATACGTGACAAATCAATGGCTCTTGCCTCTTTGTGAGTATTGACTATATACCTCGCTTCTGAAACAGAGCGTTCGCTTCATTCAAAGCTTCTAATGCTCCCCAAGAACTTGTTCTCGAAACACAAAATCCAACACTATAACGCGTGAATCGAAATTATAGAATCTTTTACTCAAGAACTCAAGAAACTAATTCGTTTCGATACTTCAACTACTCCAGAGAATACGGAAGTCATTATTATGCATTGGTCCACCACAGTTAAGCTGATTTTTGTTAGCAAACCCTGCGATCAACATTAGGCAGCAACCTCGATAACTGCAGAGAACAACGTTGTACTGGAACGTCGATATCAATGGTTAAACAAGAACTGCAATGAACATTTTCAGTAATTTGAATCTATGTAAGACGAAATAATCGTGTTTTAGCACTGACAAATATGCAGCGGAGTCTTGAATGTTGAAAACGTGCGTACAGTTAATAAACTCCCAAGTGATCTAACAGTTAACAATACTCAGAGATAGTGCTTTAATTTCCTTAAGCAACAGGGAAGGAAGAATCTCATATTATGGTGCCAAGTCAACTCTGTATAACTCTACACAGTTGTAACCAGTTTCCTACGTGTTTTCCTCTTCGCAGACGGAAGATAATTCTAGCAGTATAACCCTGCAAAGATCATAGGCAATATGTAAGTGTAATCGACGAAACAGGAAGATCGGTTACACTGTTTTCATTGTGAAAGTAAAAATTAATGTAAATAGAGACCGCTCCGAGTCTACCAAAACAACCACAGTAAACTTTTGCTAACAGTCCGATTATATTATTGGAGAAGGCGATAACAAGATAGACTATTACGGTAGAAAACAAAAATAAAAAATACTTTGTAGCGGAGGCGTTGTGCAGCTTTAATGAATGTTAACAACTGTATTGTGCAGTAGACAGCTACGACGGTACTTTTCATTAGGGACCATCGAATTTGGTCTAAAATCAGACCATCATCGGTCCCAAAAGCCGTCTCAGCTATGCTTTCGCGTATATTGCAATGGCAGTTATCAAACGTAGATAGCTCGACCATTGGTATTATCTGTATAGACATTACATTGGTAAAAATGTCTATGAAGTTAAATGGACATAATGGACATGACAAGTTAATGTCAATGACGGAACACTGTACATCCGGAATTGCTATTCCTATTACGCAAGTTCATAGCTGAGATCGTTTTTAGTCTTGATGACGGTCTGATCCTCGACCGAAACATACATTCTCTCATAAAATGTACCGTTACAGCTGTGATTGCATAATGCAGTTATTTCGATGAGCATATAAAATGGAAGTAACGTGACTGCTGCAGAAACTGACTGGGCAGAAACAAAAAGTAAACGATTATAAAGCTAAGATCAATATATCGAAAAAATCGAATAATATCTTACACAAATTCCTCTAGAATAAACTCAACGGAAATATAACGAAAACACAAAATTTGATTCCATAAGTTAAAAAATTATGACTAACATTACTACTCGTTCCTCTCAGGGCAACTTCTACAATGTACTTAGGTTCACGGCTAACACCACCGTAGACAGTTCTCCCATATTACAAAAATTGCTAAAGAATTGCATCAATCAACATGATAAAAATTATCATTTATCACTTCACTCCCAAAAATTTATTTTCTGCTCTTAAGGTACTGCCTAACCTCACCATCGTATATCCTTCGAAATACAGAAAGAAACAGTTAAATATATGTCAGAAAAAAAAAGAAACAATAATCGCTAATAGTTTCTCCATTGATAATATAACCTGTGTCCTCAAGTTACCCCCTCCCCCCAATAAACAACACTACCGTATATCACGACATATTAGGAATAAACAGCATATTTTACAAACTTTGTAAATTACAGTAGTAACTAACACAAACACAGATAGCATTTAATAACAGACCGCTTACACGCTCTGCAACGTAAAGTCATGACGTCAAGAGGACGTCATGGGTGAAACCACACGCATAGAATCTGAAAGAGCACTTCTCAAAGTTGTCACTGTTGAACTAAGCTGTTAATTTGAGAATACATGATGAAAGCACATGAACTTAAAAAAATTAAGTGTAGAGGTCTAACTCTACAAGTAACCACCTGACGTTTGAAACCCCATAAAAAATTAAAACGAATTGCTATTTCACGTTATTACTGTTAAGAACTTCATATTCCGTAATCACACCACACTCCTCCACATGCTTCAATTTTCCAGTACTTCTCCACTAATACACATTCATTTATTGGCTTTTAAGATATTCTCACCCGAGATGATTGTGTATACTCATTAAATATACAAAGTTAAATCAATAGCTCATACCTACTGCGGGTCCGTTGCAGCTGGCCTCCGAAGCTGGGCGTTCGCTTTGCTGAGAGCTTCTAAAGCTCCTCAAGAACTTTAAAATGTTTCGCTAGATGTGCTCCAAACACAAAATGCAAGACTGCAATAACTAATTCATAACTGAAGCTCCTTACACTCAATAACTCGCAGAACGAATTCGTATGGATACTTCGAGTACTCCAAAGAATACGGAAGTAATTACTACACAACGGTCCTCAACGCTTTACGTGAGATGGCATTGTTGTTTACATACCCAATATCCTCCCCTCGTAGCTGAGTGGTCAGCGTGACGAAAGTCATACCTAAAGACCCGAGTTCGATTCACGAATGTGTCGGGAGATTTTTCTCCGCTCAGGGACTGGGTGTTGCGTTGCCCTTATCATCGTTACTTCATCCCCATGGACACGCAAGCCTCCAAAGTGACGTCAACTCAAAAGACTTGCACCAGTCGAATGGGAGGCCCTAGCCACACGGCATTTCCATTTTATCAGTAAACCGAAATCCCAGTAAAGCAATAGCGTTTAGCAACGTGGATATAAATGTTAGACAACCACTGAAACAAAATATGATATAAGTCAATTGTACATTTCAACTTTTCATAAAATAGCATCGAAGCATAACGACGTCGAATGCTGACGCCCTCGATCCCGCTTTTAGTCATGTATTGAATTGTGATGTCATGCGTAAAAATAGATTCCTTCAGCGCATGTGACTTCCACCAGATTCGACGTCCGTTTGTGTGACTCCTCTATTTGTTTCCTAGTGTAGCGATTTTCTATATTGTAACCTGGTTGTCAAGGTAAGGCCGTAATCACTTACTATTGGTTGCCTTTAACAGTTACACACAATTATTATTAAAGGAGTAGTTCCAGACTCAACAATAAATTAAAAAATACCACGCTTTATTATTGAAGGAATAATCACTTCACTCCCAAAAATTTATTATTAAATGAACAAGTTGCCCCTATAAATCCATGGAAAAAACACCAGTGGTGGAACGATGAATGTGATGAAGCAGTGTTGGATCGACACCAAGCTTGGTTAAGGCATCAAAATGAAGAAACTGGAAAATCATATTTGAAACTCACAAAACAAAGGAAGACAACACAAAAAATAATAAGGAGAGTTAAACGTCAGTACCAAAAAGATATACTTCTAATGATAGAAACAAATAGTGAAAAAACAAACTCAAGAGACTATTACAAAATATTTGGCAGACAATTGCAATGATATGATCCTCCAACATTAACGTTAAAAGATAAAGATAATAACCTAGCCCATAGCAATAGTAAAAATACAGAAATTCTAGCAGTAACATTTAACAAGTTACTAAAGTGTGAAGATCCCCCAGAACTTCTTCAGATAAACACAGAAACCCCAATTAAAACGCCAGCAGAAAATATAAATCCACCTACAATCAATGAGATCTACAGAGCTTTGAAAGAACTCAAAAACTACAAAGCAAGTGGAGAAGATCAAACGTTTGCTGAACTTTGGAAATATGCAGCAGAACCAGTAAAGATAGCATTACACCAATGCATAGTAAAAATCTAGAATGAAGAGAATTTACCAGAAAATGGGACTACTGCTATAATACATCCATTACATAAGAAAGGAGAAAAATCAAATCCAGACAACTATACAGGAATTTCCCTTTTGGACTGCACATATAAGATCATGTCAAGAATACTACACAACCGCTGTAAAGATCAATTAGAACTGGAACCGGGAGAATATCAAGGAGGATTTAGATCCTGGAGAAGCTGCCCAGAACAGATAATCACCTTGAAGTTAGTTATGGATGTCTACAAAAGAAGGCAAAAACAACTAGTCATAACATTTGTAGATTTCAAAAAGGCGTATGATTGCATCCATAGATCTTCAATGATGAAAATATTAAGGAATTTTGGACTTCATCCTAAATTAATAAAAATGATACAGTTAACCTTAACAAACACCAAATCCAAAATAAAATTTAGAGGAGAAATATCTGAACCATTTACGATTAAAACAGGGTTGAGACAGGGAGATTGTTTATCACCATTGCTATTCAATTGTGCTCTTGAATATGTAATGAGAGAATGGTACAAGGAAAATCCTATGAATATAAAAATTGGAACTAAGAAAGATAAAATAAACCTAAATTGCTTGGGATTTGCTGATGACCTAGCATTACTAGCTAATAATATTCAGGAAGCCACGAAACAAATAACAAGCTTACCAAATATAGCACAAAAATTAGGACTCCAGATATCATTTGAAAAGACTGAAATAATGGTAACGGATCCACTTGTAATAGATCACATCACAGTGAACAATAGGGAAATTAAAATAGTGAAACAATTTAAATACCTGGGTGAAATTATAACACATAAATTGGACGAGTAACCTGCATGGCGAGCAAGAACCAATAAAATGATAAAAGCTCAAAAACCAACATGGTCTATGTACAATAAAAAATGTCTATCAATTAAAACAAAATTAAAACATTACAAGACGGTGGTTGAACCAGAGGTTACATATGGAAGTGAAACTATTTTTAAAGTCACCCAGAAAAACAGAATTGATAAAATTTTAAAAGTAGAGAGAGGAATTGCTAGAACATGCATTAATATGAAATATCAAAAAGCTGGGCAATGGCGGATAGTTCCAAATGAAGTGGTATACATAGAACTGGAGCCCATTACTGATACTATACGAAAGAAAAGGATCTCTTTTTGTGGTCACATTCTGAGGACACCAGAAACCAGGTTATCAAGGAAAATTATTGAGAAACTCTGGAATTTGAAACAACAAGGAGGATGGCTTAAGGAAATAAGAGAGGATATGGAAGAACTGGAAATAACTCTGGATGATTTGCAGAACAAAACGCCAAATTTAAAGAAGTTGAGGGACACAGAAATAAGATTTAAACCAAAAATTGACAAACGACATACAATGAAAAGGGTATTTACAGATAAGGAACGACGAAAAGCATCGGAACGAATGAAGAGATACTGGGCCACTCGGAGGGGGAAATTACCAAAGAAGAGGACCAGAAATGATTGACTGAAGTGGTCCAATGAGGCCGTAAAAGCAGAAGAAGAAGAAGAAGGAATAAACGACAGTATAAATAATAGTGTTTTCAGTGCGTTACAATTTAGCAAATCACCATAAAATCCTGATACTGATAGCGTTTAAAAAGAAAAAAAACAAGGCACTGTGATGATGACTGAAGGCCTTACACTCAAAGAAAGACAGTAAATTAAGAAAGTTTAAGAACTCGCTGCAATTACAACTTACAGGTATTGAAATATTAAAAGTAAGAGTCCACAAACACAGTAGAAGGTATCAGACGCCAGGAATGGCAGAAAATAAGGTTTTAAGGCTTACTGCTAAAACAGAAATATCGAATTAATTTTTCAGAGCAAATGACCACAATCATGAGTGAAGGCCTTACACGACAGGAACGGCAATTATATAAAAAATTTAGAAACCTACTGTAAAACAGCAAATAAATGCAAAGGTTAATTAAAAGAAACAAGCAATTCACCACGAAACAGGTGAAATAATATGATGGTAATCTTGTAACACAACCCTTAGACTGATACGGTCTGGCCTGCAACGGAGGGTGGAAACCTACAAACAGCACCAACGCGAGCAGCAGCACGGCTCATATACCCTTCGATTAATCTCCTCATCGCTAAAATGGAAGACTTGCTAATGGGACGCATCACATGCCTCATACATATTTTTATTGGCCTCGTCCATGTTTTTTACTACTTTGTTAATACAATCAAATTATAAATTGAACAAGTGTCCTTTTTACACAGGGTGGTCCATTGATAGTGACTGGGCCAAATATCTCAAAAAATTAGCACCAAACGAAAAAAAACTACAAAGAACGAAACTCGTTTAGCTTGAAGGGGGAAACCAGAGCGCGCTATGGTTGGCCCGCTAGATGGCGCTGACATAGGTCAAACGGATATCAACTGCGTTTTTTAATTAGGATCCCCCATTTTTAATTCATATTCGTGAAGTACGTAAAGAAGTATGAATGTTTTAGTTGGACCACTTTTTTCGCGTTGTGGTAGATGGCGCTGTAATAGTCAAAAGCGAATAAGTACGTGGTATCACGTAACATTCCGCCAGTGCGGACGGTATTTGCTTCGTGATACATTACCCGTGTCAAAATGGACCGTTTACCAACCGTGGAAAACGTCGTTATAGCGTCGATGTATGGATATTGTGATCAAAATGTCCAATGAGCGTGTGCTACGTATGCTGCTCGGTATCCTGGACGACATCATCCAAGTGTCCGGACCATTCGCCGGATAGTTACGTTATTTAAGGTAACAATAAGTGTTCAGCCACATGTGTAACGTCAACTACGACCTGCAACAAATTATGAAGCCCAAGTAGGTGTTTTAGCTGCTGTCGCCGCTAAACCGCACATCAGTAGCAGACAAATTGCGAGAAAATCAGGACTCTTAAAAAGGTCGGTGTTGAGAATGCTACATCAACATTTATTGCACCCGTACCATATTTCTATGCACCAGGAATTGCATAGCGACGACTTTGAACGTCGTGTACAGTTCTCCCAGTGGGCACAAGAGATATTACGGGACGATGACAGATTTTTTGCACTCGTTCTGTTTAGTGACGTAGCGTCATTCACCAACGGCGGTAGCGTAAACTGGCATTATATGCACTATTGCGCCATGTCTCACAAAGCGAAAACAGTGGTCCTGCAAAAATATTCTTATTTCATTACGTACTGTACGAATATGTAATAAAACTGGTGGTTCCTATTTTAAAGAACGCAGTTGATATCCGTTTGACCTATGGCAGCGCCATTTAGCAGGCCACCCATAGGGCCATCTGGTTTCCCCCTTCAAGCTAGACAAGTTTCGTTCTTTGTAGTTTTTTGTAGTTTCTTTGTAGTTTTTTCGTTTGACGCTTATTTTTTGAGATATTTGGCCTGGTCACGATCAGTGAACCACCATGTATATTTTAATTGAAGTTCTCCTAAAAAGAATCATTTTAAAAGGCGAACTTCAAAGTAAGCTAGGCTGGGATTGAGAACACAGGCCCAACATGCTGTATTGAAAGGTACTCTTCCGTTCTGGAAATTTTCCTTGAATTCCCAGGCGGAAGGATACTAGCCGGAAGGTAAGATGCTGCATCGATTCTCTGTAAGGTCACCAATGCGATGTCGAGGCAGGTGTGGAGGCAGTGGAGGGAGGAAGTCTCCTTGTCACCGAGTCCTGCCTGCTGTTTCGACGTCTTAGGCTACCAACTTCAGGTCAAGCTTGATCAGATCACAGCTGGAGCATTTCGCAGGAGCTGGCGTCATACTAAATTACCCACGGAGCTGATGCAAATCGTAACTATAGGTACCTGTCGTTAGATAAGATTAGAAAAGTCTACATTTCAACAACATTGGTATGTAGCATTATGTTACAGTCTGATAAGCAGAAAATCTCCTGCTCACTCTCCATTGCCACAATACGCCTATCGTCATGTCACTCAGTTATCCTTTCAAAGCGGACGTTCTACAATACAATACCGTGCAGTGGAGAGCTTCACTCTTTATCACAATGAATGCATATTTCACGTTGGAAACCAACAAGTAATTTATAACGTTATCAATGTTAGACGATCTGTCTCAAAAACTAATGAAAGTATAAATAGTTTTATCGTTTCAAATTTGTTCGGTGGTTCAGAAAGTAAGTATCAGTCTAGGCCACAGGGTTCTATCCAAGGATTGTCAGAAGCATTTCTTTTTTTTTCATTTACCACTTGTTTCAAGTTCGACAATGATTTCTGTTAATGTGATAAATGTGAGGTTAGTCTGTGGCTTGTATTCCATGTTAAACTGCAGAGCCACCTGTAACAGACTCGCTAATTCAATTAAAAGAATGGAGGAAGCAACACTTCCAAACTACTACGGTGTTCGAACCAGCTTTCGTATTGATGATTCGAGTTTCACTATTGCATTTATACATTACATCGATTATCCTTGTATACTTCAGTAATATTTTGAAATACATTTGAGCGATTAGCTGAGTATACACTCCTTTCCCCTCAGAGCGAAGGAATAAAATTACGCTAAACCAAATTTCCTTCCTTTTAGATTAAATAACACAATGGGATTATATGTTAGATAATACTCTGGAAAGCATAAATAAAAATTTTATTCCATATCTTCTTTTTCCTAAAAACATTATATCTGTCATACAAGACATACTGTTGTTGTTGTTATGGTTTTCAGTCCGAAGATTAATTTGATGCTGCTCTCGCCCCCTACTCTCACATAGCTGCAAAACTACTGTAAATTGCATCCAGAAAAACCGGTTGTTGTCTCAGGTAGGGTCCTATCAACCAGTCCCAGACATATCCTGGTATAAAACATGTGGAAACAAAATACATTATCTGTCGCCTAAAGGGACACTATTTTTTTTTCTCAGATGTCGATGTCCGAAACTTCATGTCATAGCTGCCAAAAGGCGGCAGTGTCTGACGACGCAATAAATGTATCAGTTTCTCTTTAAGGGGACCTGGACGTGCACGGGCTGCATTTTCATAGCTCGCTCTCCGTTCACATTACTCTTCATCTACAATGAATAACATTAACTCAAGCTGTATAAGGATATTTATTAAAATATATCCTACAGTTTAAGAATTACAGTATTTTGCCTAATAGGTGTTTTTATAATACACTTCCCATTCAGGTACCATTTACGGTCCATCATCAGTCTAATAGCATTCAGACTGTGACAGACTGCTGTCAACATTCACAGGAACACATTATGCCTCTCGTTTTGTAGTTTGGAGTTTATCTGAGGAAATAGGAAAAGCCTTATTATACCACATTATTATTTTGTCTAAAAAATACCGCTAAAATTATATACAGAATGACAAACATATATCACTTCTGCGATCTATTACGCACAATACAAAGATGCTATCCCATTCTTCACTTGAGGGAAACTTGGTGAACATGGATGAAACCATTGAGAAGCTATATGTACCTAATGTTCTGAAAACGTAGTTTCGAGAAAATTAGAAAAGAATATTCACAGTGTCTTTGGCGCATCGTATGCCTCTTTCAGAACATTCCAGCAGCATAATCTTCCTGGCCAGCTGCTTCTTTATCATCTGTAGACTTCTTCAGGGGCATTTTCCTTACACTGGCTTCCACAGCTTCAACTACTCGCTGACAATCTATGGCAGTCAGAGCAGCTATCCTATTATTTGCTGGCTGGATGCCTAATTTGTCCATCACTTTTATCCTGATGGTTACACCATCATTGATACACATGACAGCATCCATCGCACCCATTTTGAGTACTGTCCATCCAACAAACACTGTCTCTGGCACTCGTTGCCACACGCAGATGTTGAACCTCTCATTAAGATTTTGGGTACGGCCATGTAGACATTTGCTGAGTAATTTTGTATCTGAACGGCCCCTGCATATTGGATTTATTGTTTCCATGACTGTGGCAGGCAAGAAATGTATATGGTGCTATTCCTTGCCTGTCGCATGAGCGTGGCTTGTATGCAGACATTTGTTCAAAGACCGTTTAAGACCAAATCAGCAATTGAAAAGTAGATTTCAAAAACTGAATGGTTTTTTTCACGAGAAAGAGCTACACAAATTGAGAAAGTCTGTGAGAAAATTATGTATGTCTGGCCATTATGCAAGTAGCTGTTCGGCTGGCATTGATTGATAGACTTGTTGCATGTCGTCCACAGGGATATAGTGCCAAATTCGGTCCAATTGGTGCTATAGATGAGCAAAATTCAGAGTTGTTTGTAGGGCCCTGCCCATGTTGTTGTTGTTGTGGTCTTCAGTCCTGAGACTGGTTTGATGCAGCTCTCCATGCTACTCCATCGTGTGCAAGCCTCTTCGTCTCCCAGTACCTACAGCAGCCTTCGTCCTTCTGAATCTGCTTAGTGTATTCGTCTCTTGGTCTCCGTCTACGTTTTTACCCTCCACGCTGCCCTCCAGTACTAAATTGGTGATCCCTTCATGCCTCAGAACATGTCCTACCAACCGATCCGTTCCTCTAGTCAAGTTGTGCCACAAACTCCTCTTCTCCCCAATTCTATTCAATACCTCCTCATTAGTTATGTGATCTACCCATCTAATCTTCAGCATTCTTCTGTAGCACCACATTTCGGAGGCTTCTATTCTCTTATTGTCTAAAATATGTTTCACTTCCATACATGGCTACACTCCATACAAATACTTTTAGAAACGACTTCCTGACACTTAAATCTATACTCGATATTAACAAATTTCTCTTATTCAGAAACGCTTTCCATGCCATTGTCAGTCTACATTTTATATCCTCTCTACTTCGACCTTCATCAGTTATTTTGCTCTCCAACTACCAAAACTTTACTACTTTAAGTGTCTCATTTCCTAATCTAATTTCCTCAGCATCACCCGACTTAATTCAACTACATTCCATTATCCTCGTTTTGCTTTTGTTGATGTTCGTCTTACACCCTCCTTTCAGACACTATCCATTCCGTTCAACTGCTCTTCCAAGTCCTTTGCTGCCTCTGACAGAATTACAATGTCATCGGCGAACATCGAAATATTATTTCTTCTCAATGGATTTTAATTCCTACTCCGCATTTTTCTTTTGTCTCCTGTACTGCTTGTTCAATATACAGATTGAATATCATCGGGGAGAGGCTACAACTCTGTCTCACTCCCTTCCCAACCACTGCTTCCCTTTCATGTCCCTCGCCTCTTATAACTGCCATCTGGTTTCTGTACAAATTGTAAATTGCCTTCGCTCCCTGTATTTTACCTCTGCCACCCTCAGAATTTGAAAGAGAGTATTCCAATCAACATTGTCAAAAGCTTTCTCTAAATATACAAACGCTAGAAACGTAGGTTTTGCCTTTCCTTCATCTTTCTTCTAAGATAAGTTGTAAGGTCAGTAATGCTTCAAGTGTTCCAGTATATCTACGGAATCCAAACTGATCTTCCCCGACGGTGGCTTCTACCAGTTTTCCATTCGTCTGTAAACAATTCGCGTTAGTATTTTGCAGCTGCGACTTATTAAACTGATAGTTCGGTAAATTTCACATTTGTCAACACCTGAATTCTTTGGGATTGGAATTATTATATTCTTCTTGAAGTCTGAGAGAATTTCGCCTGTCTCATACATCTTCCTCACCACATGGTAGAGTTTTGTCAGGACTGGCTCTCCCAAGGCTATCTGTAGTTCTAATGGAATGTTGTCTACTCCAGTGGCCTTGTTTCGACTTAGGTCTTGCAGTGTTCTGTCAAACTATTCACGCAGTATCGTATCTCCCATTTCATCTTCACCTGGATGCTCTTCCATTTCCATAATATTGTCCTCAAGAACATCGGCCCTATATAGACCCTCTATACACTCTGTCCACCTTTAGGTTTTCCCTTCTTTGCATATAACTGGGTTTCCATCTGAGCTCTTGAAATTCATGCAAGTGGTTCCCTTTTCTTCAAAAGTTTCTCTAATTTTCCTGTAGGCAGTATCTATCTTACCCCTAGGGAGATAAGCCTCTACATAGTTACATTTGCCCTCTAGCCATCCCTGCTTAGCCATTTCGCACTTCCTGTCGATCTCATTTTTAAGAGGTTTCTATTCCTTTTTGCCTGCTTCATTTACTGCATTTTTATATATTCGCCTTTCATCGATTAAATTCAGTATCTCTTCTGTTACCCAAGGATTTCTACTAGCCTTCGCCTTTTTACCTACTTGATAGTCTGCTGCCTTCACTATTTCAGCGCTCAAAGCTGCCCATTCTTCTCCTACTGTATCTCTATCCCCCATTCCTGTCAATTGTTCCCCTATGCTCTCCTTGAAACTCTATACAACCTCTGGTTCTTTCAGTTTAACCAGATCCGTTCTCCTTAAATTCCCACTTATTTGCAGTTTCTTCAGTTTTAATCTACAGTTCATAACCAATAGATTGTGGTCAGAGTCCACATCTGTATCTGGAAAGGTCATACAATTTAAAACCTGGTTCCTAAATCTCTCTCTTACCATTACATAATCTATCTGAAACCTTCCAGTATACAGCCTTCTTTCATGATTCATGAACCAAGTGTTAGCAATGATTAAGTTATGCTCTGTGCAAAATTCTACCAGACAGCTTCCTCTTTCATTTCTTAGCCCTAATCCCTATTCACCTACTACGTTCCTTCCCTTCCTTTTCCTGCTCTCGGATTCCAGTCGCCCACGACTATTAAATTTTCGTCTCCCTTCACTAATTCAAGAATTTCTTTTACCTCATCATATATTTCATCACTTTCTTCATCATCTGCAGAGCTAGTTGGCATATAAACTTTTACTACTGTAGTAGGCGTGAGCTCCCTGTCTATCTTGGCCACAATAATGTGTCCACTATGCTGTTTGTAGTAGCTTACCCGCACTCCTATTTTTTAGTCATTATTGAACCTACTCCTGCATTACCCCTATTTGATTTTGTATTTATAACCCTGTATTCACATAACCAAAAGTCTTGTTCCTCCTGCCACCGAACTTCACTAATTCCCACTATATCTAACTTTAACCTATCCATTTCACTTTCTAAATTTTATAACCTACCTCACCGATCAAGGGATCTGACATTCCAAGCTCCGATTCGTAGAACGCCAGTTTTCTTTCTCCCGCCCATAGAGCACCAAATGTTCTCAATAGCGGAGAGATCTGAAGACCTTTCTGAGCAAGGTAGAGTATGTCAATCACGAAGACAGTTAGTGGATATCCTTCCAGTGAGCGGGTGGACATTATCTTGCTGAAATGCAAGTCCAAGATGCCTTGCCATGAAGGGCAAAAAAAATCGTCAACGTACGGCTCTGCTGTAAGGGTACAGCGGATTACAACGGAAGTAGCATTGTTATGAAATGAAATCCCACCCCAAGATATCATATCTGGTTGTCGGACTGTATGGTGGCCAACAGTAACATTGGTAGCCCACTTTTATCTGGGGCGTCTTGAGATACATCGTGGCTGGTCATCGGGGCTCAGCTAGAAGCCACAATCATCACTGAAGACAATTCTGCTCCAGCCAACGCTCTCCCAGGCCGAATGTACCCAGCACACTGCGAACCATCTTCTGGTTGTACATACGTCGATGGTAGTCGGCTTAAGGGGCGCCATGAAGTCAGACTTTCGTCTCTCTAGGTCACCCGTACTTATAAATTCTGTGTTCGGTGATGGTCCGCTCATTTTTGCCAGCATCGTTGAATAGTTGCGTGGTTTCCTATTCATATGTCGATCGATTGGCCAATTACTACAACCAGCTTCTTTGAACTCAACTACATTTCTTCTTTCAAATACTGTCATTTGCTGACATTGTCCACGAGCCTGTTTGCAAGGCATAGTTACTGTCAAACTGAGTACACGGAATGAAATCCTCAAATACTTTATGCGCTGGTATCATCGTGACCCCTGTTTACCATTCTTACCAGGTGTGCGGTGACATTGTGCTCCAGCAGTCACACTTTCATTCATCGGTCGCCGAATCATGCAGTTCTTCATTTTCCGTCGATACCTCTGTGAATAACCATTTATGACCAATTTGAATCGTTTTCGTGTCTTAGACTGTATATTAGATGTTAAGAACGAAAGAGAAGCAGAATTCTTATAATAAACGTTTAGAATCAGAAATGTGTGCTAGTTACCGTCTACGACTCACTGAAAATGGTTATTTTAAAGCATTCAATTAGGCTCGTTTTCAATCGATTTACGATGATCATGTCATCGTTGTGTACATGAAATACCTCGTATAGGAATGCTGTTAAATCTAGCACTATCTGTGGACCTACCATCGGCACGGCTTCAGAGTATACGCCATCCAGACCAGGTGCGTTTGCAGTTTTGAGCTTCGAAATTGCGACAGCAATTTCTTCTTGACCGGATCGTATCACCATCATCTGATTGTCATATTCGTTATTTACTGCAATTATAAGTTTTGCATGTATCTCAGCGTCTGCATTATCGTCAGGATGCAGGGCAGTTAGCAGATATTCTGGTGACACTCTCTGTCCAGTCGTCATTGAGCTATCTACCTTACGAATTGCGGACATGATAGTAGTTCCCTTAACCTTTTCAGTCAACAATTTATTCGGTCTTTGGCAGATGTCAAATTGCAGGTGTATTCCTTCAGTTTCCTGAAGCAAAGTTTTGAAGCGCGTCTTAATATCCCTGTACTCATGGAGCCTACTACTGCCCCCCGATTGCCCTATTGTATGTTCGTTCTTCTTCTCGATCGTACCCTTCACCTCAGAGTGGAAAGTTCAAGGCTCTAAGGGATCGTAGTCTGATTGTTTACCTTTTTCTTAGGAATATAAATGTGCTGTGCTCTCTGCAAGAGTTCAGTTAGTAATTGAGCACCCACATCTACATGAACCGGAAGAGATTCTATTGTAAATACTCCGAGGTAGACAACTAAGCCATCTCCATCAGATTTAGTGATGCCTAACTCAATCCTGCTTTCCTCAGCTTGTCTTCTGTGTTATTGTCATTTCCCTCTTCGACGATAATTGTATTATGGCCACTGTATGTTAGGTACTGGAGCACTTGTCAACTATTAATTTTAGCTGCTGACATGCGGTTTGCTAAAGTGACATCTATGTCAGTAACTACACCAGCTTATTGTTCGAATGTACTCGGCTGGTCTTCCAGATTTAAAACAATGAGCTGTAGTTCCTGTATTGCTTCCTTTAGTACATCCTCTCGTTCGTCAGTTTGCCTACTGTCCCACTGAAATGATTATGCATCTGTTGTCACAAGGAGACACGCAACTTGTCTATATAGAGAAACCGCTCTGACTTTACCTATATAAGGTACGATAGGGTGAGAGTAATGCTTGCTTACTACAACCCACTTTGTCTGCAGTCCTTCACTTCTATTGTGACGCTGTGCTTGTCCAACAGCGTTGCCACTTTGGGTCACGCTGTAATTCCATTCGTAACGACCGTGGCATTCATTCCCCCATCGTGGCCAGTACCTGTTACTATATCCGCACGAAAATGTGGGAGCTCATTCTTTCTACAGTATGGTTCCTGCAAACAAAACATATTAACACTCAGCTGGTTAGTTAGTTTTCGTATTTCAGTTATTGTCAATTTACATCGAGCAGCATTTATCTGTACTATGTTTATCCTTTTACGTGTTTCGTTTGCCAACAAAGCCCTTCGGAGAAGGAAGGCCTGGTTCAAAGAAAACGCGTCCAAACCCTTATATAAAATCCACGTATTAATGTTCAGTGTCGAAGGGTCCTTTTACTCTCTTAAACGCCTGTCGAAGGAAGCTACATAATTGTTTAAACTCAATGCATATGTTATTTACTCTCAAAAGAATTCTGTGTAGTGCATCTGGTGTAGGATACGTAATAGATTTTCCTTTCTGATGCCCACCTCTGAAAATATGTCTTAGAGCAACCTGCAACACACTGGGAGCCTCCAAACTACTTAATAAGACATTCACTTCTAAATTATTATCAGATTTGTATGTGTGTAATTGAAAATCATTTTAGTAGGACTCGAAATATTAGAAATACTTTTTTGTATTTCACAGGAGTACCTGATTTTCACTGCACTTTACTGTTTTGCGATTGTTGTACTCGTTAGTGTTACTAAGGCCACCGCACACCTCTTCAAGCGAAATGGGGGGAGGGTCTGCAGATGATGTCGAAGCTTCCTGGGTGTCTACT
Source organism: Schistocerca serialis cubense (assembly GCF_023864345.2). NCBI lineage: Eukaryota > Metazoa > Arthropoda > Insecta > Orthoptera > Acrididae > Schistocerca > Schistocerca serialis. The sequence goes on from NC_064645.1 coordinate 85,389,571, forward strand.
GGCACTGCACATGCAGTGTCAATGTTATCTTAACCATCATCATTATCGTTATCATAACATTTGGCGCGAGTTCCTCGTAGATGCGGCATCGGCCCGGGGCAGGAGAGTCCCGTTGCTGGGGTTGCTGCACCGGGAACAGCTCTTCTGTCAGCAGCCGCCGCAGCTTGGGTTGATGCAGGTGCTTCACAAATCGTCTCCCCCCGAACGAAGTTCACGAACTTCATCTGGTGTGATTTCTCACGTGATGAGCAAGTGCTCTACTCGAAGCAGGATACATCACTGAAGACAGTTATACTCCAGCCAATGCGACTCCACCCCACGTGTGCCCGACACCACTGAAAACGTGCTATTAGGTGCGCGTAGGTCAATGGTAGGCGGCGAGGGGGGCGCCGTGAACTCAGCATCCCTTCTGTGAGCCACCTTTTATTAGTCTCAGAGGTCACTGAAGCATTAGTTGCACGTCGGGTTGATGATAATGGTGTTCGGGATTCTGTGTGTCTCTCTGGCGATTACTTGGTCCTCTCCGTCAGCTCTCTGGGTCGGCCGCTTCCTTCTTGACGCTGTGTTCAGCCATGGTTCACCCGTTCCTGCCCGTATCGTCGAATAGTGTCGTTGCTCCTATTCAAATGTCGAGCCAATAGCCGATTACTCCAAGTGCCTTCTTTTAAATGCTGACATCCACATATATTGAGCAAATAGCCGATTATTCCAAAAGTTTTCTTTTGAATGCTGATATGAGCTTTTGGCATCATTGGCCGGGAGACCAATTACAGGGCAGGTCCAGCCGCCTTAGTGCAGTTCTTATTACATTCGACGCCACACTGGGCGACCTGCGCGCCGCGTGGCGATGAAATGATGAATAAGACAACACAACACCCAGTCCCTGAGCGGAGAAAATCTCAGACCCAGCCAGAATTCGAACATGGGCCCCTTAGGACGGCAGTCCATCACGCTGACCTTTCAGCTATCGGGGCGCACTAAATGCTGACATCTACATATATTGTTCAGTAACTGGCTGAGAGTATGGTTATGTCCAACTGAGTACACAGAATGGACTTTAGCAAAAGATTTAAGCCCTCGTATCGACAAGTACCCTGTTTACTGTGTCTGTGCCCAAGTACATCGATCGCCAACTCCTGTATGAGTATCATCTTGTAACGTTTGCATCACTCCTTCATGGTTCGTCATGTTTTGTGTTAGAGTGGTTATTAGACATTAATAACGAAAGATAAACAGAGTTCCTGTGATAAACATTTGTAATCAAAAATGTTTGATACTAGCCATCTATGAACCATCGAAAATTGTCACTGTTTAATTCATTTTGATAGGCTTGTTTTCAGTTTATCACAATATGAACATGTCATTATTACGAGGGTGGAAAGCACGCGGCTGTATCACTTATTAGTGTGTCCGTTCCTCGTCTGTATGACGTCTTGAACTCGGCTGAAGATACTTTCAGTAAGGTTAAAGAATCCACCATAGGCGGAACTAAACTCTAATTTTCCCAAAATATAGTTCATTGGTGAAAATTGTACACTCGTCTGCGCCAACAATTCAAACACAATTATTACTCAAAAGTGACGAACAGGCTGATTTTCTTTATCCAACAACTCAAATCCTCGAACTTGGTCGAATTTTCCGCCAAATCATATTCACAAAGTTCCACTGCTGCACACGGAAACCAAGTTCCACAAGAGTTTACTTTTAGTATGTGCACAGTGACATAGATCCTTGAAAAAACTGAACACAGTCGATGTTCTGCCAAAGTTTGTGAACCAAATTACAACATCCGATCACGTAGACTGGATGTCGATGGTGCTGCAGAGGCAAGGCGGTGTTCTTTTGGTGGCAGCTGGTCGACAGCAGAAAGCGGATGTCCATCCGTAGCTCTGGCTCGACGAGAGCTCACATTTGCACAGCGATGCGCGGGCCTAAATATTGCCGCACAGCTGGATATCGCAGGAACTATTTCAGGTCACGTGATTCGCGGATGGGTCGTCCAACCTACCCCCTCCCTCGCCCCCACCTACCCAACACACACAGAGTTCGTGATTTTTATGGCGCTGCTAGAGACGCCTAGTGGAACAACTGCAGAACTGTTTTCTTGTTTTCTGGTGCAGAGCAGTTGCGTGGGTTGTAGGCAGACCAGGACTTTCTGCGCCAGTTGGGGTGTGACCCATACAGGTGGAACGTCGTGACATGCCAGAGGTGCGTGAACTTCTGTGTATGACTAACTGCCCATTCTTCAACAGGAACCGAAACCAAAAACGATAGCGACAGTGCACTTTGAGGTCTGGATTTACTTTGAGGTCTGGGTTTAAGTCGACTTTCAATCACATTCCAATGAGTTATTGGTTATAAGTGGAACATGGCGCTGGCCAATCAATTTCAAGGACGTTATATAAAATGCCTAAAAAGACAAGTCATTGTAGAAAGACAGGAGATACTGGACTCATTTGATGAAAGAAGGAAATGGGAAAATGCAGCAGATGAAGCAGCAAACAGGAAACACATACTGTCTGCAAACCTCTATTTTTCTTTATTCTGCCATAGTGGGGATCCCAAACACTTGGGCAGTATTCAGGAATTTGTCGCACTACTGTTCTATGTACAGTCCTCTTTGTAGATGAACTACACTTTCCTAAGACTCTCCCAGTAAGCCGAAGCCACTCCTACCACTGTTCTCATGTGCTCGTTTCACTTCATATCGCTTTACAACTTTACGCCTAGAAATTAATCCCCTTGACTGTGTATACGAAAATTACAGTATTGTTTTTTTTCCCTTTCATCTGCATTAAGATATATCTCTTTACATTTAGAGCAAGTTACCCTACATCACACTAAAAGGAAATTCTAAGCCATCGTATACCCATGTACAGTCACAAAACGACGATACAGTCCCCTTACCTCTTATACTAAAAGGTCACCTCAAGCCTTAGCAGACTTCTCCCCACACTATCCGTTGTTGTCCACAAATCATTGCCTCACAGATGCTGCTTTATGACATGGTGTTTTGTCATCCTTACATACACAATCATGGTCTCCATATGCTTCCCTACTGCAGACAGTACATTATGCTGTAAAATGTGTTATTCTTCAGCGTTTAAAGCTTATTAATTGCAACAATTGGAGCACACCATAACCAAGGAAAACACCCCAATTCCGTGACACCACATCCTTAGTTCTTCATTTTTGGCGATATACAGGGTGAGTCACTAATTATCGCCACCTAGAATAACTCTGAAAGTATGATGGTAGCTGAGATGATTGTGGGACAAAAGATGTATAGGACAACGGGGGCAATAATATGATGCTGATTTTTTGATGCTAGATGGGGTCGCGTCAGAGATAAGAAGGTCAACTTTGTTTCTTTACATGGGATGCTTTGGGTTTGGTACTTATTATCTGATAGTGGCTATCGGGACGAATCCAATGACGTGTAACAGCGATGGCCGGCCGATGTGGCCGCGCTGTTCTAGGCGCTTCAGTCTGGAACCGTGCGACCGCTTATGTCGCAGGTTCGAATCCTGCCTCGCGCATGGGTGTGTGAGATGTCCTTAGGTTAGTTAGGTTTAAGTAGTTCTATGTTCTAGAGGACTGATGACCTCAGATGTTAAGTCCCATAGTGCTCAGCGCTATTTTGTAATAGTAATGTGTTTGAAGGTCAACGAAGATGAAAAAGGTGGCATGAACGACCAGTTACAGAAGGCATTCGAAGTGATGCCCATTCGTATCAATGCAATGCTGCAATCTTCTTATCACCGACTGAGTGGTATTCCTTATCACTACGGCATTTATCGAAGCACATGCTGTGACATTCTCTCTCGTATATCGTGCAAACAGTAAATATTCACCGAATACGGCGTATGCATCCAAGGTGCCATTGACATATAAACACCATTCCACGGTTTCGCAATACAACTCTAATAGGAACGGTAAGGCTAGTATCGTCGAATCAAGCAAATGTGAATGATGTATGCCCTCGAAGAACAAGTCGATATGATTCTAATTTATGGAGAATGCCAACGAAATTCAGTGAGAGCTAGAGACATTCGCTGAAAGACATCCTCAACGTAGTCACTCTACACGATGTACATTTAAATATGTGTGTGATAAACTGAAAACAACTGCATTTTTAATGCATCGGAAACATATCTGGCAAAGTAAAGTTACTAATGAGGAAACAGAAACTGGTACTCTTGCCACTGTGGTTGAGGATCCTTGTGTTAGTTCGTGTCAAATCGCAAGGGAATCTGGCACGAGCCAGAGTACTGTCGTTCATGCACTGAATCGCCATAAATATCATCCTTACCATACCATTCTCTAACAAGAATTAACTGGTAGACTGTACACGTCGCATTGAATTCTGCAGATGGCTCAGCTTCAGATTTAAAGGAATGACACATTTATTAATTTGATTTTATTTACTGACGAGGCTACATTCACGAACAATGGAAATGTTAATTTGCATAACATGCATTACTGACAACTGAAGATCCATGTTGGCTGGGGTAAGTTACAAACCACACACCATGGACGGTGGATGTATGGTGCCGGATTCTGAAGTACAGAATTATAGGCCCCTATTTCATCGAAGGAAATCTTAATGGTAGGAAGTACACCACATTCCTGCAAGAAACATTAGGTCAGTTATTGGAAGAAGGAACAAGGAACAGAATGTGGTATCAACACGATAGGTGTCCGCCACATTTCTCGCTCGTGGCTAGAAGTGAGTTGCAGAGCCAATTCCCAGATCGTGGGATTGGACGCAGAGATGTGTCATGGCCGTCTCGTTCGCCACACTTGACGCCTCTGGACTTTTTCTTGTGAGGGTTCGTAAAAGACATTGTTTATAAAGAAGTCCCAACTACACCGGAACTCAGGATAATTTTTATCAGACAGTATACGTCTGAAACAGTGCACCCTCATTTAGTTTATCCCTAATGTTCGTTACTGTCGTGTTTATACATTCTTGCAGAGAAGGTATCTTGTAAAGTAAATAGCTAATGGTGAACATCTCATTCGTTTCTCAACACCAGTTACTTCAAGTACTAGCAACTAATATCAGTAACACGACAAATATTGCTGCGTTCCCTTTCGTTAAGCGCAACTTTCTATTCTCTGCCGATGAAATTCCTCTGTAGACAGTAAAGCAATAAAATTTTTGGACTTGTGGTTTCGCTGGAGGAGGCCAAGGTTATATAACCAGTAAAGCATAGGTATGCCAACGATGCTGCCTGGGGACTGTGCAAGGGCGATTAATTATAGCGGAGACCACAGTGGGGTGGACAGGAGGGGAAGGGGAGAGGAGTAGATGAAGTAGTTACCTGCAGCGGGCTGCAAGTAGATTCTGCACGCCTGCTGGATTTCTGCCTTGATGTGCGTTTCTCCACCTGTGAAGTTCCAGGTAGTGGGCGTCTCACTCCCTTCACACTCTGGGAACGCATCAGCAGAAATTCGTTGCCCTGATTTCGAAGCAGGCACCGTAAACACTGCAAAATCAACATAACAGCCCATGCACTCAAACCGCTCACAAGAATAATACGCAGAACAATGGAAAATGTTGAGTATCTGTTATTTGACGATCACTTGGAGTTTAGGCACGAGAGAGACAGTTCTGACGTTGCGCTTCATGATAGAAGCAATACATGAGAAAAATTAAGACACATTCATAGGATTTGTCGAACTAGAAAAAGTGATTGACACTCTAAAATGATACAAGACAATCGAAATTCTGAACAAAGTAGGAGTAAGGTACGGGATGTGTAATGCACAGTATGTACAAGAACCTAGAGAGAATGGTAAGAATGGAGGAGACATAACGAAATGCTTCAATTAAAAGTGGTGTAAGAGAGGTGATGCTGTCTTTCGCCCATACTACTCACTGTCTACATCGTAGAACCCACGACGGAAATGGAAGAAAGTTTCCAAAGTGTGCTCAAAATTCACAGTAAGAAATTACCACTGATACGATTCGCTGGTGCCATTGCTGTCGTTGGTTGCAATGAATTACAGGATCCATTGAATGAAATGAATAGTGTTAGGTACTGAGAGTAAACCGAAGAGAGACGAAAATAATTAGAAGTAGAAGAGAAACAGAACAGCGAAAAAACATCACAACTTGGGATCAAGAAGTACACGAAGTTAAGGAACTTTGTTATCTTGGAAGCAAAACGACCCATCAACCCATCTTGGACGAGGCAAGATGGACATATAAAGCAGAGTACCACAGGAAAAGGAGGCGTTCCTGGACAAAAGAAATCAACTGGTAACAAACGTATGTCGTAAGTTGAGTACGAAATTAATGAGGATGTACGTTTGTAGCACTGCATGGTACAGAAGTGAATTAATACCTGTGAGGAAACCGAAAACGAAGAGAATCCAAGTGTTCGCAACCTATGCGATAGAAGAATGTTGGAAAGTAGGTGGACTGATAGGGAATGAGGAAATTCACATCTACATCTACATCTACGGGATTACTCTGCTATTCACAATAAAGTCTTTGGCAGAGGGTTCAGTGAACCACCTTCAGGCTGTCTCTATACCGTTCCACTCCCGAGCGGCACTCAGGAAAAACGAGCACTCAAATTTTTCTGTGCGAGCCGTGATTTTTCTTATTTTATCGTCATGATCATTTGATCGTATGTAAGTTAGTGCCAACAGAATGTTTTCGCAACCGGTGCAGAAAACTGGTGATTGAAATTTCATGAGGAGATCCCGTCGCAATGAAGAACGCCTTTGTTTTAATAATTTTCATTTCAATTCACGTATCATGTCTGAGACACTATCTCCCCTATTTCGAGATAATACAAAACGAACTGCCCTTCTTTGTACCTTTCCGATGTCATCCGTCAGTCCCACTTCATGCGGATGCCACACTGCAGAGCAATACTCCAGAATATGGCGGACAAGCGTGATGTGTGCTCCCTGCCGCCGTTAGATAAGCAGCTGCAGCAGCAAGTCGTATACTCCTAGCTCACTCATTTGTTACATAGTTTAATTCTTAATTTCTTTGCGAGTTTTTGGTACTTGCATTGTTTAATTCATACATTTCGGGCGTATTATAGTATTTGAGAGTTGTAGCATCGCGTTTTAGTACCTGAATAGTGTAAATTCGCGTAGTCGTTTGTCTACTGTTTTGTTTTGAACGGCCAGTGTCGGTTGGTCGCAGTCAGTGTGCTCCCTGCCGCCGGTGGATAAGCAGCTGCAGCAGCAAGTCGTATACTCCTAGCTCACTCATTTGTTACATAGTTTAATTCTTAATTTCTTTGCGTGTTTTTGGTACTTGCATTGTTTAATTCATAAATTTCGGGCGTATTATAGTATTTGAGAGCGTAACATCGTGTTCTAGTACATAAATAGTGTAATTTCGCTTAGTCTCCTTCCGCCGCCGAGCAGTGTCAGCAGTGCGCAAGTAGCAGCATTACTGCATTTACTAGGCAATCTTGTATTTTAATAACCGTTTAAATTTTGTCGATTTGTTTGCGCTCTCTGTAGATTAGTTCAGACGTTCTTTGCAAAACAGTTTTTAGCATGGATAGGGACTGCAACTGCTGTGTTCGGATGCAGGCTGAGTTGGCATCCCTTCGCTCCCAGCTTCAGGCAGTGTTGGCTTTGGTCACACAGCTTGAGGCTGTTGCCAATGGGCATCACTGTGGGGGTCCGGATGGGGGTTTGTCGGGGACGGCCAGCTCGTCCCACGCATCCCCTGATCGGACTACGACTGTGGTTGCCCGGGATACTGCCCGCATTGAGGCTGATCCCTCACCTGTGGTGGAGTGGGAGGTCGTTTCAAGGTGTGGCAGGGGGCGAAAGACATTCCGGAGGGCTGAACGGAAAGCCTCTCCAGTTTGTCTGACGAACCGGTTTCAGGCTCTGTCTCAGGCTGATACTGATCTTCGGCCTGACATGGCTGCTTGTCCTGTTCAAGAGGTTGCCCCTCAGTCTGCAAGATCCGGGCAGTCGCAGAGGGTGGGCTTACTGGTAGTTGGGAGCTCCAACGTCAGGCGCGTAATGGGGCCCCTTACGGAAATGGCAGCAAGAGAGGGGAAGAAAACCAATGTGCACTCCGTGTGCATACCGGGGAGAGTCATTCCAGATGTGGAAAGGGTCCTTCCGGATGCCATGGAGGGTACAGGGTGCACCCATCTGCAGGTGGTCGCTCATGTCGGCACCAATGATGTGTGTCGCTATGGATCGGAGGAAATCCTCTCTGGCTTCCGGCGGCTATCTGATTTGGTGAAGACTGCCAGTCTCGCTAGCGGGATGAAAGCAGAGCTCACCATCTGCAGCATCGTCGACAGGACTGACTGCGGACCTTTGGTACAGAGCCGAGTGGAGGGTCTGAATCAGAGGCTGAGACGGTTCTGCGACCGTGTGGGCTGCAGATTCCTCGACTTGCGCCATAGGGTGGTGGGGTTTCGGGTTCCGCTGGATAGGTCAGGAGTCCACTACACGCAACAAGCGGCTACACGGGTAGCAGGGGTTGTGTGGCGTGGGCTGGGCGGTTTTTTAGGTTAGATGGCCTTGGGCAAGTACAGAAAGGGCAACAGCCTCAACGGGTGCGGGGCAAAGTCAGGACATGCGGGGACCAAGCAGCAATTGGTATTGTAATTGTCAACTGTCGAAGCTGCGTTGGTAAAGTACCGGAACTTCAAGCGCTGATAGAAAGCACCGAAGCTGAAATCGTTATAGGTACAGAAAGCTGGCTGAAGCCAGAGATAAATTCTGCCGAAATTTTTACAAAGGTACAGACGGTGTTTAGAAAGGATAGATTGCATGCAACCGGTGGTGGAGTGTTCGTCGGTGTTAGTAGTAGTTTATCCTGTAGTGAAGTAGAAGTGGATAGTTCCTGTGAATTATTATGGGTGGAGGTTACACTAAACAACCGAACTAGGTTAATAATTGACTCCTTTTACCGACCTCCCGACTCAGCAGCATTAGTGGCAGAACAACTGAGAGATAATTTGGAATACATTTCACATAAATTTTCTCACCATGTTATAGTCTTAGGTGGAGATTTCAATTTACCAGATATAGACTGGGACACTCAGATGTTTAGGACGGGTGGTAGGGACAGAGCATCGAGTGACATTATACTGAGTGCACTATCCGAAAATTACCTCGAGCAATTAAACAAAGAACCGACTCGTGGAGATAACATCTTGGACCTACTGATAACAAACAGACCCGAACTTTTCGACTCTGTATGTACAGAACAGGGAATCAGTGATCCTAAGGCCGTTGCAGCATCCCTGAATATGGAAGTTAATAGGAATATAAAAAAAGGGAGGAAGGTTTATCTGTTTAGGAAGAGGCAGATTTCAGACTACCTAACAGATCAAAACGAAAATTTCTGCTCCGACACTGACAATGTTGAGTGTTTATGGAAAAAGTTCAAGGCAATCGTAAAATGCGTTTTAGACAGGTACGTGCCGAGTAAAACTGTGAGGGACGGGAAAAACCCACCGTGGTACAACAACAAAGTTAGGAAACTACTGCGAAAGCAAAGAGAGCTCCATTCCAAGTTTAAACGCAGCCAAAACCTCTCAGACAAACAGAAGCTAAACGATGTCAAAGTTCGCGTAAGGAGGGCTATGCGTGAAGCATTCATTGAATTCGAAAGTAAAATTCTATGTACCGACTTGACAGAAAATCCTAGGAAGTTCTGGTCTTACGTTAAATCAGTAAGTGGCTCGAAACAGCATATCCAGACACTACGGGATGATGATGGCATTGAAACAGAGGATGACACGCGTAAAGCTGAAATACTAAACACCTTTTTCCAAAGCTGTTTCACAGAGGAAGACCGCACTGCAGTTCCTCCTCTAAATCCTCGCACAAACGAAAAAATGGCTGACATCGAAATAAGTGTCCAAGGAATAGAAAATCAACTGGAATCACTCAATAGAGGAAAGTCCACTGGACCTGACGGGATACCAATTCGATTCTACACAGAGTACGCGAAAGAACTTGCCCCCCTTCTAACAGCCGTGTACCGCAAGTCTCTAGAGGAACGGAGGGTTCCAAATGATTGGAAAATAGCACAGATAGTCCCAGTCTTCAAGAAGGGTCGTCGAGCAGATGCGCAAAACTATAGACCTATATCTCTTACGTCGATCTCTTGTAGAATTTTAGAACATGGTTTTTGCTCGCGTATCATGTCATTTCTGTAAACCCAGAATCTACTATGTAGGAATCAACATGGATTCCGGAAACAGCGATCGTGTGAGACCCAACTCGCCTTATTTGTTCATGAGACCCAGAAAATATTAGATACAGGCTCCCAGGTAGATGCTATTTTTCTGGACTTCCGGAAGGCGTTCGATACAGTTCCGCACTGTCGCCTCATAAACAAAGTAAGAGCCTACGGAATATCAGACCAGCTGTGTGGCTGGATTGAAGAGTTTTTAGCAAACAGAACACAGCATGTTGTTATCAATGGAGAGACGTCTACAGACGTTAAAGTAACCTCTGGCGTGCCACAGGGGAGTGTTATGGGACCATTGCTTTTCACAATATATATAAATGACTTAGTAGATAGTGTCGGAAGTTCCATGCGGCTTTTCGCGGATGATGCTGTAGTATACAGAGAAGTTGCTGCATTAGAAAATTGTAGTGAAATACAGGAAGATCTGCAGCGGATAGGCACTTGGTGCAGGGAGTGGCAACTGACCCTTAACATAGGCAAATGTAATGTATTGCGAATACATAGAAAGAAGGATCCTTTATTGTATGATTATATGATAGCGGAACAAACACTGGTAGCAGTTACTTCTGTAAAATATCTGGGAGTATGCGTACGGAACGATTTGAAGTGGAATGATCATATAAAATTAATTGTTGGTAAGGCGGGTACCAGGTTGAGATTCATTGGGAGAGTGCTTAGAGAATGTAGTCCATCAACAAAGGAGGTGGCTTACAAAACACTCGTTCGACCTATACTTGAGTATTGCTCATCAGTGTGGGATCCGTACCAGGTCGGGTTGACGGAGGAGATAGAGAAGATCCAAAGAAGAGCGGCGCGTTTCGTCACCGGGTTATTTGGTAACCGTTATAGCGTTACGGAGATGTTTAATAAACTCAAGTGGCAGACTCTGCAAGAGAGGCGCTCTGCATCGCGGTGTAGCTTGCTCGCCAGGTTTCGAGAGGGTGCGTTTCTGGATGAGGTATCGAATATATTGCTTCCCCCTACTTATAACTCCCGAGGAGATCACGAATGTAAAATTAGAGAGATTAGAGCGCGCACGGAGGCTTTCAGACAGTCGTTCCTCCCGCGAACCATACGCGACTGGAACAGGAAAGGGAGGTAATGACAGTGGCACGTAAAGTGCCCTCCGCCACACACCGTTGGGTGGCTTGCGGAGTATCAATGTAGATGTAGATGTAGATGTAGATGTAAGCAATCTCTTCAGTACACCTTTTGCACCTTCCACGTGTTCTGCCAATGAATCGCAGTCTTTGGTTTGCTCTACCCACAATATTATCTATGTGATCGTTCCAATTTAGGTTATTTGTAATTGCAGGCCCTAAGTATTTAGTAGAATTTACAACCTTCAGATTCGTGTGACTTACAGCGTAATCGAAATTTAACTGATTTCTTTCAGTACTCATGTGAATAACTTCACACTTTTCTTTATTCAGGGTCACTTTTCGCACCATACAGATATCTTATCTAAATCATTTTGCAAGTCGCTTGGATCATCTGATAACTTTACAAGAGGTAAATGACAGCTTCAACTGCAAACAGTCTAAGTAGGCTACTCAAATTGTCTACTATGCGGTTAATATAGATCGGCAACAATAGAGGGCCTATAACACTCCCTTGTGGAACGCCGGATATTACTTCTGTTTTACTCGATGACTTTCCGTCTATTACAACGAACTGTGACCTTTCTGGCAGGAAATTACGAATTCAGGTGCACAACTGAGGAGATACTCCGTAGGCAAGCAGTTTGGTTAGAAGACGCTTGTGAGGAACGGTGTCGAAAGCCTTCTGGAAATCTAAAAGTATGGAACCAATTGACATCACCTATCGATAGCACTATTACTTCATGAGTGTAAAGAGCTAGTAGTGTTTCACAAGAACGATATTTTCTGAATCCGTGCTGACTATGTGTCAATAAATCGTTTTCTTCAAGGTACATCATAATGTTCGAATACAGTATATGTTCCAAAACCCTACTCCAAATCGACGTTAGTGATATATGCCTGTAATTCAGCGGATTACTCCTACTTCCCATTTTGGGTATTGGTGTGACTTGAGGAATTTTCCACTCTTTAGGTACGGATCTTCCTGTGAGCGAGTGGTTGTAAATAATTGCTACATATGGTGCTATTTTATCAGCATACTCTGAGAGGAACCTGATTGGTATACAATCTGGACCGAAGGGCTTGTCTTTATTAAGTGGTTTAAGCTGCTTTGTTTCACCGAGGATATCTACTTCTGTGTTTCTCATCGTGTCAGTTGTTCTTGATTGGAAGTCAGGAATATTTACTTCGTCTTCTTTGGTGAAGGAGTTTCGGAAAACCGTATTCATTAACTCTGCTTTACTGGCATTATCATCAGTGACTTCACCGTTGTTATCGCGCAGTGAAGGTATTGATGGCGTCTTGCCACTGGTGTTCTTTATGTATGACAAGAATCTCTTTGCGTTTTCTGCCAGATTTCGAGACATAATTTCGTTGTGGAAATTATTAAAAGGATCTCGCATTGAAGTAGGCGCCATATTTCGAACTTCTGTAAAACTTTGCCAATCTTGGGGATTTTGCGTCCCTTTAAATTTGGCTTGCTTTTTTCGTTGCTTCTGCAACAATGATCTGACCCATTTTGTGTACCATGGGGTATCAACAACAACACTTATCTGAGTATCCAGTTATGCTGGCAACTGATGTGATATATATAAGGATCATATCAACCTATACCACATCAACAACAGCCTGAAGATGGCGCATTGAAGCGCTGAAACTGGTTGTAACAAAATAAAATAAAATCATAAGGACGGCTGTAGGTGTTTTATTTTGTCGCAATAGTAAACGGCCGTCTTCCCAGAGACCTCCTGCCAATAGCATGGACATACAAAAATAATATTCCGCATGTCGTTAGCCATGTGTCTACATCCGGTCCACGGACATCCATTATGTACAATGGCGTTCGTTGGACACATTTTACTTTAAACCCGCTTGCCCGGTGTCGGCGGATAAACACGATACTACAGTGGCTATGTTATTCCTAATTACAGTGAAAAATTCCCTCGGACATGCATGCATGTCCTAAGGAACAGGCACTTCGACGACTACAGCCGTTATGTAATGCAAGAAATTTATTCACAGTTGCGAATATGGACAACCATCAGCTGTATAATAGAATGACGACAGTGAAAGCCTCTGCCTGACCGGAACTCAAAACCGAATTTCCGGCTTATTGCGAGCGGTCACCTTATCGTTTGACTATCTGAGCAGAACTCATGGCCAGGCCCGAACTACGATAGATCGTGAGCCACATGTCTAAATCCTGTACCCGTATGTCCACTATGTACGAGGGTCAGTCAATAAATAAAGAGACAAAATGGTCTGGGGAAAAACTGTTAGTAGGGCAAGTTTGATACTTTCGTGGCTATGAGTTGGTATCACTAGGATGAGTCCTGATCAGCTGATGTATTAAAATTGTTTTGTTTATAACGCCAAAAATACATCTCAAGATGGCGAGTCCGCTTCAAACGTCCACATAAGTTGAACAACGTACTCTTATTCGTTTTCTTTGTTGCTGAAGGCGAGAAACAAGGGAATATATACTGTAGACTTTCTTAAGTTTATGATGAGCGTTGTATAAATCGATAAAATTTTTACAAGTGTGTAGAGCAGTTCAAATATTTTCTCGACTCAGTGACAGACTAAGACCGGTCTGGCCGACCTGTTGCAGTTTCCACTCCCTCACTTGAAAGTCGAATTGATGACATTACTCGTGCCGACCGCCCTTGTGACCGGGAAATGATAGTTGATAAGGTTCAAGTTAGTGCTGACACAGTTCTTAACGTTATCTGTAACAAGCCGAAGTACCGCAAAACATGTGCAAAATGGGTCCCAAAGGAGTAGACGCGGCTACACTAGGAAACTAGGTTGAGAGTGTGCACAGAGCTAATGGAACGTTATGAAAGAAAAGGTGAGCACTTCTTCAGCAAACTTTTAACTTTTGATGAAACTTGAGTTCGCGATTATGAGACAGAATCAAAAAGACAAAGCATCGAGTGGAAGCACACCAACTCACGAGTTAAGAAAAAATTCAAAGCTAAGCATCTGCAGGAAAAGTCATGTTGACGTTGTTTTGGAATACTGAAGGTCAAGTTTCTTGTGATTACCTCGAAGAGCAGCGTAGAATGTACAGCCAATATTACTCCTATTTGCTTTTAAACAAGATGAAGCCAGCCATGAGAGAGAGACGTCGTGGATGTGAGAGGAGAGGTGTGATTCTCCAGCAAGACAACGCAAGTCCTCATAGTGCTCATCTAGCCCATGAAACCATCGACACAATGGGCTGGGAAGTACTGCCTTACAATCCTCATTTAGCACCTAGTCAGCTGCTCCGTGCCAGCGGATAAATGCGATACTGCAGTGCTTGTGTCATCCCCAATTACGATGCAAAGTTCCTTCGGACAAGCACGCATCCATGTCCAAAGATACTCGAACTGCGGCGACTACAGCCGGTATAAGATACACGAAATACATTTGCAGTATATTCTCGGCAACAAATAGGTTCAATGGCTGTCTGGACGTCAAGATGTACTCACATCAAATACTCGTATCCTTATTGAAGCATTTCAATCTATTACAACCATGTAACCATGATCCCTTAATCGGAACAGCATTACGGCCTAATATAGGAAGAACGTAACGGACTGCTGGTAATAAGCTCCTGATTCGGCTACATACCTAGCTGTAATAGAAATAATCAAAGTAGATCCATGGCACGATAGACAGAAGATATATACTTGCATAGCTCTGAGCCCACGTGATCCCATCGTTTGACAGAACTTCACAAACCACGAAATTGTCAGCGGAATTTGAGGGAAACTTTAACGTCTACATCTGCACTTCAGCTACATTATATTGTGTGGCAGAGGGTAGTTATGGTATATACATAACTTTTTAATAATCCTACCTGATAATGGTTCGTCTGATGAACAATACTCAAGAGAAGCCGAACGAGTCTTTTGAAAACCACTTCTCTTGTGGAAGAGGTAATTCCCTTCAGATTGTTCCAGGATATCTTAGATACTCCTCTGCTTCTCTATGACAATTTTTTAATTGGTCTTGCCTCCTTAGTCCATATATGACAGCTATTCTGAGGTATTTTCCGGTTGTTATTGTATCCAATGTTTTATTGCCAAACTCGTAACCTATGCACGTGCAGGACATTACATTTATTTACTTGCAGTGTCAACTAGACCAATCGTGAACTGTTTGCATCTCTTCCCGCAGTTCGATACGGTTGTCTGTTGTTGCAACCTTCCTGTAGACAACAGCTTCGTCTGACAACCGTCGCGGACAGCTTACGACGTTATCCTCTACGTCATTTACATACAGAGTATTGCAAACATTAATAGCCCTGTAGAGCTCCCCTGGGCTACATCTATCGATTTTTTCCCTTTACGTTACAACTCTTATTACTGTTTGCTAGAACGTCCTGAAACCAGCCATTTGATCTGCTACTCGATAAGCTTTTGTCAATGGCGTTTCGCGCAGATTTTTCTAGGCGTTCACTGGAAGGTTGTCTACAAAGTTTCAAATCACTAACACACATGGTTTAATAATAGTAAAAAAGAACTACTCTACGGAAATACATTTACTTTACGATTGACTTTGTCTCGAATAATCCATTCTCCGCTCATTAAGATCAGAGATTCTGTCAGTGAAGCATTCATTCAATTCATTGAATTCTACAATGCTGCTGACAATGTCCTTCTCGATTGAGAGCGCTGCTACTGTTCTTAGCAGCTGCTGACTCACAGCACGAAGCAGAAAACCTTCAGGTCCGCGTCAGACGATGTCGCCGGTATGGTAACAGTCACTTTTAGGAGTTTCGTTGTCTGACTGCAATATTTCTGCAATTCATTTAAGAATAGGGATTCCAGAAATTTCTAAACTCTTTTCTTGTTTTTGATATCAGAACTTTTGTTCTCAGTTTATTGCCTTCAAGGATAGGATTTGTTTTGCAAGTCGCCTGTAGCAATATTTGCAGAAAGTGACCTGCATATAACACACACTTTTCGGAATTAAATAAATTTGCAGCTACGACATATCTGGTAAATTAAAAGCTTTCAACAACTTGAGCGACAATGTTACCTCACACATCTTTCGAAAAAGCCGTTATTTAATTAATTTTCCTGTCCATATCTCTGTGCAAGCTGCAGCAGCTCTCTGCATGTGGAAATCATGTCAGATACGTTAGCTCGATTATATTTTTGCAGTCTTCTACCCCATGTTGTATACACAGTGGCTCAACTATTCATTTTTGTAATTGGCTGTACAATGCTGCATGATTGTAAATACAGACAACCAAAATTGAAATGCTGGTGCCTTCATTTCAGACGTTGCCCTGTTGCTGAAATAATTATAGTGGTTTGTCGAGATGGAATCTCAGTTTTCTCTAGGCATTCTACAAGTCACTATTTTCATACACAAATTGAACAGTCCTTGTTTTAAAATTCCACCTTGAGTAGGAAACATGGCAGACTTTCTTACTCAGTACGTCAATAACACACTGTGAAGAATGAAGGAAAAACTAAGAATCTCACTAAAGTGAATGAAATATCTTCTAACGTCCCTATTTGCCTCTCTGCATAGGTTAACATCAGATCCTGCGTTTCGGCATAAAAGTGAACTATATAGGCATGTTCAAAATGTTTATTCAGAAGAGTCTGTGCACCTGAAAGACGACCACTCATGACACCTGTGCAATTGTAGCTCTGAGAAATAACTATACTCTGTTTTCTCTAAGCGATTATCCTAAAGTTTTAGAACTCTGTTCTCGAGGTGTCTTGAATGTCAAAGACCTTGCTACAGATATCACGTTAGAGGAAACATATCTGACTATTATGATAAAAAGTGAAATTCTTGAAATCTCATTGTCGTACCTGCGCTAACTGGTACAGAATCAGTGACAGCAATTTTCTTTTTTGCTCTGACACAGTAAACATCCATCATACAAGAAAGAATAAAATTTTGAATGTGTTTACATGTGCCTTTGAAAACAGCAGCCTTCTAAAGATGATCGTTACTTACAGTATCAGGTCCAGCAGTGAAACCTAAATGAAATCTAGAAGACGTTCGGAAATTCCTGGATTTGATGAGTTGCTGCATCCATAATTTCCAAAAAGTGCAAGCTCAGAAACACAATAAACTACAACAGATCATAGAGTGTGTAACGATATTGGCGAATCTGATCATTGTGCCTAGAACCTGTGTATCGGCAGAATGACTCATGCATGCACAGTGACAGATGGTCTGGAAGCTGGTTCGTTCGGGTACATAGTTCCAATTTTCATCCACCAGAGAACAGTAGTGCACTGACACATTCAAGAAACAGGTCAAGAGCACGTTTTTGCGAATTATTCTGTATATTTCCTGAAGCCCTTTTGTTTATTTATCTCTGTACAGTTTTGTATATGCTTTTAGTAGTGTCAGTGATGCGCGAATGTGGTCAAAATTAAACATGTAGATGACTGCTCAACTGAAGGACGTTGTACAATGCGGAATTATTTAACATAATCTGTCAAGTCAGTTTATGGTAAAAGGAAAGCTAATTCGAGTGCAAATGAAAATAGTTAATAACTTAAAATATAAACAAAATATGAGAATGCTAAATATTAATTTCGGGAAAAAGTATAGTTCGAAAGCATGTTATTTGTTGATTGGTTGGTCATGAAAAGCGCGGACTAACAAGAGAGAATAATGTTTTTCTATTGGCCTTAAAGAAACTGACCAATCAGAACAGAGTATTCTTCGTTCCTCATTTCTCTTGGAGATACAGAAAGCTTTAAGCAGTCTAGAGTACTCGGAGCACAACCTTTCAATGATACGGTCGTGTGTAGTAAGAGCTCCGAAGGAATTTATAATTTGCCGGTTATCGTTGTGCTACACACCTCAAAAGTGCTTTAAGGTGAAGGCAATGTGCTTTTTAGAATGTACGGATTTTTAAGCAATTTACTGTATGAGAAAAGACAGTAATTCCTCGTGGCATATTGAGCAGATAGGTGACTAAAAACTTGCGTGCATTAGATACCGAAAACTTAATAGCATGGCGAGCATTTTCATTTAAGAAGAATCCGTTCTTAGTGCTTAGTAGATTTCGGGAAATACGTTAAGATATACTTGCTAACATGATTGAAAGTAATTTACACATAATGTGTTAAGACTAGCACGGTGTTAGAAGTGTACGTATACAATATCAATGTTAAGAATACAGCAAAGTTTTGTCAGTACTTCCACCTTTCACTCGAAATTAAGGCCTTTTCCCGATTCTTGGAATAGTTACGTAGTATGCTGCCCGGTGTGAATTGAAATACCGTAGGATTCTGCTCGGCTTTCATACCGCCGATCTGCTGCAGCGAGTTCACTGGTAGCTGCAGATAAAGGACGGAAGGAGCCGCGCCGCCTCAGTGTCTTCCCACTGGCTGCCTACAAGCTCTATCTAGTTGTTGTGTAAAACCGCTTTCCCTAAAATATTGTGATCTGTACAAATCCGTCTTTTTTTCTTTTTGTCTTCTGTGACAAATGTCTGAAATCATCAACGCCTCATAACTAAGTACTTTTCTGTCATAGAGGCAGAAGAATGGATGATTTTAAATTTAAAATTTTTATGTTCTGTAGTATTCTGCCAGATGTATATTTTTGTGGGATCCACTGCTCCGCTTGCCACAAGACGAACCGACGCTTGCTCGTACTTTGTTCACTAAACGAGAGTGCGACAGGGCGAAGTGAAGGAAAACAGCATTAACCTGGGTCTCGTTCTCTTCTGCTGTATGTCTTATTGACGATGATATTGAACTGAATGTCTCTGGATGTCTGTTTGTGCAATCCGTAATGATTTTTGTAGAAAATCTTCCTCGATCTCGAAGAAGGTCGTAATGCGTGATCATAAAACATGTTCCACATTTCCAGATCCGAACGGATTCAGTGATATAGGCCAATAACTACGTGTGTTTGTTGAAAACGCGGTTGACCTGCCCTTTTTTCCAGCCGCTTAGGGCCTTTCGTTGGCCAACTAACTACGAGAAGTTGCTGTTCAAAGAGGAGCTATGACCAGTACTCCATTCTTTGGCTGCGTATATTCCTGTGTGTGATTTCTGTTCTAAAGGTACTAGAAATTTGCGTACAGTAAACGTATCCCATGTGTCACCACATGTAAGTTCTCATAGCTCGGCGTGGTAGTAAGGAACTGGTGCGATTGAAAGTGGGCATTAATGTTAGACTGGAAAAGTTAATTTGAGTTATTGCTTCTTGGATTATTCACTTATTAGTAAGTTGGCAACACCAGGGATCGGTTCAAAAACAGCAGCATTTTGCAAAAAAAAGAGGCTCTGAGCACTATGGGACTTAACTTCTGCGGTCATCAGTCCCCTAGATCACACATACATGCCCGAGGCCGGATTCGAACCTGCGACCATAGAGGTAGCGCGATTCCAGACTGTAGCTAATAGAACCGCTCGGCCACCCCAGCCGGCAGAATTTTGCACAAAAGCTACAAAATTCAGAGCTTAGCGCTGTGCGGTGAATAGAGGGACTAGTTTATTGGTATGGAGCCTTCCGACAACATACACCCAAAGCGAAAACTATGGGAACGGCAAAACTGCATGCGTCTCGGAGGGACATATATTCCTCATCAGATGCCTCCCGTATTACGAGCATGGAGATGTCTACCGCCAACAGGATGAAACGGAAAAGTGTATCAACTGCAGAGGCTGATGGTTGTTTCAGTAGACAACATTCTGTCGCCACGATAAAATCATCGTCAGTCACTGCAGTGCAGAACTGCAGTACTATGGCGTTAATTTAACGAGTAAAATAAACTGACTTGGGAAAGACAGAAAGCAAATGATGTGACAAAACAGTAATTGTCTCGACCTGAATCTGCGATATCACCTGTCGGGCTTGAACCGTGACGTATTGGTGTTGTGGCGGGTGACGTCACACGTGTGCGGAGCGTTGGTTTGTTTTCGTTAGGGACGTTTGTATTGTCACCTTATGCTGTGTTTGTAGTCTATATTGGATATATACATAGTGGTGCAAATTTTGATGGAATGAGCATGTTACTGGATCAACCAATTTAGTTACTTAAGACAAAGACGAGTTTACGATGTTCTCCGCTTACACTCGTAATCAACTAGAGTTTAAACGTTGTCTCTGGTTGTCTTGGTAACGGGAGTACACAGTGATTACAACTTATGTGAACTTCGGCACATATTTTTTTCAAAGGTGAGCCAACCTGTAATGTAATAAAATTAATAACTTAGCGAATACTTATAGTAATATTACTGAAATAAGGAACGCTGATAGGTCGACAATAAAGAAAAACGAATGTCTTCAGAAGGTTATGGTAAATGAAGACTGGTTATTCTAACGTAAAGTGTGAAGGACGTGATGTTAGTAATTGAAAGCAATGTACAAAGATGTAGCAGAATTAGTTGAGTTTGGTTGCCTACAGAATGAAGGCGCCGGATCCAGTTTAGCACGTAACAACTCACACAAAAAGTATTTACGAGTAATTTCAGGGATTTTGCAATTTTCTGTTGAGCTGTATAGGTGAACACATGTTACTGCATTTTGTCCATCTCGCAATTTAAACCTTTCTGTATCGGTATTGGAGTATTCGTTGTTGTTACCATATTTCGTTAACTTTCGCGATATTTGCTACCTGTACTGGTATTACTTTTTCGCTTTCTATACTGATATTACTTTTTGTTTTCTGTATTGGTGTCTGGCTTTTAAGTTAGTCTATATATATAGAGTGATATCTTCGAAACCAGTTGAATTTATCTTATTTGATGCTTTACTATTGCATTTTCGATGCAGACCTCTGCATGCTATTCTTCATCGTATTCTTCCGGTTGTTTCGTTTTGTATACGCCAGTATTTTTGGGGCTCTGTGGGTTTTACTTGAGAATATAACTCCCCAGATTCCCCTTAAGGCCCAATATTTATTATTTCGAATTTTTAAGTTTCTGAATTGATTTTTATATTTTGGTTTTATAGGAACTGTTGAATATGACGTCCTAATCGCCATTTTTAAATCAAAGTTGTGGTTCATCTTGAGGCTAGTGATGATGTTATTTATCAAAGTGGACGGGTGTTATCAAAGGCTCATGTCTTCGCCAATAATTCACCATATTTGAGACACAGTGCCGTACCCCCGGCCGCGAGATTCGGCCCTGTTTGGTCCTAGGAGGGACGGGTCGCACACAGCGCCGGCTGTCACCTCCACATGAAATAACGCCGGCCACAGCTGTTATTCAGTTTAATAAAGACGTAATGCGTTTTTACGTCGCAAGCTGACAGTTGCTGGACGGGTGAAGTTATTACATCGGTTAAACGCTCGAGCGATGTGTTGTGATGCTGTAACGACATAACAACTCAAATTTTTGCCCCAGATGTAAGCATTCCCGTTATACAGTAGTAGGCAAGCATAAGTTCTCTACATTCTGTAATTTCCTGCAGGCGATATTATCGAGTGCGCTGCTGCCAAGGCACCCATGTTGATTAGTTTGATTCTGTTTAGAGCGAAGATAACAGAATATCTTGCAGTAGTGAATCCTGTCGTAGGTGTTCTATAGATGAGCAGAATGAAGCCAGAGCATTGTCAACTTGGACTACTCTTACATGGGCTGAGTTACTTACGAGAGTGTATACTGTGGAAAGTCATTTAGACATCTTATGGGAATTTTGTGGATTGTCACCGGGAGACGTGTGTGGAACTCTTTTAAAAACGACCAACGTTTATTTCCCGTTTTAATTATAGGACTATTCTACGAAATGTCGAAACTAGTACGGTCAGGAAAAACACGTAGTTCGTTAGATGCCAACTGACGATACATCAGGGTATTATTTTGGTCCCGTCCTGGGTTAAAGAACACACGCTACTAGTCACTTTTATAGAAAGTTATTTAAGTACAATTACTGTTGGCGATAACTTTCATTTTTGCAGTGTTATGTATTATTTGATTGTTGTGAATTTTACAAAATGTAGTAGCTTTGTTTTCACAGTTTGGCTTAGGAGGCCTAAAGTTTCCTTGTGAGATGCTCACGGTTTCTCTGAGAGATAGCTACAGAGTATCCGACAATCGCAGAGGAGGAGTGCTCCAAGCTGCTACTGATATGGAAATTATTGTATAGTGCAAAATACTTTCACACTCGACAGCAAGGCCGGCCGGAGTGGCCGAGCGGTTCTAGGTGCTACAGTTGGAACCGCGCGACCGCTACGGTCGCAGGTTCAAATCCTGCCTCGGGCATGGATGTGTGTGATGTCCTTAGGTTAGATAGGTTTAAGTAGTTCTAAGTTGCTGGGGACTGATGACCTTAGCAGTTAAGTCCCATAGTGCTCAGAGCCATTTGAACCATTTTTTTCGACATCAAGACGTCTCAAAATTCCATTTATTGTGATGGAAACAGGAACTATTTGCAGGAAAAGTAATTATATATGACCCAGTTAACGAATAATAACTTTCTACGCGTACATAGTGTTGTTAAGTAAAAGTGCAACAGTATTCGTTACATGGGACCATTTCAGATTCTAGTAAAATAATACAAAAAGTGTAGCCATTCTGAAACTAAGACCGTATTTGAGCTCATAAAGCCAACAAAGAAATGTTGTTAAGCAGCACTGGAGCGTCTCATATAACGAGTTCTGACAGCTGCCATCTAACAACTTTGTTTCGAATTCACCTGGAACACCGCAAAAAGGGTAAAGTATCGTTATATGAATAACTACACGAGCAACACAGATGTTCAAAAACTTTCACTAATTAGTAATTACATTCAGGAGATTTATCGATTTACCTTGTGTTATTCCCCACTTATGAGTGAACCATAACTTTGGTTTTATTTCAGATACTTCACTGCACATTCAAATGGCCGTAGTAACACTCTCATAGAATTTAAACTTTCGCTTAAGTTTTCTTCAGACTTCATTTTTATTTCGTTTCATTATCCTTCAGTTAATGTAAAGCAACTGTTCACAAATTTAGCTAATTCTTACATCTTCGGAATATGAGATACGTATTTTCGTCCATCCATTTAACAAATGGGTCGTCCAGTACCTTTAAATTGTATGGCTTTGTGCGCTGTGTTATATTACCGTCACCAGTTTCCACTTTTGATGTAACAGATCAGAGTGCTCCCAATAGGTTCGTCTACTCCCATGTAATGTTAGCAAACAGGGGAGATCGGTGAAGTTTTATTCCTAGCGGACCTGAATAAGCTAAATTGCATCAGCTTATTTGTTGTGGTGGAAATATATTTAGAAAATGCGTTAAAATGGTACATACCAGCAATCTACTGAACGAAATCACAAGAATAAACAAATTCAGGAGGTGTGTAGCTAACTTTTTCGTAACTATTAGGAAGAGAGTTATTGAAATGTACAAGTCACAGTGCTGTTCAAGGTAGAATAAAAGTGTGTGGAGTTGGAGACGATGTATGCTTGTATTCAGCAGTAGACGGTTTTGCTATCACATTATTCTGGAAAAAAATATATTCCGGTCTGGCAGACGTTAAGCACAATGTAACCAAGAACATTCTGAAAGTTATTTAGAAAACTGTGACGAAAACAATTCACATTACTATTCCATTATCGTACTGCATAACACCGAGACATCTTAAAAAGAAAAATTATTTGTTTCGCCTTATTTTGTTTCCATATCTGTAAACTATCAAGTGCAATACCGAACTACCTACTAATTTTATTTTATGTCACCTTATCATAGTCTTTTGTTCTGTAGGCCGTGAGTTGTTACCTGCCATTTCCATTTTTTATGTATTCCATCTACTGTTAGCAGCTAACATGAACTACATTGTGTTTTACCATAGAGACTAGAAAATATTCCTTGTTTTATTACTGAATTTACATGTGTGTACCAATCTTTTTCGCCTAAACGTACTAGGCATTTCAGAAGTCTATAATATACAATATATTTCTAATCAGTTATTATCTACGCATAATGTAAGCTGCAACTGACTAAAAATGGTCCAAATATTAACAATGTTATCATGAAATCATTACTGGGTTTAAGTCACACATCCTGAATTCGTTGTATTTACCATGCAACAAACATTCTCTGTATCACTTTTGCTTCTTTTGTGACTGCGTTATTATTTCACACAAGTCCTTAGAAACATCTAAAGAAAGTAGCTTATCATTGATATCTAACGAAGTACGTTAAAATTCCCCAAATATTATTAAACTATTTCATTATTTTTGAGACAGCATTACTGTGTCATTTTCTTCGGGTTGAAGTTGACTGTACAGCCATGAATATTGCGTAATACTTTAGACTGTGACAAAATCCTTGCGTCAAGGTGATCCAGACTTATGTGCTGTGCATCTGGCTCATGTCGTACCCCCATAAATCTCCCAAACGACTCTTCTTTAGTTTTGGTGAAATAAATAAAAAATGAAATAAAAACATGCCTTCTGCAACAGCATTTTCCTTAGCAACATTAGCGTCGAAAGTAAATTTCAACGACATAACAAATCATAGTGCATAAGGGCCAAAGTATAAATAGCAGCGGTGATGAACTCTCTCTGAATTTTCAGTCGAACATAAGGCACCATTATTTTCTTTGTTTACTCTTTTGAGGTTACATCCACATGCTAATCAAATGTTGTTTGCCAATGCAGTTCAGTGAATTTGATTACACTAAGCGTGCTTTGATTTATGTGTCCCACGCAAAGACACTCGCCATGCTTCTGTTATAAGCAGCATCTGAGTTTGTTTACATACCTACTACTTCATAAACAGATACACAGATAAGCCAGAATGTTATGGCCGCCGATTTACTGTCGATATAAATCCGTTCAGGCGGTAGCAGTGACACATGGCGAGGAATGACTGCTAGTCAGACAAACGCACGTTGCATGTTGTATATCACAAGGGCTAGAGCGTGATGGAATGGAGTGTGTTGAGCGGTTCGATGAACACAGTCCCGGTTTCCAGTTGATGTGTTGCCTCTCCTATCTCGACACATCTAAACCCGATCGAAGATATCTGGGCATGTGGCGTCAGAGCTCATGGCACCCCTCCCCGGAATTTACGGATTTAGGTGACTTGTGTGTGCAGATGTGATGCCAGCTCCGTCTAAGGGGTTCAAATGTTGATTACCTTTTAGTTCCTGCATGTGTAATGCCATATTACTTGTGGCTCACTGTGTTGAATATTAGATGTCGGGATTATGGAGACTACTTTGTTGTCCTTAGGAGCAGTGATTTTGTAGTCACTCTAGTCTTTTGAGTGTTATCATTAATGTCATTGATTTTCCTACTCTTTTTAGAATTATACTTAGTGTCAATGATATTTCTGTTAAACGTAGTTGGCAAATGTTAATGTTGCACAAAACAGTTTCTTCCATTTCCATCGACGGAGAGGTAAAGACAGACGCAGCTCGCATCGGGGACAGACTCGGACGAGATTTATTCCGAAGAACCTTCCATTTGTTTCCATTAATCTACTAAGAGGAACCACCGAAATGTAGATCTTGTTGGTCGGAAGAGAATATGAACCACAGTCAACCCCAATGCGAGCCATCTACATTACCACAACGCCGCCTGTTGCAAATAAAACAAATAACGAGACTTGTTATATCATCAATCCAAAGGTTTATTCGATTGGTAACTGTGGTTTCAGATCGTATTGGCCGCGGTATCGCGGACGCACATTTTGGCAGCCAGACGGTCTTCTCCAGACGTCTCGTTGGTGGTCACGCGTCAACACATTCAGCGTCTGGCATGGCAGCTCTCAAGATCTGCGCGGTGTGTTGTACAGACCTCCAAGGTGGGCGCGGAGGACACCGGAGTGATCTGCGACAAATATAAATTTCAAAATTATAAACGTCGCCCTATTATGATGAGTTGATATGACATCTGTAAAGGAAAGTGCTAAATTATCGTAGGACCACATGCTAATAAATGGTCAGTTTCTGTACCCATAGAAGGGATGT
Source organism: Schistocerca serialis cubense (assembly GCF_023864345.2). Taxonomy (NCBI): domain Eukaryota; kingdom Metazoa; phylum Arthropoda; class Insecta; order Orthoptera; family Acrididae; genus Schistocerca; species Schistocerca serialis. The sequence goes on from NC_064645.1 coordinate 85,415,776, forward strand.
TTCTAACGTGCCAACTCATGAACCCTAGAATACTAATTATTGCAAATATGAAAATTACCGACAGTGAATGTTTGCCTATTTACTCCTCCCGGAGTGTTATCTATTGTGGTGAAATGATATACTAAATTATAGCATCAGATGGTAGATAACTCTCGCAGACGGATGTATTATCCTCACCTGAAATATATTCATTATGGAACGGAGAGAATTGTGACTGTTGCTAAATCCATCCTTACCAAAATAGCAGAGTTTCTTAAAACAAGTTGTGTAAATGTTCAGTTCAAATTCGGAGAGCTTCAAGGATAAATACGGGACAGAAAAATAAACGATCATGCAGCATAAGAAATGGGATTAAAATACCAAGTATAATCGTGGGAGGCTGAAGGTGAAACTTCGCTGAGAACTTGATAACTGTTATGGGCGGGAGGGGACATAGGAGAACGTTATCTGAAAGGCTCTCCCTCATCTGAAAGTGCAGGCAACGGTATTGTATGTACCATTGATTCTTGAGTTTAAGTATATCCTACCAATACTAGAGCTAAAAGATACGTATGGTGCGAAAGAATTTTGTATCTGATCAGAGTTTACAATTGGTATAAAAGAACAGCAGACTATAGGTAATGCGACAGTTTATGGGTCGACCATAGAATTTTGTAGCCATGGTGATATATCTAAACTGACACCATTTCAGTTATATTAAAAATCGTAAAACTCTATACTCGAATAATATCTTGAAGACTCCCCTTCTGAAGGGAGCTACCATGTGATCATGAAATGAGAAATACTCATAGAAACCAAAATCTGCTGTCCTTTACACAGATCGAAGTACCACTCACCGTAACAGCACCGCCTTAATCCTCCTCCTGCAGCCGTCTCTGCAGCAACTCCACGAAAAAGGCGTGCAGTGTGAACTGACGCTCCTGTTGGAAAAGATCTTATTACTTTCATGTTATCTAACACGTGAAGTGATTCACAATTTGTGCTAGTTCCTGTCACATACAAGTATAACGAATTGTAACATTTACCACAAATTCGCACGGTTCAGGTATCGAAATTAAGAATATAGTAATTCAATTTAGTATCCAACTAACACAATTCGTTTCACATCTCAGATACTATTAATACTAACAAGTAACTAATATCCCATTATCTTTAACATTTTCTGTGTACGACTGGTTAATGATGTGCTTCTTAGGTTATGCCGTGTTGTTGTTCCTGCTTTATGGTCAACATTTCAACAAGTGACCGAGCCATTTTCTTCTGATCGTGAGACGTTTCCTGACTGATATGAGTCAAGCAGAGAGTACATTACCGCAAAGTTCGCAGCACATGAAGTTGATGGCTGGGACGTCCGTTGAAGTATTGAGCACAAAATAAACACAACAATTCGGCCTAACACCCGGAAGCAGACCAGTAACTAGTACCATCTTCGAGAGTAAGTTATCATGTAATGAGAAAACGAAATATTCACTTTGAAACCAAATGTTACTATTCCTGATACTGTTCGCATTTATACTAACGGGAGCAGGACGGACTTCTTTCTCTTCCTGCAGCCGGTTCTGCAGAATCTCCTCAAAAAAGGCGTCCAAAGTGAACTGACGCTCCTGTTGGAAAATAACCTATTAGTTTTATGTCACCCAACATGTGCAGTAATCCAAAATTAATACTAGTTTCTATCATATAAAAGTGTTACGAAGTGTTACATTTGTCATAAATTGAGCAGTGTACTGGTATCGTATTTAATATCTAGTAACTCAATTTAATATCCAAGAAACACCAGTCGTGTGATGTCTCAGCAACAATTAATACTAACAAATATCTAATATCCCATTATCTTTAACATTTTTCTGGGCACGACTGGTTAATGATGTGCTTCTGAGGTTATGCCGTGTTGTTGTTCCTGCTTTACGGTCAACATTTCATCTGACCCATCTTCCTCAGGTCGTGTGACGTTCCCTGACTGGTTTGAGTCCAAGCAGCGTGAACACATTAGTGCAAAGTTCGCAGCACATGAAGTTGATCGCTGGGACGTCCGTCGAAGTAATGTGCACAAAATGAACACAACAATTCGGCCTAATACCCGGAAGCAGACCAGTTTCTAGTATCATATTCGAGAGTAAAATTTCATGTAGTGATAAAACGAGAAATTCACTTTGAAACCAAATGCAACTATTCCTACTACTTTGTAATTTACACTCACCGAAACAGAAACGACTTCTTTCTCTTCCTGCAGCCGCTTCTGCATTATCTGCTCAAAAAACGAGTCCAGGGTGAACTGACGCTCCTGTAAGGAAAAGAACTTATTAGTTTGATTAGTCATAGAGCATGCTTGGTAATTCAGAGATAGCACTAGTTCTTTACATGTACATGTGTTACAAATTCTGCAATGTCGTCTTCAACCAGTCGATCGCGTTATCAGCAAATTTAGTGCGCCTCTGCCCCAGAATATTTTTCACCATAATTCTTTACAACTGGACAGGGATGTTACCTTTCTCAAGTCTCTCACATAGTTATTTGCTCAGTGTTAACAAATACCACACCCAATTTACTGGAATGATAAATGGTTAGAATCAACTGTCCATGTCTGAGGTCAGTGTTAAGTTTAATGGGCTTCAATACAATTGTTAAACAGTCCAGATATATTGTGGTAATAACACGGAGGAGAGGATCTAGGGCCAGTGGGATCCAGGGGAAAGGGCCAACATAATGCAGCAAAGGAGTCCTGCAGGGAACAAAGCGAGAGACACAGTGTGAGGCTACCCTGCGGGTCAGAGAATATACGACTCTGACATGCTAAAGGCTTTTTCTAAGGGCTTCATACTCATGTTAAACGACCACTATAACTGTGGCGCATGTAGTATTAGAATTCCTATAGTCCATATTTTACGGCGCTTTATCTTTTGATGCGAAGGCAGAAGTAAGTTTGGAAGAGGTCTCAAGCTCTTTGTTTTCCTTGAAGTCAAGACCACTATGGCAAATTTTAAAAATTTTATGTAGGTCTGGAGATAAGCTCAAGTTTTAGAATGACGACTACTGTGAACTGTTGAGTGACTAGCACATCTCACTTCGCTCCAGTGATCGACAAATCGATCCATCCATCACTGACAATCATTGCCGCCGGTATTTTGTATCTGATCACGATCCAGAAGAGCAGTATGCTAACCACATGCTCCTCCATACAGTGACGTCTATCTTCTGACGATGACGAGGCGGTCGATCGGTACCTTTGGAACTTCAGAGGAATGATTGGACGGAGTTAGGTAGGTAGGAGGTATTTTATATAATCGTCACAATCATCACTCGTGCAGAGATGCCTATCTAAGACGTGTTATTTACAATGACGTGTCACATGGGATGTTTATAGGAAAAAAATATTCATTTACAGTAAATCGTGACAGTCTGTAATATCAACTGACCACGTTACGTACAATCAGTTAGCTCTCAGACTTTACTGCTTTGCGTGCTATGTCACTGCAATATAACGTGGCTCACCTTTACAGTACCCCGAACAGCGACCAAGTTGTTCTCCAGTAGCAGACCCACGTCTTTCTCCCCTCCCAAACACCGGGAGAAAAACTTCTTCATGCGGCGGAACATTGCTGTAACGATAACAAACAGCACATTAGACATGACCAGACCGTGTCTACGAGTAAGTTTTGCAGCAATGTCTCACAACTCGATCTCAAGAAAAACCTGTAACCGTGACGACATGTCTGTAACCTTGGCTTTTGAAAAAAAGCAGCTGCTTGTATCGAAAACGGCATGCACAGTCTATATAATTGATTGGGCTTATACATTTGTTACTAGTCGAGAATTAGTTACTTTAATCTTGTGTCAGTAATTCATAGAGCATAAATCATAACAATAACAGTTATTCGAAGTGTAGCAATCGCAGGTTCATTACGTGGTACTTTTACTCTGAAGAGAATAAATTTGTTTTGATAGCAACTAGCTGAAGGATTATCTATTAGACTAAATTTAATTAGCAAGTCATTATAATACTACAATAATTTCAGATATACAGCTGCTTCGCCAGCCGGTGTGGCCGTGCGGTTCTAGGCGCTCCAGTCTGTAACCGCGTGACCGCTACGATCGCAGGTTCGAATCCTGCCTCGGACATGGATGTGTGTGATGTCCTTAGGTTAGTTAGGTTTAAGTAGTTCTAAGTTCTAGGGGACTGATGACCACCGATGTTAAGTCCCATAGTGCTCGGAGCCATATGAACCATTTTTTATACAGCTACTTCAGATATTACTACTTCAGAATTTGTCATCTATTACAGCATGATATGCGGAATATCTTCCCCTGGGGCAGGAACAAGAATTTGTTTTTTATGTGTGTTGGTGGTAGGATGAAGTTACTAAATAATAAACTATGCTACGATCTGATGGCTATACCTTCCGCAGTATATTAGGAGAATACGATTTTTACTGCTATCCATATTACCGAGTCAGTATATTCTCTCAGGCCTGCACTGTCCCTTCTTTGTGTCAGTCATCGAGAACCCTACATCTAAATTACACTTCATTGCCATGTGAGCTAAACAGTAACGTGTACGACGTATTAACTATATTTGTGGTTGAAATTTACCCACCGGTTTCTACATGAAGAAAACTTAAAAATAGCTTATAAACAGCTAATAGGTTTAACATTCGACAGTGCTCAAGGATATTAACGGTACTTCCTTAAGTGACAGGAAAAGATAATATTTTTCTACAAATCCATGTGGACTCAGTATGACACTACACAGCCGGAACCTGTTTACGACTTTTCTTTTTCACCGATGGCAGAAGATAAAAGCATGAACCAACGATAGGACATACCATATGTATGAGAATACATGATTCCAGCAGTTTAACATTGGCAAAAACTCAGTGAGGATAACTCTCTCTACAAGTCAAGCATTTTCGGAACTTTCTGAAGTTGCATTACATATTGAAAAAATGTACTGGAATGGCTCTTGCCTCTTGGTGGGTATAGTCTATATACCTCGCTTCTGAAACAGAGCGTTCGCTTCATTCAAAGCTTCTGAAGCTTCCCAAGAACTTGTTCTCGAAACACAAAATCCAACACTATAACGCCTGAATCAAAATTATATAATCTTTTACTCAAGAACTCAAGAAACTAATTCGTTTCGATACTTCAACTACTCCAGAGAATACGGAAGTCATTATTATGCAATGGACCACCACAGTTAAGCTGATTTTTGTTAGCAAACCCTGCGATCAACGTTGGGCAGCAACCTCGATAACTGCAGAGAACAACGTTGTACTGGAACGTCGATGTCAATTGTTAAACAAGATCTGCAATGAAAATTTTCAGTAATTTGAATCTATGTAAGACGAAATAATCATGTTGTAGCACTGACAAATATGCAGCGGAGTCTTGATTGTTGAAAACGTCCGTACAGTTAATAAACTCCCAAGTGATCTAACAGTTAACATAACTCAGAGATAGTGCCTTAATTTCCTTAAGCAACAGGGAAGTAAGAATCTCATATTATGGTGCCAAGTCAACTCTGTATAACTCTACACAGTTGTAACCAGTTTCTAACGTGTTTTCTTCTTCGCAGATGGAAGATAAGTCTAGCAGTATAACCCTGCAGCGATCATAGGCAATATGTAAGTGTAATCGACGAAACAGGAAGGTCGGTTACACTGTTTTTATTGTGAAAGTAAAAATTTATGTAACTAGAGACCGCTCCGAGTCTACCACGACAACCACAGACAAATTTTACCAGCAGTCCGATTATATTATTGGAGAAGGCGATAACAAGATAGACTATTACGGTCGAAAACAAAAAATATTTTGTAGCGGAGGCGTTGTGCAGCTTTAATGAATGTTAACAACAGTATTGTGCAATAGACAGCTACGACGGTACGTTTCATTAGGGACCATCGAATTTGGTCTAAAATCAGACCATCATCGATCCCGAAAACCGTCTCTGCTATGATTTCACGTATATTGCAATAGCAGTTATCAAACGTAGATATCTCGTCCATTGGTATTATCTGTATAGACTTTACATTGGTAAAAATGTCTATGAAGTTAAATGGACATAATGGACATGACAAGTTAATGTCAATGACGGAACACTGTACATCCGGAATTGCTATTCCTATTACGCAAGTTCATAGCTGAGATCGTTTTTAGGATTGATGACGGTCTGATCCACGACTGAAACATACATTCTCTCATAAAAAGTACCGTTATAGCTGTGATTGCATAATGCAGTTCTTTCGAAGAGCATATAAAATAAAAGTAACGCCACTGCTGCAGAAACTGACAGGGCAGAAACAAAATGTAAAAGTTTATAAAGCTAAGATCAATATAACGAAAAATCGAATAATATCTTACACAAATTCCTCTAGAATAAACTCAACGGAAATATAACGAAAACACAAAATTTGATTCCAATAATTCGCTTATTCTACACAGATTAAACGAAGACAGGAATACCAATCACACATCCACAAAATAACAACATAATAGAAAAATAACATCCACAAATTCTTCCAGAATGAACCAAAAGAAAATGTACGCTGCTCCTATATAGCCCTAACAAAGACAGCAATACCACACACATCCACATAAAACGACATAATCGATAAATAACACACTGGAACTATTCCATAATAAACCAAAAAATTGTAAACCCCCCAAAAAAACAAAAAAAAGAAAAGACGCACAAGAAAACTCCATATAACTACGACTTTATCGAAAACTAACACACACAAATTCCTCAAGAATAAACAGAACGAAAATAAATTCAGAAATTTGGTATCACGCTACAAACGAACGTTAACAGGTCAAAAAGTACCATAGAACAAAACGAATCATACATCAAAAGCGCGAGACACTGGCAACAACAATAAGAACCCTACAAAACAATCGACTTCCTATACGCTCCACTTCAGCGGCGTCACATTCGAAAAAAAGCAGCCAACTATTAATAAGTTAAAAAATTATGACTAACATTACTACTCGTTCCTCTCAGGACAACTTCTACAATGTACTTAGGTTCACAGCTAACAGCACCGTAGACAATTCTCCCATATTACAAAAATAGCTAAAGAATTGCAACAATCAACATGATAAAATTTATAATTAATCACTTCACTCACAAAAATTTATCTTCTGCTCTTAAGGTACTGCCTAACCTCACCATCGTATATCGTGCGAAATACAGAAAAAAACAGTTAAATATATGTCAGAAAAAAAGAAACATTCGTCGCTAATAGTTTCTCCATTGATAATATAACCTGTGGCCTCAAGTTACCCCCTCCCCCCAATAAAGAACACCATTGTATATCACGACACTTTTGCAATAAACAGCATATTTTACAAACTTTATAAATTACATTAGTAACTAACACAAACACAGATAGCATTTAATAACAGACCGCTTACATGCTCTGCAACGTAAAGTCATGACGTCAAGAGGACGTCATGGGTGAAACCACACGGTTAGAATCTGAAAGAGCACTTCACAAAGTTGTCACTGTTGAACTAAGCTGTTAATTTGAGCACACGTGATGAAAGCACATAAACTTAAAAAATTTAGTGTAGAGGTCTAACTCTACAAGTAACCACCTGACGTTTGAAACCCCATAAAAAATTAAACGAAATGCTATTTCACGTTATTACTGTTAAGAACTTCATATTCCGTAATCACACCACACTCCTCCACATGCTTCAATTTTCCAGTACTTCTCCACTAATACACATTCATTTATTAGCTTTTAAGATATTCTTACTCGAGATGACTGTGTATACTCAATAAGTATACAAAGGTAAATCAATAGCTCATACCTACTGCGGGTACGATGCAGCTGGTCTCTGAAGCCGGCGTTCGCTTCGCTGAGAGCTTCTAAAGCTCCTCAAGAACCTTAAAATGTTTCGCTAGATGTGCTCGAAACACAAAATACAACACTGCAATACCTAATTCACAACAGAAGCTTCGTACACTCAATAACTCGCAGAACGAATTCGTATGAATACTTCGAGTACTCTAGAGAATACGGAAGTAATTGCTAGGCAACGGTCCACAATGGTTCAAGAGACATGGCATTGTTGTTAGCATACACTGTGATGAACATTAAGTAGCAACCCCGGTAACTACAGAGCACATCACTATATAGAGACGTCGATATCCATGGTTAAATAAGAACAGCATTTAAATTTTAAACAATTTAAATCTATGTAAGACGAAATAACCATGTTTTGGGATCGAAAGATATCCAGAAGTATGTAAATAATGAAACCGCCCGAATAGCCTACAGATTCCCATTGGAATTCTTATTTAGCAGTTCGAGGTGCGTGAGAAGAGTAATGAGACTGACAATACTCTGAGGGATCTGGCCGCGCTGTGTTGTTCTACTGCTGTAAAGAACGGTTTGCAATCTCTTCTAGTTGTTGAGTACGCCGTCACATGGTTTTTGAAAGCGCCATCGGGGAAGTTGTGTTTTTGTTGCGTGTTGTAAAATTGGGAAAGTATAATTTAGAGCAATGTTATGGCATCAAGTGTTAAACTTGGGGCACCAGCGAGAGTGATCCTCTTAGAATTGAAACAACCCTATGGGGAACATTCCTTATCAGTAGTCCAAGTTTCTGTGTGGCACAAATCATTTCTGGAAGGACGAGAACACGTTGTAGATGGACGTCGTTCAGGGTAGACCTTCACCTTATAAAATCGACGAAAACGTCGAACGTATGCGTTCTCTTGTGACATCAGACCGGTGTGTAAGAATAAAGGTGATGCACGTGCGAAAGATTTATGCCAAACGGTGCCAAAAAACCTCACAACTGAGCAGGAGGAGAACGGAAGAAACGTGTGCGTTGTCCTCTTGCGAGAACTGTCCATGGCCACAAATGGTACAGTTGTATAATCACAGGTTATGAATCTTGAATTTCAAAGTACGATCCTGAGACCAAGTGGCAGAGTGAGGAGTGGAACACTGTGGAATCTCCTCGACTGAAATCAGCTCGAATAATGAAGTCAAAGGCGGAAGCAAAACTGATTTGTTGTTATGACAGGTTTGCTTTTTTCAATATAGATTTGTTCATCCAGGACGAACCGTCAAACAGCTGTGTTACAACGATGTCCTGGAAAAGCTCAGGAAAGAGGTGAATCGCCGGCCTGAGTGGCCGTGCGGTTCTAGGCGCTACAGTCTGGAACCGGGCGACCGCTACGGTCGCAGGTCCGAATCCTGCCTCGGGCATGGATGTGTGTGATGTCCTTAGGTTAGTCAGGTTTAATTAGTTCTACGTTCTAGGCTACTGATGACCTCAGAAGTTAAGTCGCATAGGGCTCAGAGCCATTTTTGAAAGAGGTGAATCGAGTAAGATCAAACATTGCAGATTGGACGGCGCATCATGATAACGCCCCATGCCACATGGCCACTTCCATCACGGATTTTTTGACTTCAAAAGGCATTCCTGTTGTTCCACAGACTCCCCCCCCCCATTCACAGAATCGTGGTAACTGTGACTTGTTTTTTTTCCAATTTCGGAAAATGTCTTAAAAGGATTTCATTTTGGTACTCTGGAGAATATTTAAGAGCATATGACCGACATGGGAAATGATCTACCAGTTGAAGGCTTTCTACGCTTCTACCGATACCGAGGAACAACGTCTTCCCCGGCCTATAGCTGCCGATAGGAACTAATTTGCAGGAGACATTATTGTCGTTTGAAAGAAATAAAACCTTGGTATATTAGAAATCAGTCTCACTGCTTTTCTCACACGCCTCCTACTCCAAGATATTGATTCACATATCTTGCGTAACAGAAGATAAAAACTCTTTTGTTAAGCTGCCAGCTTCCCTCGATACGATGCAATGCACTTGCCAGGAGCTCCAAAATAAATTTTTCTTCACACACGGAAAAAAATTCCAGCCACACTAATCTCCAGCATCGCAGGGAGTACGTGTGCGTAATTCACAAGAGAGAAAAATTGCTTACATAGTCAACATTGTGGAACTAAGCATTTAAATTGATAATACATGATGCATGGGCACGAACTTCGCCAAAAACAAAGTACAGAAATCTGCCTCTACAAGTAAACATCCAACCTTTGAAACTGCATAAAAAAGTAAGACAATGTTCTATTTCACACTGCGTACCTATTATAACGGCATGTTCTGAGATGATACCACACTCCAGCACCCGCATCAATTTTCCAGTACTTCTCCGCTATAAACTCAGCCATTTACAAGTTTATGCGATATTCTAACCTCAAATGATCCTGTATGACAAATAAATAGGTGGTAGTTAAATCAACGGCTCATACCTCTTGCAGCACAACGCAGCTCGCCTCTGACGCTGGGCGTTCGCTTTTCTGAAAGCTTCTAAAGCTCCTCAAGAACTTTAAAATGTTTCGCTAGATGAGCTCGAAACACAAAATGCAAGACTGCAATACTTAATTCACAAATGAAGCTCCTTACACTCAATAACTCGCAGAACGAATTCGTATGGATACTTCGAGTACTCCAAAGAATACGGAAGTAATTGCTACGCAACGGGCCACAACGGTTTACGTGAGATTGCATTGTTGTTTACATACCCGAGATTCTCCCCTGGTAGCTGAGTGGTCAGCGCGACGAAAGTCATACCTAAAGACCCGAGTTCGATTCACGAATGTGTCGGGAGATTTTCTCCGCTCAGGGACTTATCATCGTTATTTCATCCCCATGGACACTCAAGTCGCCGAAGTGGCGTCAACTCAAGAGACTTGCACCAGGCGAATGGGAGGCCCTAGCCACACGGCATTTCCATTTTAACAGTAAACCGAAATCCCAGTAAAGCAATATCGTTTAGCAACGTGGATATAAGTGTTAGACAACCACTGAAACAAAATATTATATGAGTCAATTGTACATTTCAACTTTTCATAAAATAGCATCGAAGCATAACGACGTCGAATGCTGATGCCCTCGATCCCGCTTTTAGTCATCTATTGAAATGTTATGTCATGCGTAAAAATTGATTCCTTCAACGCATGTGAATTCCACTAGATTCGACGTCCGTTTGTGTGATTCCACTAATTGTTTCCTAGTGTAGTGATTTTCTATATTGAAACCTGGTTGTCAAGGGAAGGCCGTAATCATTTACTATTAGTTGCCTTTAACAGTTACACACATTTATTATTAAAGAAGTAGTTCAAGACTCAACAATAAATTAAAAAATTTCACGCTTTATTAATGAAGGCATAAACGACAGTGTAAATAATAGTGTTTTCAGTGCGTTACAATTTAGCAAATCACCATAAAATCCTGATACTGATAACGTTTAAAAAGAAAAAAACAAGGCACTGTGGTGATGACTGAAGTCCTTACACTCCAAGAAAGACAGCAAATTAAGAATGTTTAAGAACTCTCTGCAATTACAACTTACAGGTATTGAAATATTAAAAGTAAGAGCCCACAAACACAGTAGAAGGTATCAGACGCCACGAATGGCAGAAAATAAGGTTTTAAGGCTTACTGCTAAAACAGAAATATCGAATTAATTTTTCAGAGCAAGTGACCACAATCATGACTGAAGGCCTTACACGCCAGGAACGGCAATTATATAAAAAATTTAGAAACGTACTGTAAAACAGCAAATAAAAGCAAAGGTTAATTAAAAGAAACAAGCAATTGACTACGAAACAGGTGAAATAATATGATGGTAATCTTGTAACACAACCATTACACTGATACAGTCTGGCCTGCAACGGAGGGTGGAAACCTACAAACAGCACCAGCACGGCTCATATACCCTTCGATTAATCTCATCATCGCGAAAATGGAAGACTTGCCAATGGGACGGATCACATGTCTCATACATATTTTTATTGGCCTCGTCCATGTTTATACTACTTTGTCAATACAATCAAATTATAAATTGAACGAGTGTCCTTTTTATACAGGGTGGTCCATTGATAGTGTATGGGCCAAATATGTCAGAAAATAAACATCAAACGAAAAAAACTACAAAGAACGAAACTAGTTTAGCTTGAAGGGGGAAACCAGAGGGCGCTATGGTTGGCCCGCTAGATGACGCTGCCATAGGTCAAACGGTTATCAACTGCGTTTTTTAAATAGGAACCCCCATTTTTATTACATATTCGTGAAGTACGTAAAGAAGTATGAATGTTTTAGTTGGACCACTTTTTTCGCTTTGTGATTGATGGCGCTGTAATAGTCACAAACGAATAAGTACGTGGTATCACGTAACATTCCGCCAGTGCGGACGGTATTTGCTTCGTGATAGATTACCCGTGTTAAAATGGACTGTTTACCAACCGTGGAAAACGTCGATATAGCGTCGATGTATGGCTATTGTGATCAAAATGTCCAATGAGCGTGTGCTATGTATGCTGCTCGGTATCCTGGACGGCATCATCCAAGTGTCCGGACCATTCGCCAGATAGTTGCGTTATTTAAGGTAACAGGAAGTGTTCAGCCACATGTGTAACGTCAACTACGACCTGCAACAAATTATGAAGCCCAAGTAGGTGTTTTAGCTGCTGTCGACGCCTAACCGCACATTAGTAGCAGACAAATTGCGCGAGAATCGGGACTCTCAAGAACGTCGGTGTTGAGAATGCTACATCAACATTGATTGCGCCCGTACCACATTTCTATGCACCAGGAATTGCATAGCGACGACTTTGAACGTCGTGTACAGTTCTGCCACTGGGCACAAGAGAAATTACGGGACGATGACAGATTTTTTGTACTCGTTCTATTTAGCGATGAAGCGTCATTAACCAACAGCGGTAACGTAAACCGGCATTATATGCACTATTGGGCAACGGAAAATCCACGATGGCTGCGACAAGTGGAACATCAGCGACCTTGGCGGGTTGATGTATGGTGTGGCTTTATGGGAGGAAGGATATTTGGCCCCCATTTTATCGATGGCAATCTGAATGGTGCAATGTATGCTGATCTCCTACGTAATGATCTACCCACTGGGCACAAGAGAAATTACGGGACGATGACAGATTTTTTGTACTCGTTCTATTTAGCGATGAAGCGTCATTAACCAACAGCGGTAACGTAAACCGGCATTATATGCACTATTGGGCAACGGAAAATCCACGATGGCTGCGACAAGTGGAACATCAGCGACCTTGGCGGGTTAATGTATGGTGTGGCTTTATGGGAGGAAGGATAATTGGCCAACATTTTATCGATGGCAATCTGAATGTTGCAAAGTATGCTGATTTCCTATGTAATGATCTACCCATGTTACTGCAAGATGTTTCACAGCATGACAGAATGGCGATGTACTTCCAACATGATGGATGTCCGGCACAATCTCGCGTGTGATTGAAACGGTATTGAATATCGTATATCATGACAGGTGGATTCGTTGTCGAAGCACCATATCATGGTGCGCGCGTTCACCGAATCTGACGTTCCCGGATTTCTTTCTGTGGGAAAAGTTGAAGGATATTTGCTATCGTGATCCACCGACAACACCTGACAACATGCGTCAGCGCATTGTCCATGCATGTGCGAACATTAGGGAAGGCGAGCTACTCGCTGTTGAGAGGAATGTCGTTACACGTATTGCCAAATGCATTGAGGTTGACAGACATAATTTAGAGCATTTATTGCATTACTGTGGTATTTACAGGTAATCACGATGTGACAGCATGCGTTCTCAGAAATGATAAGTTCACAAGGGTACATGTATTACATTGGAACAACCGAAATAAATTGTCCAAACGTACCTACATTCTGTGTTTTAATTTAAATAACTTACCTGTTACCAACTATTCGCCTAAAATTGTGAGCCATATGTTTGTGACTATTACAGCGCCATCTATCACAAAGCGAAAAAAGGGGGCCAACAAAAAAATTCATATTTCATTACGTACTACACGAATATGTAATAAAACTGATGGTTCCTAATTTAAAAAACGCAGTTGATATCCGTTTGACCTATGGCAGAGCCATTTAGCAGGCCAACCATACGGCCATCCGGATTCCCCCTTCAAGTTTCATTCTTTGTAGTTTTTTCGTTTGACACTAATTTCATCAGATATTTGGCCCGGTCACAATCAGTGGACCACCATGTATATTTTAATTGAAGTTCTCCTAAAAAGAATCATTTTAAAAGGCGAACTTCAAAATAAGCTAGGCTGGGTTTGAGAACAGAGGCCCAACATGCTGCCTTGAAAGGTACTCTTCCGTTCTGGAACTTTTCCTTGAATTCCCAGGCGGAAGGATACTAGCCGGAAGGTAAGATGCAGCATAGATTCTCCGTAAGGTCACCAATGCGATGTCGAGGCAGGTGTGGAGGCAGTGGAGGGAGGAAGTCTCCTTGTCACCGAGTCCTGCCTGCTGTTTCGACGTCCTAGGCTACCAACTTCAGGTCAAGCTAGATCAGATCACAGCTGGAGCTTTTCGCAGCAGCTGGCGTCATACAAAATTACCCACGGAGATGATGCAAATCGTAACTATAGGTACCTGTCGTTAGATAAGATTAGAAAAGTCTACATTTCAACAATATTGGTTTGTAGCATTATGTTACAGTCTGTTAAGCAGAAAATCTCCAGCTCACTCTCCATTGCCACCATACGCCTACCGTCATATCACTCAGGTATCCTTTCAAAGCGGACGTTCTACAATACGGTGCTGTGCAGTGGAGAGCTTCACTCTTATCACTATGAATGCATATTAACGTTGGAAAGCAACAAGTAATTTTTAACGTTATCAATGTTAGACGATCTGTTTCAAAAACTAATGAAATTATAAATAGTTTTATCATTTCAAATTTGTTCGGTGGTTCAGAAAGTAAGTATCGGTCTAGGCCACAGGGTTGTAACCGAGGTTTGTCAGAAGAATTTTTTTTTTTTTTTTTTTTTTTTTTTACATTTTCCAGTTCTTTCAAGTTCGACAATGATTTCTGTTAATGTGATAAAAGCGAGGTTAGTCTATTGCTTGTATTCCATGTTAAACTGCAGAGCCACCTGTAACAGACTCGCTAAATCAATTACAAGAATGGAGGAAGCAACACTACCAAACTACTACGGTGTTCGAACCAGCTTTCGTATTGATTATTCGAGTTTTACTATTACATTTATACATTACATCGATTATCCTTGTATACTTCAGTAATATTTTTAAATACATTTGAGTGATTAGCTGAGTATACACTCCTTTCCCCTCAGAGCGAAGGTATAAAATTACGCTAAACAAAATTCCCTTGTTTTTAGATTAAATAACACAATGGGATTATGTGTTAGATAATACTCTGGAAAGTATAAATAAAAATTTTATTCCTTATCTTCTTTTTTCTAAAGACATTAAATCTGTCGTACGAGACATACTGTTGTTGTTGTTATGGTTTTCAGTCCAAAGATTAATTTGATGCTGCTCTCCCCCCCCCCCCCCCCCCTACTATCACATAGCTGCAAATCTACTGTAAATTGGATCCAGAAAAACCGATTGTTGTCTCAGGTAGGGTCCTATCAACCAATCCCAGATATATCCTGGTATAAAACATGTGGAAACTAAATACATTATCTGTCGCGTAAAGGGACACGATTTTTATTTTCTCAGATGTCGATGTCCGAAACTTTATGTCATAGCTGCCAAAAGGCAGCAGTGTCTGACGACGCAATAAATGCATCAGTTTCTCTTTAAGGGGACCTGGACGTGCACGGGCTGCATTTTCCTAGCTCGCTCTCAGTGCACATTACTCTTCATCTACAATGAATAACATTAACTTAAGCTGTATAAGGATATTTATTAAAATGTATCCTACAGTTTAACAATTACAGTATTTTGCCTAAAAGGTGTTTTTGTAATACACTTCCCATTCAGGTACCATTTTCTGGTCAATCGTCAGTCTAATAGCTTTCAGACTGTGACAGACCGCTGTCAACATTCATAGGAACACATTGTGCCTCTCGTTTTGTAGTTTGGATTATATCTGAGGAAATAGGAAAAGCCTTATTACACCACATTATTATTTTGTCTAAAAAATACCGCTAAAATTATATATAGAATGACAAACATAGTTCATTTCTGCGATGTATTACGCACAATACAAAGCTGCTATCCCATTCTTCACTTGAGGGAAATTTGGTGAACATGGATGAAATCATTGAGAAGTTACATGTACGTAATGTTCTGAAAACGTAGTTTCGAGAAAATGAGAAAAGAGTATTTACAGTGTTTTTGACAGAGCGTATGCCTCTTTCAGAACATTCCAGCAGCATAATCATCTGTAGACATCTCAGGGGCCGTCTCCTTACACTGGCTTCCACAGCTTCAACTACTCGCTGATAATCTATGGCAGTCAGAGCAGCTATCCTATTATTTGCTGGCTGGATGCCTAATTTGTCCATTACTTTTATCCTGATGGTTACACCATCATTGAAACACATGACAGCATCCATCGCACCCATTTTGAGTACTGTCCATCCAACAAACACTGTTTTTGGCACTCGTTGCCACACACAGATGTTGAAACTCTCATTAGGGTTTTGCGTACGGCCATGTAGACATTTGCTGAGTAATTTTGTGTCTGAAAGGTCCCTGCATATTGGCTTTATTGTTTCCATGACTGTGGCAGGCAAGAAATGTATATGGTGCTATTCCTTGCCTGTCGCATGAGCGTGGCTGGTTTGCAGACATTTGTTCAAAGAGCGTTTAAGACCAAATCAACAACTGAAAAGTAGATAAAAAATATATTTTTTCAAACGGGATAAAATTGTCTTTCAGATGGTGACAAGAATTGTTTTCGAAAATTTCAGACATTTCAAGTCCATGTCCACTCAACAATTAGACATATCAAGTACACTTTTTAAAAAATTAAACAAAATACGACGCAACAAGAAGGAATTATACCAATGGCGCGGAAATCAGTAGATGTGATGTTCATGTACAGACCAATGAAGGAGTCCCATTTCAAAAACTGAATGGTTTATTCACGAGAAAGAGCTACACAAATTGAGCAAGTCTGTAAGAAAATAATCTATTTCTGGCGCTTATGCAAGTAGCTGTTCGGCTGGCATTGATTGATAGACTTGTTGCATGTCGTCCAGAGGGATATAGTGCCAAATTCGGTCCAATTGGTGCTATAGATGAGCAGAATTCAGAGTTGTTTGTAGGGCCCAGCCAATGTTGTTGTTGTTGTGGTCTTCAGTCCTGAGACTGGTTTGATGCAGCTCTCCATGCTACTGTATCGTGTGCAAGCTTCTTCGACTCCCAGTACCTACTGCAGCCTACATCCTTCGGAATCTGCATAGTGTATTCAACTCTTGGTCTCCCGCTACGATTTTTACCCTCCACGCTGCCCTCCAGTACTAAACTGGTGATCCCTTCATGCCTCAGAACATGTCCTACCGACCGATCCCTTCTTCTAGTCAAGTTGTGCCACAAACTCCTCCTCTCCCCAATTCTATTCAATACCTCCTCATTAGTTAAGTGATCAACCCATCTAATCTTCAGCATTCTTCTGTAGCACCACATTTCGGTGGCTTCTATTCTCTTATTGTCTAAAATATGTTTCACTTCCATACATGGCTACACTCCATACAAATACTTTTAGAAACGACTTCCTGACACTTAAATCTATACTCGATGTTAATAAAATTCTCTTATTCAGAAACGCTTTCCATGCCATTGTCAGTCTACATTTTATATCCTCTCTACTTCGACCATCATCAGGTATTTTTCTCTCCAACTACCAAAACTCCTTTACTGCTTTAAGTGTCCCATTTCCTAATCTAATTTCCTCAGCTTCACCCAACTTAATTCGACTACATTCCATTATCCTCATTTTACTTTTGTTGATGTTCGTCTTACACCCTCCTTTCAAGACACCATCCATTCCGTTCAACTGCTCTTCCAAGTCCTTTGCTGCCTCTGACAGAATTACAATGTCATCGGCGAACATCGAAGTATTTATTTCTTCTCAATGGATTTTAATTCCTATTCCGCATTTTCCTTTTGTTTGCTATACTGCTTGTTCAATATACAGATTGAATAGCATCAGGGAGAGGCTACAACTCTGTTTCACTCCCTTCCCAACCACTGCTTGCCTTTCATGTCCCTCGACTCTTATAACTGACACCTGGTTTCTGTACAAATTGTAGATAGCCTATCGCTCCCTGTATTTTACCTCTGCCACCCTCAGAATTTGAAAGAGAGTATTCCAATCAATATTGTCAAAAGCTTTCTCTAAATATACAAACGCTAGAAACGTAGGTTTGCCTTCCCTTCATCTTTCTTCTAAGATAAGTCGTAAGGTCAGTATTGCCTCACGTGTTCCAGTATTTCTACGGAATCCAAACTGATCTTCCCCGACGGTGGCTTCTACCAGTTTTCCATTCGTCTGTAAAGAATTCGCGTTAGTATCTTGCAGCTGTGACTTATTAAACTAAAAGTTCGGTAATTTTCACATCTGTCAACACCTGTTTTCTTTGGGATTGGAATTATTATATTCTTCTTGAAGTCTGAGAGAATTTTGCCTGTCTCACACATCTTCCTCACCAGATGGTAGAGTTTTGTCAGGACTGGCTCTTCCAAGGCTATCAGTAGTTCTAATGGAATGTTGTCTACTCCAGTGGCCTTGTTTCGACTTACATCTTTCAGTGCTCTGTCAAACTCTTCACGCAGTATCGTATCTTTCATTTCATCTTCACCTGCATCCTCTTCCATTTCCATAATATTGTCCTCAAGAACATCGGCCCTGTATAGACACTCTATATACTCCGTCCACCTTTCCGCTTTCCCTTCTTTGGTTATAACTGGGTTTCCATCTGAGCTCTTGATATTCATGCAAGTGGTTCCCTTTTCTTCAAAAGTTCAAAAGCTACCCCATCTATCTTACCCCTAGGGAGATAAGCCTCTACATCCTTACATTTGTTCTCTAGCCATCCCTGCTTAGCCATTTCGCACTTCCTGTCGATCTCATTTTTGAGAGGTTCCTATTCCTTTTTCCTTCTTTTGTACTGCATTTTTATATTTTCTCCTTTCATCGATTAAATTCAGTATCTCTTCTGTTACCCGAGGATTTCTACTAGTCCTCGTCTTTTTACCATCTTGATAGTCTGATGCCTTCACTATTTCATCGCTCAAAGCTGCGCATTCTTCTCCTACTGTATTTCTTTACCACATTCCTGTCAACTGTTCCCTTGTGCCCTCCCTGAAACTCTGTACAACCTCTGGTTCTTTATCGAGATCCCATCTCCTTAAATTCCCACCTATTTGAAGTTTCTTCAGTCTTAATCTACAGTTCATAACCAATAGATTGTGGTCAGAGTCCACATCTGCCCCTGGAAATGACATACAATTAAAAACCTGGTTCCTAAATCTATCTCTTACCATTATATAATCTATCTGAAACCTTCCAGTATCTTCAGGGTTCTTCCATAAATACAGCCTTCTTTCATGTTTCTTGAACCAAGTGTTAGCTATGATTAAGTTATGCTCTGTGCAAAATTCTACCAGACGGCTTCCTCTTTCATTTCTTAGCCCTAATCCCTATTCACCTACTACGTTTCCTTCTCTTCCTTTTCCTGCTCTGGAATTCCAGTCGCCCATGACTATTAAAATTTCGTATCCCTTAACTAATTGAATAATTTCTTTTACCTCATCATATATTTCATCACTTTCTTCAGCATCTGCAGAGCTGGTTGGCATATAAACTTGTACTACTGTAGTAGGCGTGAGCTTCGTGTCTATCTTGGCCACAATTATGGTTCACTATGCTGTTTGTAGTGGCTTACCCGCACTCCTATTTTTTACTCATTTTTGAACCTACTCCTGCATTACCCCTATTGGAATTTGTATTTGTAACCTTGTATTCACATGACCAAAAGTCTTGTTCCCCCTGCCACCGGACTTCAATAATTCCCACTATATGTAACTTTAACCTATCCATTTCACTTTCTAAATTTTGTAACCTACCTGACCAATTAAGGGATATGACATTCCACGCTCCGATCCGTAGAACGCCAGTTTTCTTTCTCCCGCCCATAGAGCACCAAATGTTCTCAATGGCGGAGAGATCTGAAGACCTTTCTGACCAATGTAGAGTATGGCAATCACGAAGACAGTTAGTAGATAACCTTCCAGTGTGCGGGTGGATATTATCTTGCTGAAATGCAAGTCCAAGATGCCTTGCCATGAAGGGCAAAAAATATCGTATCCCTCTGCTGTAAGGGTGCAGCGGATTACAACTTAAGTGGCCTTGCTATGAAATGAAACATGAAGCTCTATCTAGTTGTTGTGTAAAACCGGTTTCCCTAAAATATTGTGATCTGGAACTATGAAATGAAACAGTCACATTGGTAGCCCACTTTTATCTGGGGCATCTTGAGATACATCGTGGCTGGTCATCGGGGCTCAGCTAGAAGCCACAATCATCACTGAAGACAATTCTGCTCCAGCCAACGCTCTCCCAGGGCGGATGTACCCAGCCCACTGCGAACCATCTTCTGGTTGTACATACGTCGATGGTAGTCGGCTTAAGGGGCGCCATGAAGTCAGACATTCGTCTCTCTAGGTCATCCGTACTTATAAACTCTGTGTTCGGCGATGGTCCGCTCATTTTTGCCAGCATCGTTGAATAGTTGCGTGGTTTCCTATTCATATGTCGATCGATTGGCCAATTACTCCAGCCAGCTTCTTTGAACTCAACTACATTTCTTCTTTCAAATACTGTCATCTGCTGACATTGGCCACGAGCCTGTTTGCAAGGCATAGTTACTGTCAAACTGAGTACACGGAATGAAATCCTCAAATACTTTATGCGCTGGTATCATCATGACCCCTGTTTACTATTCTTGCCAGGTGTGCGGTGACATTGTGCTCCAGCAGTCACACATTCATTCATCGGTCGCCGAAGTTTGCAGTTCTTCATTTTACGTCGATACCTCTGTGAATAGCCATTTGTGACCAATTTGATTCGTTTTCGTGTCTTTGACTGTATATTAGATGTTAAGAACGAAAGAGAAGCGGAATTCTTATAATAAACGTTTAGAATCAGAAATGTGTGCTAGTTACCGTCTACGACTCACTGAAAATGGTTATTTTAAAGCATTCAATTAGGCTCGTTTTGAGTCGTATTACAATGATCAAGTCATCGTTGTGTACATGAAATACCTTTATGACGACCTGTACTCTGATGAGGACACTTATAATAATGTGTCTGAATTTAGGTGTAGGAACAGCTGCCGTTCTCCTTCAAATAATGAATCCAGATACGTTAGTGATATTGGACGTTGAAGTTTGGATCAAAGTAGACTGTCTAACTCATATCAACAGTAGTCCATTGGGTGCAGGTTGGACGTTGGGCAGGCCAATCGATTTCAGCCATGGTACATAAAACAGCTAAAAATACAAGACATAGTAGAAAACATTGGATATCAAAGGCGATATTGGACATATTTGATTAAAAAAAAATATAAAAATGCAGAAAATGAAGTAAGCATAAGAGAATATAGGCGTCTAAGGTATGAGACGGACAGAAAGTGTAAAATGGATAGGTTGGAATGACCAGAGAACAATTGCAAGCCCATAGAAACATGTGTAACTAGGGGAAAGGTAGATACCGCCTATAAGAATATCAAAGAGAGCTTTGAATATAAGAAAACCAGCTGCATGAAATCGAGAGCTCAGATGGGAGGGCAAGGAAGAGAAACCTGTAAGGTGGAAGGAGTATATAGACATCTACATGTACATGGATACTCTGCCAATTACATTTAAGTGCCTAGCAGCGGGTTCAACGAACCACATTCGCAATTCTCTATTATTCCAACCTCTTATAGCGCACGGAAAGAATGAACTCCTATATCTTTCCGTACGAGCTCTGACTTCCCTTATTTTATTGTGGTGATCGTTCCTCCCGATGTAGGTCTGTGTCAACAAAATATTTTTGCATTCGGAGGAGAAAGTTGGTGATTGGAATTTCCTGAGAAGGTTCCGTCGGAACGAAAAACGCTTTTCGTTTAATGATTTCCAGCCTAAACCCTGTATCATTTCTGTGACACTCTCTCCCACATTTTGCGATAATACAAAACGTGCTGCCTTCCTTTGAACATTTTCGATGTACTCCGACAGTCCTATCTGGTAAGGATCCCACACCGTGTTGCAGTATTCTGAGAGAGGACGGACAAGTGTAGTGTAGGCAGTCTCCTTAGTAGGGCTGTGTCTTTCCAATGAAACGCAGTCTTTGGTTAGCCTTCCCCACATTTTCTATGTGTTCTTTCCAATTTAAGATGTCCGTAATTGTAATTCCTAGGCTTTTAGATTATACTGATTTATAGTGTAACCGAAGTTTAACGAGTTCCTTTTAGCATTCATGTGGATGACCTCACACTTTTCGTTATTTAGGGTCAACTGCCAATTTTCGTACCATTGAGATATTTTTTCTTCTAAATCGTTTTGCAGTTTGCTTTTGTCTTCTGATGACTTTATTAGTCGATAAACGACAGCGTCATCTGCAAACAACCGAAGACATCTTCTCAGATGGTCTCTCAAATCGTTTATATAGATAAGGAACAGCAAAGGGCCTATAATACTACCACGATATTCCATAATCACGCAATTTCACTACGAGTCGCTTGTGTGGTACAGTGTCAAAAGCCTTAAGGAAATCCAGAAATACGGAATCGATGTGAAATCCCTTCTCAATAGCACTCAGCACTTCATGTGAATAAAGAGCTAGTCGTGTATCACAGGAACGATGTTTCCTAAGCACATGTTGACTGTGTGTTACTAAATCGTTTAGTTCGAAGTAATTCATAATGTTCGAACACAGTATATGTTCTAAAATCCTGCTGCATATCGACGTTAACCTAATGGGCCTGTAATTTAGTGGATTACTCCTACTACCTTTCTTGAATATTGATGTGACCTGTGCAACTTTAAAGTCTCTGGGTACTGATCTTTCGTGGAGCTAACGGTTGTATATGATTGTTAAGAATGGAGCTAATAGATCAGCTTACTCCGAAAGAAACAAAACTGGTATACAGACTGGGCCAGAAGACTTGCTTTTATTAAGGGATTTAAGTTGATCCACTACTCCGAGGATATTTACTTCTACGTTACTCATGTTGGCAGCTGTTCTCGTTTCGAATTCTGGAATATTTACTTCGTATTCTTTTGTGAAGGTATTTCGGAAGGCTGTGTTTAGTAACTCTGTTTGGCAGCACTGTCTTCGACAGTATCTGCATTTGCTATCGCTTAGAGAAGGCATTGATTGTTTCTTGCCGCTAACATACTTCACATCTGACCAGAATCTCTTTGGATTTTCTGCCAGGTTTCGAGACAAAGTTTCGTTGTGGAAACTGTTATTGTCATCTCGCATTGAAGTCCACGCTAAATTTCGGGCTTCTGTAAAAGATCACCAATCTTGGAGATTTTGCGCCTTTTTAAATTTGCCATGTTTCTTTCGTTGTTTCTGCAATAGTGTTCTAACCCGTTTTGTGTACCAAGGGGGATCGGATCCATCGATTGTTAATTTATTTGGTATAAAACTCTCAATTTTTTGAATTTAGGCCGGATCTGGTCTACACTTATACACTCCTGGAAATGGAAAAAAGAACACATTGACACCGGTGTGTCAGACCCACCATACTTGCTCCGGACACTGCGAGAGGGCTGTACAAGCAATGATCACACGCGCGGCACAGCGGACACACCAGGAACCGCGGTGTTGGCTGTCGAATGGCGCTAGCTGCGCAGCATTTGTGCACCGCCGCCGTCAGTGTCAGCCAGTTTGCCGTGGCATACGGAGCTCCATCGCAGTCTTTAACACTGGTAGCATGCCGCGACAGCGTGGACGTGAACCGTATGTGCAGTTGACGGACTTTGAGCGAGGGCGTATGGTGGGCATGCGGGAGGCCGGGTGGACGTACCGCCGAATTGCTCAACACGTGGGGCGTGAGGTCTCCACAGTACATCGATGTTGTCGCCAGTGGTCGGCGGAAGGTGCACGTGCCCGTCGACCTGGGACCGGACCGCAGCGATGCACGGATGAACGCCAAGACCGTAGGATCCTACGCAGTGCCGTAGGGGACCGCACCGCCACTTCCCAGCAAATTAGGGACACTGTTGCTCCTGGGGTATCGGCGAGGACCATTCGCAACCGTCTCCATGAAGCTGGGCTACGGTCCCGCACACCGTTAGGCCGTCTTCCGGTCACGCCCCAACATCGTGCAGCCCGCCTCCAGTGGTGTCGCGACACGCGTGAATGGAGGGACGAATGGAGACGTGTCGTCTTCAGCGATGAGAGTCGCTTCTGCCTTGGTGCCAATGATGGTCGTATGCGTGTTTGGCGCCGTGCAGGTGAGCGCCACAATCAGGACTGCATACGATCGAGGCACACAGGGCCAACACCCGGCATCATGGTGTGGGGAGCGATCTCCTACACTGGCTGTACACCACTGGTGATCGTCGAGGGGACACTGAATAGTGCACGGTACATCTAAACCGTCATCGAACCCATAGTTCTACCATTCCTAGTCCGGCAAGGGAACTTGCTGTTCCAACAGGACAATGCACGTCCGCATGTATCCCGTGCGACCCAACGTGCTCTAGAAGGTGTACGTCAACTACCCTGGCCAGCAAGATCTCTGGATCTGTCCCCCATTGAGCATGTTTGGGACTGGATGAAGCGTCGTCTCACGCGGTCTGCACGTCCAGCACGAACGCTGGTCCAACTGAGGCGCCAGGTGGAAATGGCATAGCAAGCCGTTCCACAGGACTACATCCAGCATCTCTACGATCGTCTCCATAGGAGAATAGCAGCCTGCGTTGCTGCGAAAGGTGGATAAACACTGTACTAGTGCCGTCATTGTGCATGCTCTGTTGCCTGTGTCTATGTGCCTGTGGTTCTGTCAGTGTGATCATGTGATGTATCTGACCCCAGGAATGTGTCAATAAAGTTTCCCCTTCCTGGAACAATGAATTCACGGTGTTCTTATTTCAATTTCCAGGAGTGTATTATTAATTTGGAATGAGTGAAGATTGTCTCTCAGGAAGGCGTCAAGTGAATTTTTACTTGCTTTCTTGAATAGGTTAATTTTTCGCTTATTTTTCGAGAATTTGGGGATTGCAATATTCAGTTTCGCTACGACAACCCTGTGTTCAGTAATCTCTGAATCGGTTTTGATGCTCGTTATTAACTCAGGATTATTCGTTTTCTTTTTTGCTGAAGGCGAGAAACAAGAGAATATTGACTGTAGACTGTCTTAAGTTTATGATGAGCGTTGTATAAATCGATAAAATTTTTACAAGTGTGTAGAGCAGTTCAAAAATTTTCTCGACTCAGTGACAGACGAACACCGGTCTGGCCGACCTGTTGCAGTTTCCACTCCCTCACTTGAAAGTCGAATTGATGACATTATTCGTGCCGACCGCCCTTGTGACCGGGAAATGATAGTTGATAAGGTTCAAGTTAGTGCTGACACAGTTCATAACATTATCTGTAACAAGCTGAAGTACCGCAAAACATGTGCAAAATGGGTCCCAAAGGAGTGGACGCGGCTACACTAGGAAACTAGGTTGAGAGTGTACACAGAGCTAACGGAACGTTATGAAAGAAAAGGTGAGCACTTCTTCAGCAAACTTTTAACTTTTGATGACACTTGAGTTCGCGTTTATGAGCCAGAATCAAAAAGACAAAGCATCGAATGGAAGCACACCAACTCACGAGTTAAGAAAAATTCGAAGCCAAGCATCTGCAGGAAAAGTCATGTTGACGTTGTTTTTGGAATACTGAAGGTCAAGTTTCTTGTGATTATCTCGAAGAGTGGCGTAGAATGAACTGCCAATATTACTCCTATTTGCTTTTAAACAAGATGAAGCCGGCCATGAGGGAGAGACGTCGTGGATCTGAGAGGAGAGGTGTGATTCTCCAGCAAGACAACGCAAGTCCTCATATTGCTCATCTAGCCCGTGAAACCATCGACAGAATGGGCTGGGAAGTACTGCCTTACAGTCCTCATTTAGCACCTAGTGATTCCCATTTATTTAGTGCACTGAAAGAGGCATTACGTGGGGAGAGGTTGCAGGACAACGAGGACGTGAAAAATTTTGTCGGAAATTGGTTCAAACATCAAGATAAAGAGTTCTTCGCAGCCGGAATAAAAAACCATGTAGCCCGTTGGAATAAGTGCATAAATGTTCAAGGGTATTATGTTGAACTGTAGGAAAAGTATTGTTTTGTAAAACTAAACGGCCGGCCGAAGTGGCCGTGCGGTTAAAGGCGCTGCAGTCTGGAACCGCAAGACCGCTACGGTCGCAGGTTCGAATCCTGCCTCGGGCATGGATGTTTGTGATGTCCATAGGTTAGTTAGGTTTAACTAGTTCTAAGTTCTAGGGGACTAATGACCTCAGCAGTTGAGTCCCATAGTGCTCAGAGCCAGCCAAAACTAAACGTTTTTTTTTTCTCCAGACCAATTTGTCTCTTTTATCATTGAATGACCCTCGAATATTCCCATACAGAGGAGGCATTTTCCTTGAAAGTCAGCTGCTCCGTGCCGGCGGATAAATGCGATACTGCAGTGCTTGTGTCATCCCCAATTACGATGCAAAGTTCCTTCGGACAAGGACGCATCCATGTCCGAAGATACTCGAACTGCAGCAGCTACAGCCGTTATACAATACACGAAATATATTTGTAGTATATTCTCGGCAACAAATAGGTTCAATGGCTGTCTGGACGTCAAGATCTACTCACATGAAATACTCGTTTCCTTGTTGAAGCATTACAATGTATTACAACCATGTGACCATGATCCCTTAATCGGAACAGAATTACGACCTAATATAGGAAGAACGTAACGGACTGCTGGTAATAAGCTCCTGATTCGGCTACATACCTAGCTGTAATAGAAATAATCAAAGTAGATCCATGGCACGACAGACAGAAGATATATACTTGCATAGCTCTGAGCCCTCGTGATCCCATCGTTTGACAGAACTTTACAAACCACGAAATTGTCCGCGGAATTTGAGGGAAACTTTAACGTCTACATCTGCACTTAAGCTACATTATATTGCGTGGCAGAGGGTAGTTATGGTATATACATAACATTCGAATAATCCTACCTGATAATGGTCCGACTGATGAACAATACTCAAGAAATGCCGAACGAGTCTTTTGAAAACCATTTCTCTTGTGGATGAGGTAATTCACTTCAGATTGTTACAGGATATCTTAGATACTCCTCTGCTTCTCTATGACAAATTTTTAATTGGTCTTGCCTCTTTAGTCCATATATGACAGCTATTCTGCGGTATTTTCCGGTTGTTATTGTATCCAATGTTTTATTCCCAAACTCGTAACCTATGCACGTGCAGGACATTACATTTATTTACTTGCAGTGTCAACTAGACCAATCGTGAACTGTTTGCATGTCTTCCCGCATTTCGATACGGTTGTCTGTTGTTGCAACCTTCCTGTAGACAACAGCTTCGTCTGACAACCGCCAAGGACAGCTTACGACGTTATCCTCTAAGTCATTTACATACAGAGTATTGCAAACATTAATAGCCCTGTAGAGCTCCCCTGGGCTACATCTATCGATTTTTTCCCTTTAAGTTACAACTCTTATTACTGTTTGCTAGAACGTCCTGAAACCAGCCATTTGATCTGCTACTCGATAAGCTTTTATCAATGGCGTTTCGCGCAGATTTTTCTAGGGGTTTACTGGAAGGTTGTCTACAAAGTTTCAAATGACTAACACACATGGTTTGATAATAGTAAAAAAAAAACTACTCTACAGAAATACATTTACCTCACGATTGACTTTGTCTCGAATAATCCATTCTCCGCTCATTAAGATCAGAGATTCTGTCAGTGAAGCATTCATTCAATTCATTGAATTCTACAATGCTGCTGACAATGTCCTTCTCGATTTAGAGCTCTGCTACTGCTCTTAGCAGCTGCTGACTCACAGCACGATGCAGAAAACCTTCAGGTCCGCGTCGGACAATGTCTCCGGTACGGTAACAGTCACTTTCAGGAGTTTCGTTGTCTGACTACAATATTTCTGGAAATCATTTAAGAATAGGGATTCCAGAAATTTCTAAACTCGTTCCTCGTGTTTCATATCAGAACTTTTGTTCTCAGTTTATTGCCTTCAAGGATGGGATTTATTTTGCAAGACGCCTGTAACATCTCAAGTCATCAGTCCCCTTGTACTTAGAAACAACTTAAAACTAACAAACCTAAGGACATCACACACATCCATGCCATTTGCAGTATTCGAACTTGCGACCGTAACGGTCGCGTGGTTCCAGACTGAAGCGCCTAGAACCGCTCGGCCACTATGTGTTCCTGTGATTTCATACACAAGATCATATTGCTCACGCTCCGTCCAAAAGATTGCTGACCTGTAACGTAGTACGATATCCATCCGGCATATCCCGAGGATTTCCTGTAAACCTTCGAGCGGTACAAAAGCCCCCGGTGATCCTCAGAATACGCTCCGCTGAATTCGTCTCATATTGTTTTGTAGCTGCCTAATCTAAGACGAGGTGCCCAGCCGCTGGCACCGAAGTTGACTCTGGCGTTGAAGATAGCTTCGTAGTATCATCGCACCACACGCAACGGTAATTTATAGTCAGCACTGCCGGCACGGACAATCTTGTGTATAATTATGGCCACTTTCTGAGTAACAGATTTTATGTGTTCTACAATGTTTCTTTTCTCAATTAGAAGAGTGCCTAAATATTTATAAACAGTGCTGCCTTAAACAAATACTCCTTCAAACGTCAGGGAATGATTTCTGGCAAGAGAAAGGCTTCCTTTCTCAAACATGTATGTGGTTTTATAAACACCTACACTTAGTTTGTTCCTCTTACAACAATGCTGCATCCGAATAAGCACATGTTTCATCTTTTCCTCCAGTCTCCCCCTGGAGTATAGAAACAACTACTAGAATGTCATCTCGTTATGCAACAACAGCTACAATAACATATAACCTGTGTAGTAGATGTAATATGGGTTCAGTACCAAGATCCCAGAACAGTGAACCACTTATGGAGCCTTGAGGACAGCCTTGGTAACCTTTTTGATTACCTTTCTCTGCTCCGCAAGCCATGGACGCTACAGTAATTAAAAAAGCCCTTGTACACACATTTTCGGACCCTGAGAGCTATAAGGCATACGAACGTCGCAGGCTACCAAAGACTGTCGAATTCTCCTGCAGTGTCAGTCATTGGCGTGACTGCAAACTTCGCTGTCGAATTTTCTACACTCTGAAGAAATCTATTAATCGCTTCCATACTTCCCGGATCCTACCTATTCGTAAAGCCTCGTATAGGAATGCTGTTAAATCTAGCATTATCTGTGGACCTACCATCGGCACGGCTTCAGAGTATACGCCATCCAGACCAGGTGCGTTTGCAGTTTTGAGCTTCGAAATTGCGACAGCAATTTCTTCTTGACCAGTCCGTATCACCAACATCTGATTGTCATATTCGTTATTTACTGCATTTATAAGTTGTGCGTGTATCTCAGCGTCTGTGTTATCGTCAGGAGGCTGGGCAGTTAGCAGATATTCTGGTAACTCTCTCCGTCCTGTCGTCATTGAGCTATCCACCTTACGAATTGCGGACATGATAGTAGTTCCCTTAAACTTTTCAGTCAACAATTTATTCAGTCTTTGGCAGATGTCAAATGGCACGTGTATTCCATCAGTTTCCTGAAGCAAAGTTTTGAAGCGCGTCTTAATAGCCCTGTATTCATGGAGCCTACTACTGCACTCCGATTGCCCTAGAGTATGTTCGTTCTTCTTCTCGATCGTACCCTTCACCTCAGAGTGGAAAGTTCAAGGCTCTAAGGGATCGTAGTCTGATTGTTTACCTTTTTCCTAGGAATATAAATGTCCTGTGCTCTGTGCAAGAGCTCAGTTAGTAATTGAGCACCCACATCTACATGAACCGGAAGAGATTCTATTCTAAATACTCGGAGGTAGACAACTAAGCCATCTCAATCAGATTTAGTGATGCCTAACTCAATTCTGCTTTCCTCAGCTTGTCTTCTGTATTATTCTCATTTCCCTCTTCGACGATAATTGTAGTATGGCCAGTGTATGTTAGGTACTGGAGCACTTGTCAACTATTAACTTTAGCTCTGACATGCGGTTTGCTAAAGTGACATCTATGTTAGGAACTACACCAGCTTATTGTTCGGATGTACTCGGCTGGTCTTCCAGATTTAAAACAATGAGCTGTAGTTCATGTATAGCTTCCTTTAGTACATCCCCTCGTTCGTCAGTTTGCCTACTGTGCCACAGAAATGATTATGCATCTGTTGTCACAAGGAGACACACAACTTGTCTATATAGAGAAACCGCTCTGACTTTACTTATATAAGGTACGATAGGGTGAGATTAATGCATGCTTACTACAACTCACTTTGTCTGCAGTCCTTCATTTCTATTGTGACCCTGTGCTTGTCCAACAGCGTTGCCACCTTGGATCACACTGTATTTCCATTTGTAACGACCGTGGCAGTCATTCCCTCATTGTGGCAAGTACCTGTTACTATATCTGCACGAAAATGTGGGAGCTCATTCTTTCTTCAGTATGGTTCTTGCAAACAAAACATATTAACACTCAGCTGGTCAGTTAGTTTTCGTATTTCAGTCATTGTCAATTTACATCGAGCAGCATTTATCTGTACTATGTTTATCCTTTTACGTGTTTCGATTGCCAACAAAGCCCTTCGGAGAAGGAAGGCCTGGTTCAAAGAAAAAGCGTCCGAACTCTTATATAAAATCCACGTATTAATGCTCAGTGTCGAATGGTACTTTTACTCTCTTGAACGCCTGTCGAAGGAGGCCACATAATTATTTAAACTCAATGCATATGTTATTTACTCTCAAAAGAATTCTGTGTAGTGCATCTGGTCTAGGATACGTAATAGATTTTCCTTTCTGCTGCCCACCTCTGAAAATATGTCTTAGAGCAACCTGTAACACACTGGGAGCCTCCAAACTACTTAATAAGACATCCACTTCTAAATTATTATCAGATTTGTATGTGTGTAATTGAAAATCATTTTAGTAGGACTCGGAATATTAGAAATACTTTTTTATATTTCATAGGAGTACCTGATTTTCACTGCACTTTACTGTTTTCGATTGTTGTACTCGTTAGTGTTACTGCTAGAGACTGCAGAACTGTTTTCTTGTTTTCTGGTGCAGAGCAGTTGCGTGGGTTGTAGGCAGACCAGCACATTTTGTGCCGGATAGGGTGTGACCCATACAGGCGGAACGCCGTGACATGCCAGATGTGCGTGAACTTCTGTGTATGACTAACTGCCCATTCTTCAGCAGGAACCGAAACCAGAAACGATAGCGATATTGCACTTTGAGGTCTGGATTTACTTTGAGGTCTGGATTTAAGTCGACTTTCAATCACATTCCAATGAGTTATTGGTTATAAGTGGAACATGGCGCTGGCCAATCAATTTCTAGGACATTATATAAAATGCCTAAAAAGACAAGTCATTGTAGAAAGACAGGAGATACCGGACTCATTTGATGAAAGAAGGAAATGTGAAAATGCAGCAGACGAAGCAGCAAACAGGAAACACATACTGTCTGCAAACCTCAATTTTTCTTTACTCCGCCGTAGTGGGAATCCAAAACACTCGGGCAGGATTCAAGAATTCGTCGCACTACTGTTCTATACACAGTCCTCTTTGTAGATGAACTACACTTTCCTAAGACTCTCCCAGTAAGCCGAAGCCACTCCTGCTACTGTTCTCATGTGCTCGTTTCACTTCATATCGCTTTACAACTTTACGCCTAGAAATTAATCCCCTTGACTGTGTATACGAAAATAACAGTATTGTTTTTTTATCCCTTTCATCTGCATTAAGATATATCTCTTTACATTTAGAGTAAGTTATCCTACATCACACTAAAAGGAAATTCTAAGCCATCGTATACCCATGTACAGTCACAAAACGACGATACAGTCCTCTTACCTCTTATACTAAAAGGTCATCTCAAGCCTTAGCAGACTTCTCCCCACCCTATCCGTTGTCCACAAATCATTGCCTCACAGACGCTGCTTTATGACATGGTTTTTTGTCATCCTTACATATACAATCATGGTCTCCATATGTTTCCCTACTGTAGACAGTGCATTATGCTGTAAAATGTGTTATTCTTCAGCATTTAAGGCATAATAATTGCAACAATTGGAGCACACCATAACCAAGGAAAACACCCCAATTCCGTGACACCACATCCTTAGTTCTTCATTTTTGGCGATATACAGGGTGAGTCACTAATTATTGCCACCTAGAATAACTCCGAAAGTATGATGGCAGCTGAGCTGACTGTGGGACAAAAGATGTATAGGACAACGGGGGCCATAATATGACGTTGATTTTTTGATGCTAGATGGGGTCGCGTCAGAGATAAGAAGGTCAACTTTGTTTCTTTACATGGGATTCCATAGTTTGGTACTTATTATCTGATAGTGGCTATCGAGACGAATCCAATGACGTGTAACAGCGATGGCCGGCCGATGTGGCGTCGCGGTTCTAGGCGCTTCAGTCTAGAACCGCGCTACCGCTTATGTCGCAGGTTCGAATCCTGCCTCGCGCATGGGTGTGTGTGATGTCCTTAGGTTAGTTAGGTTTAACTAGTTCTATGGTAAGAATGGAGGAGACATAACGAAATGCTTCAATTAAAAGTGGTGTAAGGGAGGTGATGCTGTCTTTCGCCCATACTACTCACTGTCTACAACGTAGAACCCTTGACGGAAATGGAAGCAAGTTTCCAAAATGTGCTCAAACTTCACAGTAAGAAATTACCATTGATACGGTTCGCTGGTGCCACTGCTATCCTTGGTTGGAATGAATTACAGGATCTATTGAATGAAATGAATAGTGTTATGAGTACGGAATAGGTACTGAGAGTAAAGCGAAGAGAGACGAAAATAATTAGAAGTAGAAGAGAAACAGAACAGCGAGAAAACATCACAACTTGGGATCAAGAAGTACACGCAGTTAAGGAACTTTGTTATCTTGGAAGCAAAACGACCCATCAACCCATCTTGGACGAGGCAAGAAGGACATATAAAGCAGAGTAGCACAGGAAAAGGAGGCGTTCGTGGACAAAAGAAATCAACTGGTAACAAACGTATGTCGTAAGTTGAGTACGGAATTAATGAGGATGTTCGTTTGTAGCACCGCATGGTACAGAAGTGAATTATTTCCTGTGAGGAAACCGAAAACGAAGAGAATCCAAGTGTTCGCGACGTGTGCGATGGAAGAATGTTGGAAAGTTGGTGGACTGAGAAGGAATGAGGAAATTCACATCTACATCTACATCTACATCTACGGGACTACTCTGCTATTCACAATAAAGTGTTTGGCAGAGGGTTCAGTGAACGACCTTCAGGCTGTCTCTACACCGTTCCACTCCCGAGCGGCACTCGGGAAAAACGAGCACTTACATTTATCTTTGCGAGCCCTGTTATCTCTTGTTTTATTGTCATGATCATTTGTCCCTATGTAAGTTAGTGCCAACAGGATGTTTTCGCAATCGGTGCAGAAAACTGGTGATTGAAATTTCACTAGGAGATCCCGTCGCAACGATGAACGCCTTTGTTTTACTGATTTTCATCTCAATTCACATATCATGTCTGAGACACTATCTCCCCTATTTCGCGATAATACAAAACGACCTGCCCTTCTTTGTACTTTTCCGATGTCATCCGTCAGTCCCACTTGATGCGGATGCCACACCGCACAGCAATACTCCAGAATATGGCGGACAAGCGTGATGTAAGCAATCTCTTCAGTACACCTTTTGCACCTTCCACGTGTTCTGCCAATGAATCGCAGTCTTTGGTTTGCTCTACCCACAATATTATCTATGTGATCGTTCCAATGTAGGTTATTTGTAATTGCAGGCCCTAAGTAGTTAGTTGAATTTACAACCTTCTGATTCGTGTGACTTACAGAGTAATCGAAATTTAGCTGATCTCTTTCAGTACACATGAGAATAACTTCACACTTTTCTTTCTTCCGGGTCACTTTTCGCACCATACAGATATCTTATCTAAATCATTTTGCAAGTCGCTTTGATCATCTGATAACTTTACAAGAGGTAAACACAACATACACCCAAAGCGAAATCTATGGGAACGGCAAAACTGCATGCGTCTCTTAGGGACATATATTCCTCATCAGATGCCTCCCATATTACAAGCATGGAGATGTCCACCGCCAACAGGATGAAACGGAAAAGTGTATCAACTGCAGAGGCTGATGCTTGTTTCAGTAGACAACATTCCGACGGCACGATACAATCTTCGTCAGTCACTGCAGTGCAGAACTGCATTACTATGGCGTAAATTTAACGAGTAAAATAAACTGACTTGGGAAAGACAGAATGCAAGTGATGTGACAAAACAGTAATTGTCTCGACCTGAAACTACGATATCACCTGTCGGGCTTGAACTGTGACGTATTGGTGTTGTGGCGGGTGACGTCACACGTGCGCGGAGCGTTGGTTTGTTTTCGTTAGGGACGTTTGTATTGTCACCTTATGCTGTGTTTGTAGTCTGTATTGGATAAATACATAGTGGTGCAAATTCTGATGGAAAGATGAGTTTACGGTGTTCTCCACTTACGCTCCTAATCAACTAGAGTTTAAACGTTATCTTTGGTTGTCTTGGTAACGTGAGTACACAGTGGTTACAACTTATGTGAACTTCGGCACATATTTTTTTCAAAGGTGAGCCAACCTGTAATATAATGAAATTAATAACTTAGCGAATACTAATAGTAATATTACTGAAATAAGGAACGCTGATACATCGACAATAAAGAAAAACGAATGTCTTCAGAAGGTTATGGTAAAAAGAAGACTGACTATTCTAACGTAAAGTGTGAAGAACGTGATGTTAGTAATTGAAAGCAATGTACAAAGATGTAGCAGAACTAGTTGAGTTGGGTTGCCTACAGAATGAAGTCGCCAGATCCAGTTTAGCGCGTAACAACTCACACAAAAAGTATTTACGAGTAATTTCAGGGATTTAACAAATTTCTGTTGAGCTGTATTGGTGAACACATGTTACTGCATTTTGTCCATCTCGCAATTTAAACCTTTCTGTATCGGTTTTGGAGTATTCGTTGTTGTTACCATATTTCGTTAACTTTCGCGATATTTGCTACCTGTACTGGTATTACTTTTTCGCTTTCTATACTGATATTACTTTTTGTTTTCTGTATTGGTGTCTGGCTTTTAAGTTAGTTTATATGTTGTGTTGTTGTGATCTTCAGTCCTGAGACTGGTTTGATGCAGCTCTCCATGCTACTCTATCCCGTGCAAGGTTTTTCATCTCCCAGTACCTACTGCAACCTACATCCTTCTGAATCTGCTTTGTGTATTCATCTCTTGGTCTCCCTCTACGATTTTTACCCTCCACGCTGCCCTCCAATACTAAATTGGTGATCCCTTGATGCCTCAGAACATGTCCTACCAGCCGATCCCTTCTTCTGGTCAAGTTGTGCCACAAACTTCTCTTCTCCCCAATCCTATTCAATACTTCCTCATTAGTTATGTGATCTACCCATCTAATCTTCAGCATTCTTCTGTAGCACCACATTTCGAAAGCTTCTATTCTCTTCTTGTCCAAACTATTTATCGTCCATGTTTCACTTCCATACATGGCTACACTCCATACGAATACTTTTAGAAATGACTTCCTGACACTTAAATCAATACTGGATGTTAACAAATTTCTCTTCTT
This sequence comes from Schistocerca serialis cubense, assembly GCF_023864345.2. Classification (NCBI taxonomy): domain Eukaryota; kingdom Metazoa; phylum Arthropoda; class Insecta; order Orthoptera; family Acrididae; genus Schistocerca; species Schistocerca serialis. The sequence continues at coordinate 85,451,523 of NC_064645.1, forward strand.
CAGAAACGCTTTCCTTGCCATTGCCAGCCTACATTTTATATCCTCTCTACTTCGACCATCATCAGTTATTTTGCTCCCCAAATAGCAAAACTCCTTTACTACTTTAAGTGCCTCATTTCCTAATCTAATTCCCTCAGCATCACCCGACTTAATTAGACTACATTCCATTATCCTTGTTTTGCTTTTGTTGATGTTCATCTTATATCCTCCTTTCAAGACACTGTCCATTCCGTTCAACTGCTCCTCCAAGTCCTTTGCTGTCTCTGACTGAATTACAATGTCATCGGCGAACCTCAAAGTTTTTATTTCTTCTCCATGAATTTTAATACCTACTCCGAATATTTTTTTTTGTTTCCTTTACTGCTTGCTCAATATACAGATTGAACAACATCGGGGAGAGGCTACAACCCTGTCTTACTCCCTTCCCAACCACTGCTTCCCTTTCATGTCCCTCGACTCTTATAACTGCCATCTGGTTTCTGTACAAATTGTAAATAGCCTTTCGCTCCCTGTATTTTACCCCTGCCACCTTTAGAATTTGAAAGAGAGTGTTCCAGTCAACATTGTCAAAAGCTTTCTCTAAGTCTACAAATGCTAGAAACGTAGGTTTGCCTTTCCTTAATCTTTCTTCTAAGATAAGTCGTAAGGTTAGTATTGCCTCACGTGTTCCAGTGTTTCTACGGAATCCAAACTGATCTTCCCCGAGGTTGGCTTCTACTAGTTTTTCCATTCGTCTGTAAAGAATTCGATTAGTATTTTGCTGCTGTGACTTATTAAGCTGATAATTCGGTAATTTTCACATCTGTCAACACCTGCTTTCTTTGGGATTGGAATTATTATATTCTTCTTGAAGTCTGAGGGTATTTCGCCTGTTTCATACATCTTGCTCACCAGATGGTAGAGTTTTGTCAGGACTGGCTCTCCCACGGCCGTCAGAAGTTCCAATGGAATAGTGTCTACTCCAGTGGCCTTGTTTCGACTCAGGTCTTTCAGTGCTCTGTCAAACTCTTCACGCAGTATCATATCTCCCATTTCATCTTCATCTACATCCTCTTCCATTTCCATAATATTGTCCTCAAGTACATCGCCCTTGTATAGACCCTATATATACTCCTTCCACCTTTCTGCTTTCCCTTCTTTGCTTAGAACTGGGTTTCCATCTGAGCTCTTGATATTCATACAAGTCGTTCTCTTATCTCCAAATGTCTCTTAAATTTTCCTGTAGGCGGTATCTATCTTACCCCTAGTGAGATAGGCCTCTACATCCTTACATTTGTCCTCTAGCCATCCCTGCTTAGCCATTTTGCACTTCCTGTCGATCTCATTTTTGAGACATTTGTATTCTTTTTTGCCTGTTTCACTTACTGCATTTTTATATTTTCTCCTTTCATCAATTAAATTCAGTATTTCTTCTGTTACCCAAGGATTTCTACTAGCCCTCGTCTTTTTACCTACTTGATCCTCTGCTGCCTTCACTACTTCATCCCTCAAAGCTACCCATTCTTCTTCCACTGTATTTATTTCCCCCATTCCTGTCAATTGCTCCCTTATGCTCTCCCTGAATCTCTGTACAACCTCTGATTCTTTTAGTTTATCCAGGTCCCATCTCCTTAAATTTCCACCTTTTTGCAGTTTCTTCAGTTTCAATCTACAGGTCATAACCAATAGATTGTGGTCAGAGTCCACATCTGCCCCTGGAAATGTCTTACAATTTAAAACCTGGTTCCTAAATCTCTGTCTCACCATTATATAATCTATCTGATACCTTTTAGTATCTCCAGGGTTCTTCCATGTATACAACCTTCTTTCATGATTCTTAAATTTTCGTCTCCCTTCACAATCTGAATAATTTCTTTTATTTCATCATACATTTCTTCAATTTCTTCGTCATCTGCAGAGCTAGTTGGCATATAAACTTGTACTACTGTAGTAGGTGTGGGCTTCGTATCTATCTTGGCCACAATAATGCGTTCACTATGCTGTTTGTAGTAGCTTACCCGCATTCCTATTTTCCTATTCATTATTAAACCTACTCCTGCATTACCCCTATTTGATTTTGTGTTTATAACCCTGTAGTCACCTGACCAGAAGTCTTGTTCCTCCTGCCACCGAACTTCACTAATTCCCACCATATCTAACTTCAACCTATCCATTTCCCTTTTTAAATTTTCTAACCTACCTGCCCGATTAAGGGATCTGACATTCCACGCTCCGATCCGTAGAACGCCAGTTTTCTTTCTCCTGATAACGACATCCTCTTGAGTAGTCCCCGCCCGGAGATCCGAATGGGGGACTATTTTACCTCCGGAATATTTTACCCAAGAGGACGCCATCATCATGTAATCATACAGTAAAGCTGCATGCCCTCGGGAAAAATTACGGCTGTAGTTTCCCCTTGCTTTCAGCCGTTCGCAGTACCAGCACAGCAAGGCCGTTTTGGTTATTGTTACAAGGCCAGATCAGTCAATCATCCAGACTGTTGCCCTTGCAACTACTGAAAAGGCTGCTGCCCCTCTTCAGGTACCACACGTTTGTCTGGCCTCTCAACAGATACCCCTCCGTTGTGGTTGCACCTACGGTACGGCTATCTGTATCGCTGAGGCACGCAAGCCTCCCCACCAACGGCAAGGTCCATGGTTCATGGGGGGGAGGTTAGATAGGTTTAAGTAGTTCTAAGTTCCAGGGGACTGATGACCTTAGCAGTTAAGTCCCATAGTGCTCAGAGCCATTTGAACCATTTTTTTCGACATCAAGACGTCTCAACATTCCATTTGTTGTGATGGAAACGGGAACTATTTGCAGGAAAAATAGTTATATATGACCTAGTTAACGAATAAAAACTTAATACGCATACATAGTTTTGTTAAGTAAAACTGCAACAGTATTCGTTACATGGGACCCTTTCAGATCCTAGTAAAATAATACAAATAAGTGTAGCCATTCTGAAACTAAGACCGTATTTGAGCTCATAAACCCAACAAAGAAAGGTTCTCAAGCAGCACTGGAGCGTTCTCATATAACGAGTTCTGACAGCGGCCATCTAACAACTTTATGTCGAATTCACCTAAAAACGTCGCAAAGAGGGTAAAGTATCGTTATATGAAAAACTACACCAGCAACAGAGATGTTCAAAAACTTTCACGAATTAGTAATTACAACCAGGAGGTTTATCGATTTGCCTTGTGTTTATCCCCACTTGCGAGTGAACCATGACTTTGGTTTTATTTCAGATACTTCACTGCACATTCAAATGGCCGTAGTAACACTCTCATAGAACTTAAACTTTCGGTTAAGTTTTCTTCAGATTTTATTTTTATATCGTTTCATTATCCTTCAGTTAATGTAAATCAACCATTCACAAATTTAGCTAACTTTTACATCTTCGGAATACGAGATACCTATGTTCGTCCTTCCATTTAGCAAATGGGTCGTCCAGTACCTTTAAATTCTACGGCTTAGTGCGCTGGGTTATATTAACGTCACCAGTTTCCACTTTTGATGTAACAGATCAGAGTCCTCCTGATAGGTTTGTCTACTCCCATGTAATGTTAGCAAACAGGGGGGATTGGTGAAGTTTTATTCTTACCGGACCTGAATATCATGTAGCCCACACATGTTTCTAGTGGGGCTTATTAAATTTAAATTGTATCGAATGAAGAAAAAGCTAAAATGCATCAGCTTATTTTTTGTGGCGGCAATATATCTAGAAAGTTCGTAAAAATGGTACATACCAGCAATCTACTGAATGAAATCACAATAATAAACAAATTCAGGAGGTGTGTACCTAACTTTTTCATAACTATTTGGAAGAGAGTTATTGAAATGTACAAGTCACAGTGCTGTTGAAGGTAGAATAAAAGTGTGTGGAGTTGGAGACGATGTATGCTTGTATTTAGCAGTAGACGGTTTTGCTATCACATTATTCTGGAAAGAAAGATATTCCGGTCTGGCAGCCCTTAAGCACAGTGTAACCAAGAACATTCTGAAAGTTATTTAGAAAACTGTGACGAATACAATTCACATAACTATTCTATTATCGTACTGCATAACACTGAGACATCTTAAAAAGAAAAATTATTTGTTTCACCTTATTTTGTATCCATATCTGTAAACTATCAAGTGCAGTACCGAACTACCTATTAATTTTATTTTATGTCACCTTATCATAGTCTTTTTTGGTGTAGGCCGTGAGTTGTTACCTGAAATTTCCACTTTTTATGTATTCCATCTACTGTTAGCAGCTACTATGAACTACATTGTGCTTTATCATACAGACTAGAAAATACTCCTTGTTTTATTACTGAATTTAAATGTGTGGACCAAACTTTTTCGCCTGAAGGTACTAGGCATTTCAGAAGTCTATAATATACAATATATTTCTTATCAGTTTTTATCTATGCATAATGTAAACTACAACTGACTAAAAATGGTCCAAATATCAACAATGTTAACATGAAATCTTTACTGGGTTTAAGTTACACATCCTGATTTCGTTATATTTACTATGCAACAAACAATCTCTGTATCACTTTTGCTTCTTTTGCGACTGCATTATTATTTCACACAAGTCCTTAGAAACATGTAAAGAAAGTAACTTATCATTGTTATCTAACGTTGTACATTATAATTCCCCAAATATTATTAAACTATTTCATTATTTTTGAGACAGCATTACTGTGTCATTTTCTTCGGGTTGAAGTTAACTGCACAGCCATGAATATTGCGTAATACTTTAGACTGTGACAAAATCCTAGATTCAAGGTGATCCAGACTTATGTGCTGCACATCTGGGTCATGTCGTACTCCCATAAATCTCCCAAACGACTCTTCTTTAGTTTTGGTGAAATAAATAAAAAATGAAATAAAAACGTGCCTTCTCCAACAGCATTTTCCTCAGCAACATTAGCCCCGAAAGTAAATTTCTACGTCATAACAAATCATAGTGCATAAGAGCCAAAATATAAATAGCAGCGGTGATGAACTCTCTCTGAATTTTCAGTCGAACATAAGGCACCATTAATTTCTTTGTTTACTCATTTGAGGTTACATCCACATGCTAATCAATTGTTGTTTGCCAATCTAGTTCAGTGAATTGCAACAACAGTTTGATTACACTAAGCGTGCTTTGATTTATGTGTCCCACGCAAAGACACTCGCCGTGCTTCTGTTATAAGCAGCATCTGAGTTTGCTTACATACCTACTACTTCATAAACAGATACACAGATAAGCCAGAATGTTATGGCCGCCGATCTACTGTCGATGTAAATCCGTTCAGGCGATAGCAGCTACACATGGCGAGGAATGACTGCTAGTCAGACAAACGCACAGTGCATGTTGTATATCACAAGCGCAAGAGCGTGATGGAATGGAGTGTGTTGAGTGGTTCAATGAACACAGTCACGATTTCCAGTTGATGTGTTGGCTCTCCCGTCTCGACACATGTAAACCCTATCAGAGACACCTGGGCATGTGGCGTCAGAGCTCATGGCACCCCTCCCCGGAATTTACGGATTTAGGTGACTTGTGTGTGCAGGTGTGATGCCAGCTTCGTCCACTGACCTACCAAGGCTTCACTGCAACCCTGCCACGACACGTCCACGTTGATACCCGTGCTGGAGGTGGACATACCGGCTGTTAGGTAGATGGTCATAATGTTGTAGCTGATCAGTGTAGTTTCTACGTTAAAGTATAGACAGTCGTCAATGAGTGAAAAATGTATGCTGAGGGCTTCAAATGTTGATTACTTTTTAGTTCCTGCGTGTGTAGGGCCATATTACTTGTGGCTCACTGTGTTGAATAGTAGATGTTGGGATTATGGAGACTACTTTGTTGTCCTTAGGAGCAGTGATTTAGTAGTCACTCCAGTCTTTTGAGTGTTATCATTAATGTCATTGATTTTCCTACTCTTTTTAGAATTATACTTAGTGTAAATGATATTTCTGTTAAAAGTAGATGGCAAATAATAATGTTGCACAAAACAGTTTCTTCCATTTCCATCGAAGGAGAGGTAATGACAGATGCAGCTCGCATCGGGGACAGACTCGAACGAGTTTTATTTCGAAGATCCTTCCATTTGTTTCCATTAATCTACTAAGAGGAACCACCAAAATGTAGATCATGTTGGTCGGAAGAGAATATGAACCACAGTCAACCCCAATGCGAGCCGTCTGCATTACCACAACGCCGCCTGTTGCAAATAAAACAAATAACGAGACATGTTATATCATCATTCCAAAGGTTTATTCGATTGGTAACTGTGGTTTCAGGTGGTATTGGCCGCGGTATCGCGGTCGCACATTTTAGCAGCCAGACGGTCTTCTCCAGACGTCGCGTTGGTGGCCACGCGTCAACACATTCAGCGTCTGGCATGGCGGTTCTCAAGAGCTGCGCGGTGTGATGTACAGACCTCCAAGGTGGGCGCGGAGGACACCGGAGTGATCTGCGAAAAATATAAATTTCAAAATTATAAACGTCGCCCTATTATGGTGAGTTGATATAACATCTGTAAAGCAAAGTGCTAAATTATCGTAGGACCACAAGCTAATAAATGGTCAATTTCTGTATCCATAGAAGGGATGTTTCTATCGCGACAACTCATGAACCCTAGAATACTAATTATCGCAAATATGAAAATTACCGACAGTGAATGTTTGCCTATTTACACCTCCCGGAGTGTTATCTATTGTGAAGAAATGATCTACTAAATTATTGCATCAGATGGTAGATAGTTCTTACAAGGATCAGAATATTTGTGAGTTAGTCAATATCTCACGCAAACGCATGTATTATCCTCACCTGAACTATATTCATTATGGAATGGAGAGAATTGTGACTGTTGCTAAATCCATCCATACCAAAATAGTAGAGTTTCTTAAAACAAGTTGTGTAAATGTTCAGTTCAAATTCGGAGAGCTTCAAGGATAATTACGGACAGAAAAATAAACGATCATACAGCATAAGAAATGGGATTAAAATACCGAGTATAATCGTGGGAGGCTGAAGGTGAAACTTCGCTGAGAACTTGATAACAGTAATGGGCGGGAGGGGACATAGGAGAACGTCTTCTGAAAGGCTCTCCCTCATCTGAAAGTGTAGGCAACGGTATTGTATTTACCACTGATTCTTGAGTTTAAGTATATCCTACCAATACTAGAGCTAAAAGATATGTATGCCGCGAAACGATTTTGTATCTAATCAGAGTTCACAACTGGTATAAAATAACTGCAGACTATAGGTTCCGAGAAAGTTTATGGATCGACCATAGAATTTTGTAGCCATGGTGATATATCTAAACTGACACCATTTTAGTTATATTAAAAATTGTAAAACTCTATACTCGAATAATATCTTGAAGATTCCCCTTCTGAAGGGAGCTCCCATGTGATCATGAAATGAGAAATACACTTAGAAACCAAAATCTGTGATCCTTTACACAGATCGAAGTACCACTCACCGTAACAGCACCGCCTTAATCCTCCTCCTGCAGCCGTCTCTGCAGCAACTCCACGAAAAAGGCGTCAGTGTGAACTGACGCTCCTGTTGGAAAAGGTCCTATTACTTTCATGTTATCTAACACGTGAAGTGATTCACAATTTGTGCTAGTTCCTGTCGTATAAAAGTATAACGAATTGTAACGTTTACCACAAATTAGCATGGTTCAGGTATCGAAATTAAGAATATAGTAATTCAACTTAGTATCCAACTAACACAATTAGTTTCACATCTCAGATACTATTAATACTAACAAGTAGCTAATATCCCATTATCTTTAACATTTTCTGTGTACGACTGGGTAATGATGTGCTTCTGTGGTTATGCTGTGTTGTTGTTCCTGCTTTATGGTCAACATTTCAACAAGTGACCGAGGCATTATCTTCAGATCGTGAGACGTTTCCTGACTGATATAAGTCAAGGAGAGAGTACATTACCGCAAAGTTCGCAGCACATGAAGTTGATGGCTGGGACGTCCGTTGAAGTATTGTGCACAAAATGAACACAACAATTCGGCCTAACACCCGGAAGGAGACCAGTAACTAGTACCATCTTCGAGAGTAAGTTATCATGTAATGAGAAAACGAAAATTTCACTTTGAAACCAAATGCTACTATTCCTGATACTGTTCGCATTTATACTAACCGGAGCAGGACGGACTTCTTTCACTTCCTGCAGCCGCTTCTGCAGAATCTCCTCAAAAAAGGCGTCCAAAGTGAACTGACGCTCCTGTTGGAAAATAACTTATTAGTTATATGTCACCCAACATGTGCAGTATCCAAAATTAATACTAGTTTCTATCATATAAAAGTGTTACGAAGTGTTACATTTGTCATAAATTGAGCAGTGTACAGGTATCGGTATTTAATATCTAGTAACTCACTTTAATATCCAAGAAACATCAGTCGTGTGATGTCTCAGCAACAATTAATACTAACAAATATCTAACATCCCATTATCTTTAACATTTTTCTGGGCACGACTGGTTAATGATGTGCTTCTGAGGTTATGCCGTATTGTTGTTCCCGCTTTATGGTCAACATTTCAGTAACTGACCGACCCCTCTTCTTCAGGTCGTGTGACGTTCCCTGACTGGTTTGAGTCCAAGCAGCGTGAACAAAATAGTGCAAAGTTCGCAGCACATGAAGTTGATCGCTGGGACGTCCGTCGAAGTAATGTGCACAAAATGAACACAACAATTCGGCCTAATACCCGGAAGCAGACCAGTTTCTAGTATCATATTCGAGAGTAAGTTTTCATGTAGTGATAAAACGAGAAATTTACTTTGAAACCAAATGCTACTATTCCTACTACTTTGTAATTTACACTCACAGAAACAGAAAGGACTTCTTTCTCTTCCTGCAGCCACTTTTGCTTTATCTCCTCAAAAAACGAGTCCAGGGTGAAATGACGCTCCTGTGAGGAAAAGAACATATTAGTTTGATTAGTAGTAGAGCATGCTAGGTAATTCAGAGATAGCGCTAGTTCCTTACATGTACATGTGTTAAATATTCTGCAATGTCGTCTTCAACCAGTCGATCGCGTTTGCAGCATATTAAGTGCGCCTATGACCCAGAATATTTTTCACCATAATTCTTTACAACTGGAGAGGGATGTTACCTTTCCCAAGCCTCTCACATAGTTATTTGCTCAGTGTTAACAAATACCACACCCAATTTACCGGAATGATAAATGGTTAGAATCAACTGTCCATGTCTGGGGTCAGTGTTAAGTTTAATGGGCTTCAATACAACTGTCAGAATTGTTTAAACAGCATTCAGGTTCGATTATCAACATTAGCTTACCTAATGCGACAAGTCCGGATATAATGTGGTAATAACACGGAGGGGAGGATCAAGGGCCAGTGGGATGCAGGGGAAAGAGCCAGCATAATGCAGCAAAGGAGCCCTGCAGGGAACATAGCGAGAGACACAGTGTGAGGCTACCCTACAGGTAAGAGAATATACGACTCTGACATGCTAAAGGCTTTTTCTAAGGGCTTCATACCCATGTTAAACGACCACTATATCTGTGGCGCATGTAGTATTAGAATTCCTATAGTCCATATTTTACGGCTCTTTATCTTTAGATGCGAAGGCAGAAGTAAGTTTGGAAGAGGTCTCAAGCTCTTTGTTCTACTTAAAGTCAAGACCACTATGGCAAATTTTAAAAATTTTATGTCGGTCTGGAGATAAGCTCAAGTTTTAGAATGACGACTATTGTGAACTGTTGAGTGACTAGCACATCCCACTTCGCTACAGTGATCAACAAATTCATCCATCCATCAGTGACATTCATTGCCGCCGGTATTTTGTATCTGATCACGATCCAGAAGAGCAGTATGCTAACCACATGCTCCTCCATACAGTGACGTCTATCGTCTGACGATGACGAGGCGGTCGATCGGTACCTTTGGAACTTCAGAGAAATGATTGGACGGAATTAGGTACTTAGGTGCTATTTTATATAATCGTCACAACCATCACTCGTGCAGAGATGCCTATCTAAGACGTGTTATTTACAATGACGTGTCACATCTGATGTTTATAGCAAAAAAATATTTATTTACATTAAATCGTGACAGTCTGTAATATCAAGTGTCCACGTTACGTACAATCAGTTAGCTCTCAGACTTTACTGCTTTGCGTGCTATGCCACTGCAATATAACGTGGCTCACCTTTACAGTACCCCGAACAGTGACCAAGTTGTTCTCCAGTCGCAGACCCTCGTCTTTCTCCCCTCCCAAACACCGGGAGAAAAACTTCTTCATGCGGCGGAACATTGCTGTAACGATAACAAACAGCACATTAGACATGACCAGACCGTGTCTACGAGTAAGTTTTGCAGCAATGTCTCACAACTCGATCGCAAGAAAAACCTGTAACTGTGACGACATGTCTGTAACCTTAGCTTTTGTAGAAAAGCAGCTGCTTGTATCAAAAACGACATGTACAGTCTATATAATTGATTGAGCCTATACATTTGTTACTAGTTGAGAATTAGTTACTTTAAATTTGTGTCAGTAATTCGTATATCATGAATCAAAACAATTACACGTATTGGAAGTTTAGCAATCGCATGTTCATTAAGTGGTACTTTTAGAATAAATTTGTTTTGATAGCTACTGGCTGAAGGCTTATCTATTAGACTAAATTTAATTAGCAAGTCATTACAATACTACAATTGTTTCAGAATTACAGCTGCTTCGCCGGCCGCTGTGGCCGTGCAGTTCTAGGCGCTTCAATCTGTAACTGCGTGACCGCTACGATCGCAGGTTCGAATCCGGCCTCGGACATGGATGTGTGTGATGTCCTTAGGTTAGTTAGGTTTAAGTAGTTCTAAATTCTAGGGCACTGATGACCACCGATGTTAAGTCCCATAGTGCTCGGAGCCATATGAACCATTTTTTATACAGCTACTTCAGATATTACAACTTCAGATTTTGTCATCTATTACAGCATGATATGCGGAATATCTTCCCCTGGGGCAGGAACAAGAATTTGTTTTTTATGTGTGTTGGTGGTGGGATGAAGTTACTAGTTAATAAACTACGCTACAATCTGATTGCTATATATTCCGCGGTATATGACGAGCATTCGGTTTTTACAGCTATCCTTATCACCGAGTCAGAATATTCTCTCAGGGCTGCACTGTCCCTTCTTTGTGTCAGTCATCGAGAACCCTACATCTAAATTACACTTCGTGACCATGTGAGCTAAACAGTAACGTGTACGACGTAATAACTATATCTGTGGTTGAAATTTACCCACCAGTTTCTACATGAAGAAAACTTAAAAATAGCTTATAAACCGCTAATAGGTTTAACATTTGACACTGCTCCAAGATATTAACTGTACTTCCTTAAGTGACAGGAAAAGATAATATTTTTGCTACAATTCCATGTCGACTCAGTATGACACTACACAGCCAGAACCTGTTAACGACTTTTCTTTTTCACCGACGGCAGAAGATAAAAGCATGAACCAACGATAGGACATACCGTATGTATGTGTAATCGAAAAGCAGCGTGATAGGTGACACCATTCTATTTATGAAACTAAGCTATAAATTTGAGAATACATGATACCAGCAGTTGAACCTTGGCAAAAACTCAGTGAGGATATCTCTCTCTACAAGTCAAGCATCCTCGCAACTTTCTGAAGTTGCATTACATATTAAAGAAATGTACTGGAATGTAAATCGAGGACTGTTTTCCTTTTCCAGTTCAGTCCCATTACTAGTAACATTTTGCGAAGTCACATCACACTATTTCGTAATGCTACAGTATTCTGATACTTCTCCACTACATACATAGTCATCTAAAAGCTTATTCGAAGTTCTAATTGCAGATGTATACTGAAAATAAATACGTGACAAATCAATGGCTCTTGCCTCTTTGTGAGTATTGACTATATACCTCGCTTCTGAAACAGAGCGGACGCTTCATTCAAAGCTTCTAATGTTCCCCAAGAACTTGTTCTCGAAACACAAAATCCAACACTATAACGCGTGAATCGAAATTATAGAATCTTTTACTCAAGAACTCAAGAAACTAATTCGTTTCGATACTTCAACTACTCCAGAGAATACGGAAGTCATTATTATGCATTGGTCCACCACAGTTAAGCTGATTTTTGTTAGCAAACCCTGCGATCAACATTAGGCAGCAACCTCGATAACTGCAGAGAACAACGTTGTACTGGAACGTCGATATCAATGGTTAAACAAGAACTGCAATGAACATTTTCAGTAATTTGAATCTATGTAAGACGAAATAATCGTGTTTTAGCACTGACAAATATGCAGCGGAGTCTTGAATGTTGAAAACGTGCGTACAGTTAATAAACTCCCAAGTGATCTAACAGTTAACAATACTCAGAGATAGTGCTTTAATTTCCTTAAGCAACAGGGAAGGAAGAATCTCATATTATGGTGCCAAGTCAACTCTGTATAAATCTACAGAGTTGTAACCAGTTTCCTGCGTGTTTTCCTCTTCGCAGACGGAAGATAATTCTAGCAGTATAACCCTGCAAAGATCATAGGCAATATGTAAGTGTAATCGACGAAACAGGAAGATCGGTTACACTGTTTTCATTGTGAAAGTAAAAATTAATGTAAATAGAGACCGCTCCGAGTCTACCACAACAACCACAGTAAACTTTTGCTAACAGTCCGATTATATTATTGGAGAAGGCGATAACAAGATAGACTATTACGGTAGAAAACAAAAATAAAAAATACTTTGTAGCGGAGGCGTTGTGCAGCTTTAATGAATGTTAACAACTGTATTGTGCAGTAGACAGCTACGACGGTACGTTTCATTAGGGACCATCGAATTTGGTCTAAAATCAGACCATCATCGGTCCCAAAAGCCGTATCAGCTATGCTTTCGCGTATATTGCAATGGCAGTTATCAAACGTAGATAGCTCGACCATTGGTATTATCTGTATAGGCATTACATTGGTAAAAATGTCTATGAAGTTAAATGGACATAATGGACATGACAAGTTAATGTCAATGACGGAACACTGTACATCCGGAATTGCTATTCCTATTACGCAAGTTCATAGCTGAGATCGTTTTTAGTCTTGATGACGGTCTGATCCTCGACCGAAACATACATTCTCTCATAAAATGTACCGTTACAGCTGTGATTGCATAATGCAGTTCTTTCGAGGAGCATATAAAATGGAAGTAACGTGACTGCTGCAGAAACTGACTGGGCAGAAACAAAAAGTAAACGATTATAAAGCTAAGATCAATATATCGAAAAAATCGAATAATATCTTACACAAATTCCTCTAGAATAAACTCAACGGAAATATAACGAAAACACAAAATTTGATTCCATAAGTTAAAAAATTATGACTAACATTACTACTCGTTCCTCTCAGTGCAACTTCTACAATGTACTTAGGTTCACGGCTAACACCACCGTAGACAGTTCTCCCATATTACAAAAATTGCTAAAGAATTGCATCAATCAACATGATAAAAATTATCATTTATCACTTCACTCCCAAAAATTTATTTTCTGCTCTTAAGGTACTGCCTAACCTCACCATCGTATATCCTTCGAAATACAGAAAGAAACAGTTAAATATATATCAGAAAAAAAAAGAAACAATAATCGCTAATAGTTTCTCCATTGATAATATAACCTGTGTCCTCAAGTTACCCCCTCCCCCCAATAAACAACACTACCGTATATCACGACATATTAGGAATAAACAGCATATTTTACAAACTTTGTAAATTACAGTAGTAACTAACACAAACACAGATAGCATTTAATAACAGACCGCTTACACGCTCTGCAACGTAAAGTCATGACGTCAAGAGGACGTCATGGGTGAAACCACACGCATAGAATCTGAAAGAGCACTTCTCAAAGTTGTCACTGTTGAACTAAGCTGTGAATTTGAGAATACATGATGAAAGCACATGAACTTAAAAAAATTAAGTGTAGAGGTCTAACTCTACAAGTAACCACCTGACGTTTGAAACCCCATAAAAAATTAAAACGAATTGCTATTTCACGTTATTACTGTTAAGAACTTCATATTCCGTAATCGCACCACACTCCTCCACATGCTTCAATTTTCCAGTACTTCTCCACTAATACACATTCATTTATTGGCTTTTAAGATATTCTCACCCGAGATGATTGTGTATACTCATTAAATATACAAAGTTAAATCAATAGCTCATACCTACTGCGGGTCCGTTGCAGCTGGTCTCCGAAGCTGGGCGTTCGCTTTGCTGAGAGCTTCTAAAGCTCCTCAAGAACTTTAAAATGTTTCGCTAGATGTGCTCCAAACACAAAATGCAAGACTGCAATAACTAATTCATAACTGAAGCTCCTTATACTCAATAACTCGCAGAACGAATTCGTATGGATACTTCGAGTACTCCAAAGAATACGGAAGTAATTACTACTCAACGGTCCTCAACGCTTTACGTGAGATGGCATTGTTGTTTACATACCCAATATCCTCCCCTCGTAGCTGAGTGGTCAGCGTGACGAAAGTCATACCTAAAGACCCGAGTTCGATTCACGAATGTGTCGGGAGATTTTTCTCCGCTCAGGGACTGGGTGTTGCGTTGCCCTTATCATCGTTACTTCATCCCCATGGACACGCAAGCCTCCAAAGTGACGTCAACTCAAAAGACTTGCACCAGTCGAATGGGAGGCCCTAGCCACACGGCATTTCCATTTTATCAGTAAACCGAAATCCCAGTAAAGCAATAGCGTTTAGCAACGTGGATATAAATGTTAGACAACCACTGAAACAAAATATGATATAAGTCAATTGTACATTTCAACTTTTCATAAAATAGCATCGAAGCATAACGACGTCGAATGCTGATGCCCTCGATCCCGCTTTTAGTCATGTATTGAATTGTAATGTCATGCGTAAAAATAGATTCCTTCAGCGCATGTGACTTCCACCAGATTCGACGTCCGTTTGTGTGACTCCTCTATTTGTTTCCTAGTGTAGCGATTTTCTATATTGTAACCTGGTTGTCAAGGTAAGGCCGTAATCACTTACTATTGGTTGCCTTTAACAGTTACACACATTTATTATTAAAGGAGTAGTTCCAGACTCAACAATAAATTAAAAAATTCCACGCTTTATTATTGAAGGAATAATCACTTCACTCCCAAAAATTTATTATTAAATGAACAAGTTGCCCCTATAAATCCATGGAAAAAACACCAGTGGTGGAACGATGAATGTGATGAAGCAGTGTTGGATCGACACCAAGCCTGGTTAAGGCATCAAAATGAAGAAACTGGAAAATCATATTTGGAACTCACAAAACAAAGGAAGACAACACAAAAAATAATAAGGAGAGTTAAACGTCAGTACAAAAAGATATACTTCTAATGATAGAAACAAATAGTGAAAAAACAAACTCAAGAGACTATCACAAAATATTTGGCAGACAATTGCAATGATATGATCCTCCAACATTAACGTTAAAAGATAAAGATAATAACCTAGCCCATAGCAATAGTAAAAATACAGAAATTCTAGCAGTAACATTTAACAAGTTACTAAAGTGTGAAGATCCCCCAGAACTTCTTCAGATAAACACAGAAACCCCAATTAAAACGCCAGCAGAAAATATAAATCCACCTACAATCAATGAGATCTACAGAGCTTTGAAAGAACTCAAAAACTACAAAGCAAGTGGAGAAGATCAAACGTTTGCTGAACTTTGGAAATATACAGCAGAACCAGTAAAGATAGCATTACACCAATGCATAGTAAAAATCTAGAATGAAGAGAAATTACCAGAAAATGGGACTACTGCTATAATACATCCATTACATAAGAAAGGAGAAAAATCAAATCCAGACAACTATACAGGAATTTCCCTTTTGGACTGCACATATAAGATCATGTCAAGAATACTACACAACCGCTGTAAAGATCAATTAGAACTGGAACCGGGAGAATATCAAGGAGGATTTAGATCCTGGAGAAGCTGCCCAGAACAGATAATCACCTTGAAGTTAGTTATGGATGTCTACAAAAGAAGGCAAAAACAACTAGTCATAACATTTGTAGATTTCAAAAAGGCGTATGATTGCATCCATAGATCTTCAATGATGAAAATATTAAGGAATTTTGGACTTCATCCTAAATTAATAAAAATGATACAGTTAACCTTAACAAACACCAAATCCAAAGTAAAATTTAGAGGAGAAATATCTGAACCATTTACGATTAAAACAGGGTTGAGACAGGGAGATTGTTTATCACCATTGCTATTCAATTGTGCTCTTGAATATGTAATGAGAGAATGGTACAAGGAAAATCCTATGAATATAAAAATTGGAACTAAGAAAGATAAAATAAACCTAAATTGCTTGGGATTTGCTGATGACCTAGCATTACTAGCTAATAATATTCAGGAAGCCACGAAACAAATAACAAGCTTACCAAATATAGCACAAAAATTAGGACTCCAGATATCATTTGAAAAGACTGAAATAATGGTAACGGATCCACTTGTAATAGATCACATCACAGTGAACAATAGGGAAATTAAAATAGTGAAACAATTTAAATACCTGGGTGAAATTATAACACATAAATTGGACGAGTAACCTGCATGGCGAGCAAGAACCAATAAAATGATAAAAGCTCAAAAACCAACATGGTCTATGTACAATAAAAAATGTCTATCAATTAAAACAAAATTAAAACATTACAAGACGGTGGTTGAACCAGAGGTTACATATGGAAGTGAAACTATTTTTAAAGTCACCCAGAAAAACAGAATTGATAAAATTTTAAAAGTAGAGAGAGGAATTGCTAGAACATGCATTAATATGAGATATCAAAAAGCTGGGCAATGGCGGATAGTTCCAAATGAAGTGGTATACATAGAACTGGAGCCCATTACTGATACTATACGAAAGAAAAGGATCTCTTTTTGTGGTCACATTCTGAGGACACCAGAAACCAGGTTATCAAGGAAAATTATTGAGAAACTCTGGAATTTGAAACAACAAGGAGGATGGCTTAAGGAAATAAGAGAGGATATGGAAGAACTGGAAATAACTCTGGATGATTTGCAGAACAAAACGCCAAATTTAAAGAAGTTGAGGGACACAGAAATAAGATTTAAACCAAAAATTGACAA
The DNA here is from genome assembly GCF_023864345.2 of Schistocerca serialis cubense. Lineage (NCBI taxonomy): Eukaryota > Metazoa > Arthropoda > Insecta > Orthoptera > Acrididae > Schistocerca > Schistocerca serialis. Next base: position 85,468,677 of record NC_064645.1, read on the forward strand.
ACGACATACAATGAAAAGGGTATTTACAGATAAGGAACGACGAAAAGCATCGGAACGAATGAAGAGATACTGGGCCACTCGGAGGGGGAAATTACCAAAGAAGAGGACCAGAAATGATTGACTGAAGTGGTCCAATGAGGCCGTAAAAGCAGAAGAAGAAGAAGAAGGAATAAACGACAGTATAAATAATAGTGTTTTCAGTGCGTTACAATTTAGCAAATCACCATAAAATCCTGATACTGATAGCGTTTAAAAAGAAAAAAAACAAGGCACTGTGATGATGACTGAAGGCCTTACACTCAAAGAAAGACAGTAAATTAAGAAAGTTTAAGAACTCGCTGCAATTACAACTTACAGGTATTGAAATATTAAAAGTAAGAGTCCACAAACACAGTAGAAGGTATCAGACGCCAGGAATGGCAGAAAATAAGGTTTTAAGGCTTACTGCTAAAACAGAAATATCGAATTAATTTTTCAGAGCAAATGACCACAATCATGAGTGAAGGCCTTACACGACAGGAACGGCAATTATATAAAAAATTTAGAAACCTACTGTAAAACAGCAAATAAATGCAAAGGTTAATTAAAAGAAACAAGCAATTCACCACGAAACAGGTGAAATAATATGATGGTAATCTTGTAACACAACCCTTAGACTGATACGGTCTGGCCTGCAACGGAGGGTGGAAACCTACAAACAGCACCAACGCGAGCAGCAGCACGGCTCATATACCCTTCGATTAATCTCCTCATCGCTAAAATGGAAGACTTGCTAATGGGACGCATCACATGCCTCATACATATTTTTATTGGCCTCATCCATGTTTTTTACTACTTTGTTAATACAATCAAATTATAAATTGAACAAGTGTCCTTTTTACACAGGGTGGTCGATTGATAGTGACTGGGCCAAATATCTCAAAAAATTAGCACCAAACGAAAAAAACTACAAAGAACGAAACTCGTTTAGCTTGAAGGGGGAAACCAGAGCGCGCTATGGTTGGCCCGCTAGATGGCGCTGACATAGGTCAAACGGATATCAACTGCGTTTTTTAATTAGGATCCCCCATTTTTAATTCATATTCGTGAAGTACGTAAAGAAGTATGAATGTTTTAGTTGGACCACTTTTTTCGCGTTGTGGTAGATGGCGCTGTAATAGTCAAAAACGAATAAGTACGTGGTATCACGTAACATTCCGCCAGTGCGGACGGTATTTGCTTCGTGATACATTACCCGTGTCAAAATGGACCGTTTACCAACTGTGGAAAACGTCGTTATAGCGTCGATGTATGGATATTGTGATCAAAATGTCCAATGAGCGTGTGCTACGTATGCTGCTCGGTATCCTGGACGACATCATCCAAGTGTCCGGACCATTCGCCGGATAGTTGCGTTATTTAAGGTAACAATAAGTGTTCAGCCACATGTGTAACGTCAACTACGACCTGCAACAAATTATGAAGCCCAAGTAGGTGTTTTAGCTGCTGTCGCCGCTAAACCGCACATCAGTAGCAGACAAATTGCGAGAAAATCAGGACTCTTAAAAAGGTCGGTGTTGAGAATGCTACATCAACATTTATTGCACCCGTACCATATTTCTATGCACCAGGAATTGCATAGCGACGACTTTGAACGTCGTGTACAGTTCTCCCAGTGGGCACAAGAGATATTACGGGACGATGACAGATTTTTTGCACTCGTTCTGTTTAGTGACGTAGCGTCATTCACCAACGGCGGTAGCGTAAACTGGCATTATATGCACTATTGCGCCATGTCTCACAAAGCGAAAACAGTGGTCCTGCAAAAATATTCGTATTTCATTACGTACTGTACGAATATGTAATAAAACTGGTGGTTCCTATTTTAAAGAACGCAGTTGATATCCGTTTGACCTATGGCAGCGCCATTTAGCAGGCCACCCATAGGGCCATCTGGTTTCCCCCTTCAAGCTAGACAAGTTTCGTTCTTTGTAGTTTTTTGTAGTTTCTTTGTAGTTTTTTCGTTTGACGCTTATTTTTTGAGATATTTGGCCCGGTCACGATCAGTGAACCACCATGTATATTTTAATTGAAGTTCTCCTAAAAAGAATCATTTTAAAAGGCGAACTTCAAAGTAAGCTAGGCTGGGATTGAGAACACAGGCCCAACATGCTGTATTGAAAGGTACTCTTCCGTTCTGGAAATTTTCCTTGAATTCCCAGGCGGAAGGATACTAGCCGGAAGGTAAGATGCTGCATCGATTCTCTGTAAGGTCACCAATGCGATGTCGAGGCAGGTGTGGAGGCAGTGGAGGGAGGAAGTCTCCTTGTCACCGAGTCCTGCCTGCTGTTTCGACGTCTTAGGCTACCAACTTCAGGTCAAGCTTGATCAGATCACAGCTGGAGCATTTCGCAGGAGCTGGCGTCATACTAAATTACCCACGGAGCTGATGCAAATCGTAACTATAGGTACCTGTCGTTAGATAAGATTAGAAAAGTCTACATTTCAACAACATTGGTATGTAGCATTATGTTACAGTCTAATAAGCAGAAAATCTCCTGCTCACTCTCCATTGCCACAATACGCCTATCGTCATATCACTCAGTTATCCTTTCAAAGCGGACGTTCTACAATACAATACCGTGCAGTGGAGAGCTTCACTCTTTATCACAATGAATGCATATTTCACGTTGGAAACCAACAAGTAATTTATAACGTTATCAATGTTAGACGATCTGTCTCAAAAACTAATGAAAGTATAAATAGTTTTATCGTTTCAAATTTGTTCGGTGGTTCAGAAAGTAAGTATCAGTCTAGGCCACAGGGTTCTATCCAAGGATTGTCAGAAGCATTTCTTTTTTTTTTTTCATTTACCACTTCTTTCAAGTTCGACAATGATTTCTGTTAATGTGATAAATGTGAGGTTAGTCTGTGGCTTGTATTCCATGTTAAACTGCAGAGCCACCTGTAACAGACTCGCTAAATCAATTAAAAGAATGGAGGAAGCAACACTTCCAAACTACTACGGTGTTCGAACCAGCTTTCGTATTGATGATTCGAGTTTCACTATTGCATTTATACATTACATCGATTATCCTTGTATACTTCAGTAATATTTTGAAATACATTTGAGTGATTAGCTGAGTATACACTCCTTTCCCCTCAGAGCGAAGGAATAAAATTACGCTAAACCAAATTTCCTTCCTTTTAGATTAAATAACACAATGGGATTATATGTTAGATAATACTCTGGAAAGCATAAATAAAAATTTTATTCCATATCTTCTTTTTCCTAAAAACATTATATCTGTCATACAAGACATACTGTTGTTGTTGTTATGGTTTTCAGTCCGAAGATTAATTTGATGCTGCTCTCGCCCCCTACTCTCACATAGCTGCAAAACTACTGTAAATTGCATCCAGAAAAACCGGTTGTTGTCTCAGGTAGGGTCCTATCAAACAGTCCCAGACATATCCTGGTATAAAACTTGTGGAAACAAAATACATTATCTGTCGCCTAAAGGGACACTATTTTTTTTTTTCTCAGATGTCGATGTCCGAAACTTCATGTCATAGCTGCCAAAAGGCGGCAGTGTCTGATGACGCAATAAATGTATCAGTTTCTCTTTAAGGGGACCTGGACGTGCACGGGCTGCATTTTCATAGCTCGCTCTCCGTTCACATTACTCTTCATCTACAATGAATAACATTAACTCAAGCTGTATAAGGATATTTATTAAAATATATCCTACAGTTTAAGAATTACAGTATTTTGCCTAATAGGTGTTTTTATAATACACTTCCCATTCAGGTACCATTTACGGTCCATCATCAGTCTAATAGCATTCAGACTGTGACAGACTGCTGTCAACATTCACAGGAACACATTATGCCTCTCGTTTTGTAGTTTGGAGTTTATCTGAGGAAATAGGAGAAGCCTTATTATACCACATTATTATTTTGTCTAAAAAATACCGCTAAAATTATATACAGAATGACAAACATATATCACTTCTGCGATCTATTACGCACAATACAAAGATGCTATCCCATTCTTCACTTGAGGGAAACTTGGTGAACATGGATGAAACCATTGAGAAGTTATATGTACCTAATGTTCTGAAAACGTAGTTTCGAGAAAATGAGAAAAGAATATTCACAGTGTCTTTGGCGCATCGTATGCCTCTTTCAGAACATTCCAGCAGCATAATCTTCCTGGCCAGCTGCTTCTTTATCATCTGTAGACTTCTTCAGGGGCATTTTCCTTACACTGGCTTCCACAGCTTCAACTACTCGCTGACAAGCTACGGCAGTCAGAGCAGCTATCCTATTATTTGCTGGCTGGATGCCTAATTTGTCCATCACTTTTATCCTGATGGTTACACCATCATTGATACACATGACAGCATCCATCGCACCCATTTTGAGTACTGTCCATCCAACAAACACTGTCTCTGGCACTCGTTGCCACACGCAGATGTTGAACCTCTCATTAGGATTTTGGGTACGGCCATGTAGACATTTGCTGAGTAATTTTGTATCTGAACGGCCCCTGCATATTGGATTTATTGTTTCCATGACTGTGGCAGGCAAGAAATGTATATGGTGCTATTCCTTGCCTGTCGCATGAGCGTGGCTTTTATTCAGACATATGTTCAAAGACCGTTTAAGACCAAATCAGCAATTGAAAAGTAGATTTCAAAAACTGAATGTTTTTTTCACGAGAAAGAGCTACACAAATTGAGAAAGTCTGTGAGAAAATTATGTATGTCTGGCCATTATGCAAGTAGCTGTTCGGCTGGCATTGATTGATAGACTTGTTGCATGTCATCCACAGGGATATAGTGCCAAATTCGGTCCAATTGGTGCTATAGATGAGCAAAATTCAGAGTTGTTTGTAGGGCCCTGCCCATGTTGTTGTTGTTGTGGTCTTCAGTCCTGAGACTGGTTTGATGCAGCTCTCCATGCTACTCCATCGTGTGCAAGCCTCTTCGTCTCCCAGTACCTACAGCAGCCTTCGTCCTTCTGAATCTGCTTAGTGTATTCGTCTCTTGGTCTCCGTCTACGTTTTTACCCTCCACGCTGCCCTCCAGTACTAAATTGGTGATCCCTTCATGCCTCAGAACATGTCCTACCAACCGATCCGTTCCTCTAGTCAAGTTGTGCCACAAACTCCTCTTCTCCCCAATTCTATTCAATACCTCCTCATTAGTTATGTGATCTACCCATCTAATCTTCAGCATTCTTCTGTAGCACCACATTTCGGAGGCTTCTATTCTCTTATTGTCTAAAATATGTTTCACTTCCATACATGGCTACACTCCATACAAATACTTTTAGAAACGACTTCCTGACACTTAAATCTATACTCGATATTAACAAATTTCTCTTATTCAGAAACGCTTTCCATGCCATTGTCAGTCTACATTTTATATCCTCTCTACTTCGACCTTCATCAGTTATTTTGCTCTCCAAATAGCGAAACACCTTTACTACTTTAAGTGTCTCATTTCCTAATCTAATTTCCTCAGCATCACCCGACTTAATTCAACTACATTCCATTATCCTCGTTTTGCTTTTGTTGATGTTCGTCTTACACCCTCCTTTCAGACACTATCCATTCCGTTCAACTGCTCTTCCAAGTCCTTTGCTGCCTCTGACAGAATTACAATGTCATTGGCGAACATCGAAGTATTATTTCTTCTCAATGGATTTTAATTCCTACTCCGCATTTTTCTTTTGTCTCCTGTACTGCTTGTTCAATATACAGATTGAATAGCATCGGGGAGAGGCTACAACTCTGTCTCACTCCCTTCCCAACCACTGCTTCCCTTTCATGTCCCTCGCCTCTTATAACTGCCATCTGGTTTCTGTACAAATTGTAAATTGCCTTCGCTCCCTGTATTTTACCTCTGCCACCCTCAGAATTTGAAAGAGAGTATTCCAATCAACATTGTCAAAAGCTTTCTCTAAATATACAAACGCTAGAAACGTAGGTTTTGCCTTTCCTTCATCTTTCTTCTAAGATAAGTTGTAAGGTCAGTATTGCTTCAAGTGTTCCAGTATATCTACGGACTCCAAACTGATCTTCCCCGACGGTGGCTTCTACCAGTTTTCCATTCGTCTGTAAACAATTCGCGTTAGTATTTTGCAGCTGCGACTTATTAAACTGATAGTTCGGTAAATTTCACATTTGTCAACACCTGAATTCTTTGGGATTGGAATTATTATATTCTTCTTGAAGTCTGAGAGAATTTCGCCTGTCTCATACATCTTCCTCACCACATGGTAGAGTTTTGTCAGGACTGGCTCTCCCAAGGCTATCTGTAGTTCTAATGGAATGTTGTCTACTCCAATGGCCTTGTTTCGACTTAGGTCTAGCAGTGTTCTGTCAAACTATTCACGCAGTATCGTATCTCCCATTTCATCTTCACCTGGATGCTCTTCCATTTCCATAATATTGTCCTCAAGAACATCGGCCCCATATAGACCCTCTATAGACTCCGTCCACCTTTAGGCTTTCCCTTCTTTGCATATAACTGGGTTTCCATCTGAGCTCTTGAAATTCATGCAAGTGGTTCCCTTTTCTTCAAAAGTTTCTCTAATTTTCCTGTAGGCAGTATCTATCTTACCCCTAGGGAGATAAGCCTCTACATCCTTACATTTGCCCTCTAGCCATCCCTGCTTAGACATTTCGCACTTCCTGTCGATCTCATTTTTAAGAGGTTTCTATTCCTTTTTGCCTGCTTCATTTACTGCATTTTTATATATTCGCCTTTCATCGATTAAATTCAGTATATCTTCTGTTACCCAAGGATTTCTACTAGCCTTCGCCTTTTTACCTACTTGATAGTCTGCTGCCTTCACTATTTCATCGCTCAAAGCTGCCCATTCTTCTCCTACTGTATTTCTATCCCCCATTCCTGTCAATTGTTCCCCTATGCTCTCCTTGAAACTCTATACAACCTCTGGTTCTTTCAGTTTAACCAGATCCGTTCTCCTTAAATTCCCACTTATTTGCAGTTTCTTCAGTTTTAATCTACAGTTCATAACCAATAGATTGTGGTCAGAGTCCACATCTGTATCTGGAAAGGTCATACAATTTAAAACCTGGTTCCTAAATCTCTCTCTTACCATTACATAATCTATCTGAAACCTTCCAGTATACAGCCTTCTTTCATGATTCTTGAACCAAGTGTTAGCAATGATTAAGTTATGCTCTGTGCAAAATTCTACCAGACAGCTTCCTCTTTCATTTCTTAGCCCTAATCCCTATTCACCTACTACGTTCCTTCCCTTCCTTTTCCTGCTCTCGAATTCCAGTCGCCCACGACTATTAAATTTTCGTCTCCCTTCACTAATTCAATAATTTCTTTTACCTCATCATATATTTCATCACTTTCTTCATCATCTGCAGAGCTAGTTGGCATATAAACTTGTACTACTGTAGTAGGCGTGAGCTCCCTGTCTATCTTGGCCACAATAATGTGTCCACTATGCTGTTTGTAGTAGCTTACCCGCACTCCTATTTTTTAGTCATTATTGAACCTACTCCTGCATTACCCCTATTTGATTTTGTATTTATAACCCTGTATTCACATAACCAAAAGTCTTGTTCCTCCTGCCACCGAACTTCACTAATTCCCACTATATCTAACTTTAACCTATCCATTTCACTTTCTAAATTTTATAACCTACCTCACCGATTAAGGGATCTGACATTCCAAGCTCCGATTCGTAGAACGCCAGTTTTCTTTCTCCCGCCCATAGAGCACCAAATGTTCTCAATAGCGGAGAGATCTGAAGACCTTTCTGAGCAAGGTAGAGTATGTCAATCACGAAGACAGTTAGTAGATATCCTTCCAGTGAGCGGGTGGACATTATCTTGCTGAAATGCAAGTCCAAGATGCCTTGCCATGAAGGGCAAAAAAAAATCGTCAACGTACGGCTCTGCTGTAAGGGTACAGCGGATTACAACGGAAGTAGCATTGTTATGAAATGAAATCCCACCCCAAGATATCATATCTGGTTGTCGGACTGTATGGTGGCCAACAGTAACATTGGTAGCCCACTTTTATCTGGGGCGTCTTGAGATACATCGTGGCTGGTCATCGGGGCTCAGCTAGAAGCCACAATCATCACTGAAGACAATTCTGCTCCAGCCAACGCTCTCCCAGGCCGAATGTACCCAGCACACTGCGAACCATCTTCTGGTTGTACATAGGTCGATGGTAGTCGGCTTAAGGGGCGCCATGAAGTCAGACTTTCGTCTCTCTAGGTCACCCGTACTTATAAATTCTGTGTTCGGTGATGGTCCGCTCATTTTTGCCAGCATCGTTGAATAGTTGCGTGGTTTCCTATTCATATGTCGATCGATTGGCCAATTACTACAACCAGCTTCTTTGAACTCAACTACATTTCTTCTTTCTAATACTGTCATCTGCTGACATTGTCCACGAGCCTGTTTGCAAGGCATAGTTACTGTCAAACTGAGTACACGGAATGAAATCCTCAAATACTTTATGCGCTGGTATCATCGTGACCCCTGTTTACCATTCTTACCAGGTGTGTGGTGACATTGTGCTCCAGCAGTCACACTTTCATTCATCGGTCGCCGAATCATGCAGTTCTTCATTTTCCGTCGATACCTCTGTGAATAACCATTTATGACCAATTTGAATCGTTTTCGTGTCTTAGACTGTATATTAGATGTTAAGAACGAAAGAGAAGCAGAATTCTTATAATAAACGTTTAGAATCAGAAATGTGTGCTAGTTACCGTCTACGACTCACTGAAAATGGTTATTTTAAAGCATTCAATTAGGCTCGTTTTCAATCGAATTACAATGATCATGTCATCGTTGTGTACATGAAATACCTCGTATAGAAATGCTGTTAAATCTAGCACTATCTGTGGACCTACCATCGGCACGGCTTCAGAGTATACGCCATCCAGACCAGGTGCGTTTGCAGTTTTGAGCTTCGAAATTGCGACAGCAATTTCTTCTTGACCGGATCGTATCACCATCATCTGATTGTCATATTCGTTATTTACTGCAATTATAAGTTTTGCATGTATCTCAGCGTCTGTATTATCGTCAGGATGCAGGGCAGTTAGCAGATATTCTGGTGACACTCTCTGTCCAGTCGTCATTGAGCTATCTACCTTACGAATTGCGGACATGATAGTAGTTCCCTTAACCTTTTCAGTCAACAATTTATTCGGTCTTTGGCAGATGTCAAATTGCAGGTGTATTCCTTAAGTTTCCTGAAGCAAAGTTTTGAAGCGCGTCTTAATATCCCTGTACTCATGGAGCCTACTACTGCCCTCCGATTGCCCTATTGTATGTTCGTTCTTCTTCTCGATCGCACCCTTCACCTCAGAGTGGAAAGTTCAAGGCTCTAAGGGATCGTAGTCTGATTGTTTACCTTTTTCTTAGGAATATAAATGTCCTGTGCTCTCTGCAAGAGTTCAGTTAGTAATTGAGCACCCACATCTACATGAACCGGAAGAGATTCTATTGTAAATACTCCGAGGTAGACAACTAAGCCATCTCCATCAGATTTAGTGATGCCTAACTCAATTCTGCTTTCCTCAGCTTGTCTTCTGTATTATTGTCATTTCCCTCTTCGACGATAATTGTATTATGGCCACTGTATGTTAGGTACTGGAGCACTTGTCAACTATTAATTTTAGCTGCTGACATGCGGTTTGCTAAAGTGACATCTATGTCAGTAACTACACCAGCTTATTGTTCGAATGTACTCGGCTGGTCTTCCAGATTTAAAACAATGAGCTGTAGTTCCTGTATTGCTTCCTTTAGTACATCCTCTCGTTCGTCAGTTTGCCTACTGTCCCACTGAAATGATTATGCATCTGTTGTCACAAGGAGACACGCAACTTGTCTATATAGAGAAACCGCTCTGACTTTACCTATATAAGGTACGATAGGGTGAGAGTAATGCTTGCTTACTACAACCCACTTTGTCTGCAGTCCTTCACTTCTATTGTGACGCTGTGCTTGTCCAACAGCGTTGCCACTTTGGGTCACGCTGTAATTCCATTCGTAACGACCGTGGCATTCATTCCCCCATCGTGGCCAGTACCTGTTACTATATCCGCACGAAAATGTGGGAGCTCATTCTTTCTACAGTATGGTTCCTGCAAACAAAACATATTAACACTCAGCTGGTTAGTTAGTTTTCGTAATTCAGTTATTGTCAATTTACATCGAGCAGCATTTATCTGCACTATGTTTATCCTTTTACGTGTTTCGATTGCCAACAAAGCCCTTCGGAGAAGGAAGGCCTGGTTCAAAGAAAACGCGTCCAAACCCTTATATAAAATCCACGTATTAATGTTCAGTGTCGAATGGTCCTTTTACTCTCTTAAACGCCTGTCGAAGGAAGCTACATAATTGTTTAAACTCAATGCATATGTTATTTACTCTCAAAAGAATTCTGTGTAGTGCATCTGGTGTAGGATACGTAATAGATTTTCCTTTCTGATGCCCACCTCTGAAAATATGTCTTAGAGCAACCTGCAACACACTGGGAGCCTCCAAACTACTTAATAAGACATTCACTTCTAAATTATTATCAGATTTGTATGTGTGTAATTGAAAATCATTTTAGTAGGACTCGAAATATTAGAAATACTTTTTTGTATTTCACAGGAGTACCTGATTTTCACTGCACTTTACTGTTTTGCGATTGTTGTACTCGTTAGTGTTACTAAGGCCACCGCACACCTCTTCAAGCGAAATGGGGGGAGGGTCTGCAGATGATGTCGAAGCTTCCTGGGTGTCTACTGGCACTGCACATGCAACGTCAATGTTATCTTAACCATCATCATTATCGTTATCATAACATTTGGCGCGAGTTCCTCGTAGATGCGGCATCGGCTCGGGGCAGGAGAGTCCCGTTGCTGGGGTTGCTGCACCGGGAACAGCTCTTCTGTCAGCAGCCGCCGCAGCTTGGGTTGATGCAAGTGCTTCACAAATCGTCTCCCCCCGAACGAAGTTCACGAACTTCATCTGGTGTGATTTCTCACGTGATGAGCAAGTGCTCTACTCGAAGCAGGATACATCACTGAAGACAGTTATACTCCAGCCAATGCGACTCCACCCCACGTGTGCCCGACACCACTGAAAACGTGCTATTAGGTGCGCGTAGGTCAATGGTAGGCGGCGAGGGGGGCGCCGTGAACTCAGCATCCCTTCTGTGAGCCACCTTTTATTAGTCTCAGAGGTCACTGAAGCATTAGTTGCACGTCGGGTTGATGATAATGGTGTTCGGGATTCTGTGTGTCTCTCTGGCGATTACTTGGTCCTCTCCGTCAGCTCTCTGGGTCGGCCGCTTCCTTCTTGACGCTGTGTTCAGCCATGGTTCACCCGTTCCTGCCCGTATCGTCGAATAGTGTCGTTGCTCCTATTCAAATGTCGAGCCAATAGCCGATTACTCCAAGTGCCTTCTTTTAAATGCTGACATCCACATATATTGAGCAAATAGCCGATTATTCCAAAAGTTTTCTTTTGAATGCTGATATGAGCTTTTGGCATCATTGGCCGGGAGACCAATTACAGGGCAGGTCCAGCCGCCTTAGTGCAGTTCTTATTACATTCGACGCCACACTGGGCGACCTGCGCGCCGCGTGGCGATGAAATGATGAATAAGACAACACAACACCCAGTCCCTGAGCGGAGAAAATCTCAGACCCAGCCAGAATTCGAACATGGGCCCCTTAGGACGGCAGTCCATCACGCTGACCTTTCAGCTATCGGGGCGCACTAAATGCTGACATCTACATATATTGTTCAGTAACTGGCTGAGAGTATGGTTATGTCCAACTGAGTACACAGAATGGACTTTAGCAAAAGATTTAAGCCCTCGTATCGACAAGTACCCTGTTTACTGTGTCTGTGCCCAAGTACATCGATCGCCAACTCCTGTATGAGTATCATCTTGTAACGTTTGCATCACTCCTTCATGGTTCGTCATGTTTTGTGTTAGAGTGGTTATTAGACATTAATAACGAAAGATAAACAGAGTTCCTGTGATAAACATTTGTAATCAAAAATGTTTGATACTAGCCATCTATGAACCATCGAAAATTGTCACTGTTTAATTCATTTTGATAGGCTTGTTTTCAGTTTATCACAATATGAACATGTCATTATTACGAGGGTGGAAAGCACGCGGCTGTATCACTTATTAGTGTGTCCATTCCTCGTCTGTATGACGTCTTGAACTCGGCTGAAGATACTTTCAGTAAGGTTAAAGAATCCACCATAGGCGGAACTAAACTCTAATTTTCCCAAAATATAGTTCATTGGTGAAAATTGTACACTCGTCTGCGCCAACAATTCAAACACAATTATCACTCAAAAGTGACGAACAGGCTGATTTTCTTTATCCAACAACTCAAATCCTCGAACTTGGTCGAATTTTCCGCCAAATCATATTCACAAAGTTCCACTGCTGCACACGGAAACCAAGTTCCACAAGAGTTTACTTTTAGTATGTGCACAGTGACATAGATCCTTGAAAAAACTGAACACAGTCGATGTTCTGCCAAAGTTTGTGAACCAAATTACAACATCCGATCACGTAGACTGGATGTCGATGGTGCTGCAGAGGCAAGGCGGTGTTCTTTAGGTGGCAGCTGGTCGACAGCAGAAAGCGGATGTCCATCCGTAGCTCTGGCTCGACGAGAGCTCACATTTGCACAGCGATGCGCGGGCCTAAATATTGCCGCGCAGCTGGATATCGCAGGAACTATTTCAGGTCACCTGATTCGCGGATGGGTCGTCCAACCTACCCCCTCCCTCGCCCCCACCTACCCAACACACAGAGAGTTCGTGATTTTTATGGCGCTGCTAGAGACGCCTAGTGGAACAACTGCAGAACTGTTTTCTTGTTTTCTGGTGCAGAGCAGTTGCGTGGGTTGTAGGCAGACCAGGACTTTCTGCGCCAGTTGGGGTGTGACCCATACAGGTGGAACGCCGTGACATGCCAGAGGTGCGTGAACTTCTGTGTATGACTAACTGCCCATTCTTCAGCAGGAACCGAAACCAAAAACGATAGCGACAGTGCACTTTGAGGTCTGGATTTACTTTGAGGTCTGGGTTTAAGTCGACTTTCAATCACATTCCAATGAGTTATTGGTTATAAGTGGAACATGGCGCTGGCCAATCAATTTCAAGGACGTTATATAAAATGCCTAAAAAGACAAGTCATTGTAGAAAGACAGGAGATACTGGACTCATTTGATGAAAGAAGGAAATGGGAAAATGCAGCAGATGAAGCAGCAAACAGGAAACACATACTGTCTGCAAACCTCTATTTTTCTTTATTCTGCCATAGTGGGGATCCCAAACACTTGGGCAGTATTCAGGAATTTGTCGCACTACTGTTCTATGTACAGTCCTCTTTGTAGATGAACTACACTTTCCTAAGACTCTCCCAGTAAGCCGAAGCCACTCCTACCACTGTTCTCATGTGCTCGTTTCACTTCATATCGCTTTACAACTTTACGCCTAGAAATTAATCCCCTTGACTGTGTATACGAAAATTACAGTATTGTTTTTTTTCCCTTTCATCTGCATTAAGATATATCTCTTTACATTTAGAGCAAGTTACCCTACATCACACTAAAAGGAAATTCTAAGCCATCGTATACCCATGTACAGTCACAAAACGACGATACAGTCCCCTTACCTCTTATACTAAAAGGTCACCTCAAGCCTTAGCAGACTTCTCCCCACACTATCCGTTGTTGTCCACAAATCATTGCCTCACAGATGCTGCTTTATGACATGGTGTTTTGTCATCCTTACATACACAATCATGGTCTCCATATGCTTCCCTACTGCAGACAATACATTATGCTGTAAAATGTGTTATTCTTCAGCGTTTAAAGCTTATTAATTGCAACAATTGGAGTACACCATAACCAAGGAAAACACCCCAATTCCGTGACACCACATCCTTAGTTCTTCATTTTTGGCGATATACAGGGTGAGTCACTAATTATCGCCACCTAGAATAACTCCGAAAGTATGATGGTAGCTGAGATGATTGTGGGACAAAAGATGTATAGGACAACGGGGGCAATAATATGATGCTGATTTTTTGATGCTAGATGGGGTCGTGTCAGAGATAAGAAGGTCAACTTTGTTTCTTTACATGGGATGCTTTGGGTTTGGTACTTATTATCTGATAGTGGCTATCGGGACGAATCCAATGACGTGTAACAGCGATGGCCGGCCGATGTGGCCGCGCTGTTCTAGGCGCTTCAGTCTGGAACCGTGCGACCGCTTATGTCGCAGGTTCGAATCCTGCCTCGCGCATGGGTGTGTGAGATGTCCTTAGGTTAGTTAGGTTTAAGTAGTTCTATGTTCTAGAGGACTGATGACCTGAGATGTTAAGTCCCGTAGTGCTCAGCGCTATTTTGTAATAGTAATGTGTTTGAAGGTCAACGAAGATGAAAAAGGTGGCATGAACGACCAGTTACAGAAGGCATTCGAAGTGATGCCCATTCGTATCAATGCAATGCTGCAATCTTCTTATCACCGACTGAGTGGTATTCCTTATCACTTCGGCATTTATCGAAGCACATGCTGTGACATTCTCTCTCGTATATCGTGCAAACAGTAAATATTCACCGAATACGGCGTATGCATCCAAGGTGCCATTGACATATAAACACCATTCCACGGTTTCGCAATACAACTGTAATAGGAACGGTAAGGCTAGTATCGTCGAATCAAGCAAATGTGAATGATGTATGCCCTCGAAGAACAAGTCGATATGATTCTAATTTATGGAGAATGCCAACGAAATTCAGTGAGAGCTAGAGACATTCGCTGAAAGACATCCTCAACGTAGTCACTCTACACGATGTACATTTAAATATGTGTGTGATAAACTGAAAACAACTGCATTTTTAATGCATCGGAAACATATCCGGCAAAGTAAAGTTACTAATGAGGAAACAGAAACTGGTACTCTTGCCACTGTGGTTGAGGATCCTTGTGTTAGTTCGTGTCAAATCGCAAGGGAATCTGGCATGAGCCAGAGTACTGTCGTTCATGCACTGAATCGCCATAAATATCATCCTTACCATACCATTCTCTAACAAGAATTAACTGGTAGACTGTACACGTCGCATTGAATTCTGCAGATGGCTCAGCTTCAGATTTAAAGGAATGACACATTTATTAATTTGATTTTATTTACTGACGAGGCTACATTCACGAACAATGGAAATGTTAATTTGCATAACATGCATTACTGACAACTGAAGATCCATGTTGGCTGGGGTAAGTTACAAACCACACACCATGGACGGTGGATGTATGGTGCCGGATTCTGAAGTACAGAATTATAGGCCCCTATTTCATCGAAGGAAATCTTAATGGTAGGAAGTACACCACATTCCTGCAAGAAACATTAGGTCAGTTATTGGAAGAAGGAACAAGGAACAGAATGTGGTATCAACACGATAGGTGTCCGCCACATTTCTCGCTCGTGGCTAGAAGTGAGTTGCAGAGCCAATTCCCAGATCGTGGGATTGGACGCAGAGATGTGTCATGGCCGTCTCGTTCGCCACACTTGACGCCTCTGGACTTTTTCTTGTGAGGGTTCGTAAAAGACATTGTTTATAAAGAAGTCCCAACTACACCGGAACTCAGGATAATTTTTATCAGACAGTATACGTCTGAAACAGTGCACCCTCATTTAGTTTATCCCTAATGTTCGTTACTGTCGTGTTTATACATTCTTGCAGAGAAGGTATCTTGTAAAGTAAATAGCTAATGGTGAACATCTCATTCGTTTCTCAACACCAGTTACTTCAAGTACTAGCAACTAATATCAGTAACACGACAAATATTGCTGCGTTCCCTTTCGTTAAGCGCAACTTTCTATTCTCTGCCGATGAAATTCCTCTGTAGACAGTAAAGCAATAAAATTTTTGGACTTGTGGTTTCGCTGGAGGAGGCCAAGGTTATATAACCAGTAAAGCATAGGTATGCCAACGATGCTGCCTGGGGACTGTGCAAGGGCGATTAATTATAGCGGAGACCACAGTGGGGTGGACAGGAGGGGAAGGGGAGAGGAGTAGATGAAGTAGTTACCTGCAGCGGGCTGCAAGTAGATTCTGCACGCCTGCTGGATTTCTGCCTTGATGTGCGTTTCTCCACCTGTGAAGTTCCAGGTAGTGGGCGTCTCACTCCCTTCACACTCTGGGAACGCATCAGCAGAAATTCGTTGCCCTGATTTCGAAGCAGGCACCGTAAACACTGCAAAATCAACATAACAGCCCATGCACTCAAACCGCTCACAAGAATAATACGCAGAACAATGGAAAATGTTGAGTATCTGTTATTTGACGATCACTTGGAGTTTAGGCACGAGAGAGACAGTTCTGACGTTGCGCTTCATGATAGAAGCAATACATGAGAAAAATTAAGACACATTCATAGGATTTGTCGAACTAGAAAAAGTGATTGACACTCTAAAATGATACAAGACAATCGAAATTCTGAACAAAGTAGGAGTAAGGTACGGGACGTGTAATACACAGTATGTACAAGAACCTAGAGAGAATGGTAAGAATGGAGGAGACATAACGAAATGCTTCAATTAAAAGTGGTGTAAGAAAGGTGATGCTGTCTTTCGCCCATACTACTCACTGTCTACATCGTAGAACCCACGACGGAAATGGAAGAAAGTTTCCAAAGTGTGCTCAAAATTCACAGTAAGAAATTACCACTGATACGATTCGCTGGTGCCATTGCTGTCGTTGGTTGCAATGAATTACAGGATCCATTGAATGAAATGAATAGTGTTAGGTACTGAGAGTAAACCGAAGAGAGACGAAAATAATTAGAAGTAGAAGAGAAACAGAACAGCGAAAAAACATCACAACTTGGGATCAAGAAGTACACGAAGTTAAGGAACTTTGTTATCTTGGAAGCAAAACGACCCATCAACCCATCTTGGACGAGGCAAGATGGACATATAAAGCAGAGTACCACAGGAAAAGGAGGCGTTCCTGGACAAAAGAAATCAACTGGTAACAAACGTATGTCGTAAGTTGAGTACGAAATTAATGAGGATGTACGTTTGTAGCACTGCATGGTACAGAAGTGAATTAATACCTGTGAGGAAACCGAAAACGAAGAGAATCCAAGTGTTCGCAACCTATGCGATAGAAGAATGTTGGAAAGTAGGTGGACTGATAGGGAATGAGGAAATTCACATCTACATCTACATCTACGGGATTACTCTGCTATTCACAATAAAGTCTTTGGCAGAGGGTTCAGTGAACCACCTTCAGGCTGTCTCTATACCGTTCCACTCCCGAGCGGCACTCAGGAAAAACGAGCACTCAAATTTTTCTGTGCGAGCCGTGATTTTTCTTATTTTATCGTCATGATCATTTGATCGTATGTAAGTTAGTGCCAACAGAATGTTTTCGCAACCGGTGCAGAAAACTGGTGATTGAAGTTTCATGAGGAGATCCCGTCGCAATGAAGAACGCCTTTGTTTTAATAATTTTCATTTCAATTCACGTATCATGTCTGAGACACTATCTCCCCTATTTCGAGATAATACAAAACGAACTGCCCTTCTTTGTACCTTTCCGATGTCATCCGTCAGTCCCACTTCATGCGGATGCCACACTGCAGAGCAATACTCCAGAATATGGCGGACAAGCGTGATGTGTGCTCCCTGCCGCCGTTGGATAAGCAGCTGCAGCAGCAAGTCGTATACTCCTAGCTCACTCATTTGTTACATAGTTTAATTCTTAATTTCTTTGCGTGTTTTTGGTACTTGCATTGTTTAATTCATACATTTCGGGCGTATTATAGTATTTGAGAGTTGTAGCATCGCGTTTTAGTACCTGAATAGTGTAAATTCGCGTAGTCGTTTGTCTACTGTTTTGTTTTGAACGGCCAGTGTCGGTTGGTCGCAGTCAGTGTGCTCCCTGCCGCCGGTGGATAAGCAGCTGCAGCAGCAAGTCGTATACTCCTAGCTCACTCATTTGTTACATAGTTTAATTCTTAATTTCTTTGCGTGTTTTTGGTACTTGCATTGTTTAATTCATAAATTTCGGGCGTATTATAGTATTTGAGAGCGTAACATCGTGTTCTAGTACATAAATAGTGTAATTTCGCTTAGTCTCCTTCCGCCGCCGAGCAGTGTCAGCAGTGCGCAAGTAGCAGCATTACTGCATTTACTAGGCAATCTTGTATTTTAATAACCGTTTAAATTTTGTCGATTTGTTTGCGCTCTCTGTAGATTAGTTCAGACGTTCTTTGCAAAACAGTTTTTAGCATGGATAGGGACTGCAACTGCTGTGTTCGGATGCAGGCTGAGTTGGCATCCCTTCGCTCCCAGCTTCAGGCAGTGTTGGCTTTGGTCACACAGCTTGAGGCTGTTGCCAATGGGCATCACTGTGGGGGTCCGGATGGGGGTTTGTCGGGGACGGCCAGCTCGTCCCACGCATCCCCTGATCGGACTACGACTGTGGTTGCCCGGGATACTGTCCGCATTGAGGCTGATCCCTCACCTGTGGTAGAGTGGGAGGTCGTTTCAAGGTGTGGCAGGGGGCGAAAGACATTCCGGAGGGCTGAACGGAAAGCCTCTCCAGTTTGTCTGACGAACCGGTTTCAGGCTCTGTCTCAGGCTGATACTGATCTTCGGCCTGACATGGCTGCTTGTCCTGTTCAAGAGGTTGCCCCTCAGTCTGCAAGATCCGGGCAGTCGCAGAGGGTGGGCTTACTGGTAGTTGGGAGCTCCAACGTCAGGCGCGTAATGGGGCCCCTTACGGAAATGGCAGCAAGAGAGGGGAAGAAAACCAATGTGCACTCCGTGTGCATACCGGGGGGAGTCATTCCAGATGTGGAAAGGGTCCTTCCGGATGCCATGAAGGGTACAGGGTGCACCCATCTGCAGGTGGTCGCTCATGTCGGCACCAATGATGTGTGTCGCTATGGATCGGAGGAAATCCTCTCTGGCTTCCGGCGGCTATCTGATTTGGTGAAGACTGCCAGTCTCGCTAGCGGGATGAAAGCAGAGCTCACCATCTGCAGCATCGTCGACAGGACTGACTGCGGACCTTTGGTACAGAGCCGAGTGGAGGGTCTGAATCAGAGGCTGAGACGGTTCTGCGACCGTGTGGGCTGCAGATTCCTCGACTTGCGCCATAGGGTGGTGGGGTTTCGGGTTCCGCTGGATAGGTCAGGAGTCCACTACACGCAACAAGCGGCTACACGGGTAGCAGGGGTTGTGTGGCGTGGGCTGGGCGGTTTTTTAGGTTAGATGGCCTTGGGCAAGTACAGAAAGGGCAACAGCCTCAACGGGTGCGGGGCAAAGTCAGGACATGCGGGGACCAAGCAGCAATTGGTATTGTAATTGTCAACTGTCGAAGCTGCGTTGGTAAAGTACCGGAACTTCAAGCGCTGATAGAAAGCACCGAAGCTGAAATCGTTATAGGTACAGAAAGCTGGCTGAAGCCAGAGATAAATTCTGCCGAAATTTTTACAAAGGTACAGACGGTGTTTAGAAAGGATAGATTGCATGCAACCGGTGGTGGAGTGTTCGTCGGTGTTAGTAGTAGTTTATCCTGTAGTGAAGTAGAAGTGGATAGTTCCTGTGAATTATTATGGGTGGAGGTTACACTAAACAACCGAACTAGGTTAATAATTGACTCCTTTTACCGACCTCCCGACTCAGCAGCATTAGTGGCAGAACAACTGAGAGATAATTTGGAATACATTTCACATAAATTTTCTCACCATGTTATAGTCTTAGGTGGAGATTTCAATTTACCAGATATAGACTGGGACACTCAGATGTTTAGGACGGGTGGTAGGGACAGAGCATCGAGTGACATTATACTGAGTGCACTATCCGAAAATTACCTCGAGCAATTAAACAAAGAACCGACTCGTGGAGATAACATCTTGGACCTACTGATAACAAACAGACCCGAACTTTTCGACTCTGTATGTACAGAACAGGGAATCAGTGATCCTAAGGCCGTTGCAGCATCCCTGAATATGGAAGTTAATAGGAATATAAAAAAAGGGAGGAAGGTTTATCTGTTTAGGAAGAGGCAGATTTCAGACTACCTAACAGATCAAAACGAAAATTTCTGCTCCGACACTGACAATGTTGAGTGTTTATGGAAAAAGTTCAAGGCAATCGTAAAATGCGTTTTAGACAGGTACGTGCCGAGTAAAACTGTGAGGGACGGGAAAAACCCACCGTGGTACAACAACAAAGTTAGGAAACTACTGCGAAAGCAAAGAGAGCTCCATTCCAAGTTTAAACGCAGCCAAAACCTCTCAGACAAACAGAAGCTAAACGATGTCAAAGTTCGCGTAAGGAGGGCTATGCGTGAAGCGTTCATTGAATTCGAAAGTAAAATTCTATGTACCGACTTGACAGAAAATCCTAGGAAGTTCTGGTCTTACGTTAAATCAGTAAGTGGCTCGAAACAGCATATCCAGACACTACGGGATGATGATGGCATTGAAACAGAGGATGACACGCGTAAAGCTGAAATACTAAACACCTTTTTCCAAAGCTGTTTCACAGAGGAAGACCGCACTGCAGTTCCTTCTCTAAATCCTCGCACAAACGAAAAAATGGCTGACATCGAAATAAGTGTCCAAGGAATAGAAAAGCAACTGGAATCACTCAATAGAGGAAAGTCCACTGGACCTGACGGGATACCAATTCGATTCTACACAGAGTACGCGAAAGAACTTGCCCCCCTAATAACAGCCGTGTACCGCAAGTCTCTAGAGGAACGGAGGGTTCCAAATGATTGGAAAATAGCACAGATAGTCCCAGTCTTCAAGAAGGGTCGTCGAGCAGATGCGCAAAACTATAGACCTATATCTCTTACGTCGATCTCTTGTAGAATTTTAGAACATGTTTTTTGCTCGCGTATCATGTCATTTCTGGAAACCCAGAATCTACTATGTAGGAATCAACATGGATTCCGGAAACAGCGATCGTGTGAGACCCAACTCGCCTTATTTGTTCATGAGACCCAGAAAATATTAGATACAGGCTCCCAGGTAGATGCTATTTTTCTGGACTTCCGGAAGGCGTTCGATACAGTTCCGCACTGTCGCCTCATAAACAAAGTAAGAGCCTACGGAATATCAGACCAGCTGTGTGGCTGGATTGAAGAGTTTTTAGCAAACAGAACACAGCATGTTGTTATCAATGGAGAGACGTCTACAGACGTTAAAGTAACCTCTGGCGTGCCACAGGGGAGTGTTATGGGACCATTGCTTTTCACAATATATATAAATGACTTAGTAGATAGTGTCGGAAGTTCCATGCGGCTTTTCGCGGATGATGCTGTAGTATACAGAGAAGTTGCTGCATTAGAAAATTGTAGTGAAATACAGGAAGATCTGCAGCGGATAGGCACTTGGTGCAGGGAGTGGCAACTGACCCTTAACATAGGCAAATGTAATGTATTGCGAATACATAGAAAGAAGGATCCTTTATTGTATGATTATATGATAGCGGAACAAACACTGGTAGCAGTTACTTCTGTAAAATATCTGGGAGTATGCGTACGGAACGATTTGAAGTGGAATGATCATATAAAATTAATTGTTGGTAAGGCGGGTACCAGGTTGAGATTCATTGGGAGAGTGCTTAGAGAATGTAGTCCATCAACAAAGGAGGTGGCTTACAAAACACTCGTTCGACCTATACTTGAGTATTGCTCATCAGTGTGGGATCCGTACCAGGTCGGGTTGACGGAGGAGATAGAGAAGATCCAAAGAAGAGCGGCGCGTTTCGTCACCGGGTTATTTGGTAACCGTTATAGCGTTACGGAGATGTTTAATAAACTCAAGTGGCAGACTCTGCAAGAGAGGCGCTCTGCATCGCGGTGTAGCTTGCTCGCCAGGTTTCGAGAGGGTGCGTTTCTGGATGAGGTACCGAATATATTGCTTCCCCCTACTTATAACTCCCGAGGAGATCACGAATGTAAAATTAGAGAGATTAGAGCGCGCACGGAGGCTTTCAGACAGTCGTTCCTCCCGCGAACCATACGCGACTGGAACAGGAAAGGGAGGTAATGACAGTGGCACGTAAAGTGCCCTCCGCCACACACCGTTGGGTGGCTTGCGGAGTATCAATGTAGATGTAGATGTAGATGTAGATGTAAGCAATCTCTTCAGTACACCTTTTGCACCTTCCACGTGTTCTGCCAATGAATCGCAGTCTTTGGTTTGCTCTACCCACAATATTATCTATGTGATCGTTCCAATTTAGGTTATTTGTAATTGCAGGCCCTAAGTATTTAGTAGAATTTACAACCTTCAGATTCGTGTGACTTACAGCGTAATCGAAATTTAACTGATTTCTTTCAGTACTCATGTGAATAACTTCACACTTTTCTTTATTCAGGGTCACTTTTCGCACCATACAGATATCTTATCTAAATCATTTTGCAAGTCGCTTGGATCATCTGATAACTTTACAAGAGGTAAATGACAGCTTCAACTGCAAACAGTCTAAGTAGGCTACTCAAATTGTCTACTATGCGGTTAATATAGATCGGCAACAATAGAGGGCCTATAACACTCCCTTGTGGAACGCCGGATATTACTTCTGTTTTACTCGATGACTTTCCGTCTATTACAACGAACTGTGACCTTTCTGGCAGGAAATTACGAATTCAGGTGCACAACTGAGGAGATACTCCGTAGGCAAGCAGTTTGGTTAGAAGACGCTTGTGAGGAACGGTGTCGAAAGCCTTCTGGAAATCTAAAAGTATGGAACCAATTGACATCACCTATCGATAGCACTATTACTTCATGAGTGTAAAGAGCTAGTAGTGTTTCACAAGAACGATATTTTCTGAATCCGTGCTGACTATGTGTCAATAAATCGTTTTCTTCAAGGTACATCATAATGTTCGAATACAGTATATATTCCAAAACCGTACTCCAAATCGACGTTAGTGATATATGCCTGTAATTCAGCGGATTACTCCTACTTCCCATTTTGGGTATTGGTGTGACTTGAGGAATTTTCCACTCTTTAGGTACGGATCTTCCTGTGAGCGAGTGGTTGTAAATAATTGCTACATATGGTGCTATTTTATCAGCATACTCTGAGAGGAACCTGAATGGTATACAATCTGGACCGAAGGGCTTGTCTTTATTAAGTGGTTTAAGCTGCTTTGTTTCACCGAGGATATCTACTTCTGTGTTTCTCATCGTGTCAGTTGTTCTTGATTGGAAGTCAGGAATATTTACTTCGTCTTCTTTGGTGAAGGAGTTTCGGAAAACCGTATTTATTAACTCTGCTTTACTGGCATTATCATCAGTGACTTCACCGTTGTTATCGCGCAGTGAAGGTATTGATGGCTTCTTGCCACTGGTGTTCTTTATGTATGACAAGAATCTCTTTGCGTTTTCTGCCAGATTTCGAGACATAATTTCGTTGTGGAAATTATTAAAAGGATCTCGCATTGAAGTAGGCGCCATATTTCGAACTTCTGTAAAACTTTGCCAATCTTGGGGATTTTGCGTCCCTTTAAATTTGGCTTGCTTTTTTCGTTGCTTCTGCAACAATGATCTGACCCATTTTGTGTACCATGGGGTATCAACAACAACACTTATCTGAGTATCCAGTTATGCTGGCAACTGATGTGATATATATAAGGATCATATCAACCTATACCACATCAACAACAGCCTGAAGATGGCGCATTGAAGCGCTGAAACTGGTTGTAACAAAATAAAATAAAATCATAAGGACGGCTGTAGGTGTTTTATTTTGTCGCAATAGTAAACGGCCGTCTTCCCAGAGACCTCCTGCCAATAGCATGGACATACAAAAATAATATTCCGCATGTCGTTAGCCATGTGTCTACATCCGGTCCACGGACATCCATTATGTACAATGGCGTTCGTTGGACACATTTTACTTTAAACCCGCTTGCCCGGTGTCGGCGGATAAACACGATACTACAGTGGCTATGTTATTCCTAATTACAGTGAAAAATTCCCTCGGACATGCATGCATGTCCTAAGGAACAGGCACTTCGACGACTACAGCCGTTATGTAATGCAAGAAATTTATTCACAGTTGCGAATATGGACAACCATCAGCTGTATAATAGAATGACGACAGTGAAAGCCTCTGCCTGACCGGAACTCAAAACCGAATTTCCGGCTTATTGCGAGCGGTCACCTTATCGTTTGACTATCTGAGCAGAACTCATGGCCAGGCCCGAACTACGATAGATCGTGAGCCACATGTCTAAATCCTGTACCCGTATGTCCACTATGTACGAGGGTCAGTCAATAAATAAAGAGACAAAATGGTCTGGGGAAAAACTGTTAGTAGGGCAAGTTTGATACTTTCGTGGCTATGAGTTGGTATCACTAGGATGAGTCCTGATCAGCTGATGTATTAAAATTGTTTTGTTTATAACGCCAAAAATACATCTCAAGATGGCGAGTCCGCTTCAAACGTCCACATAAGTTGAACAACGTACTCTTATTCGTTTTCTTTGTTGCTGAAGGCGAGAAACAAGGGAATATATACTGTAGACTTTCTTAAGTTTATGATGAGCGTTGTATAAATCGATAAAATTTTTACAAGTGTGTAGAGCAGTTCAAATATTTTCTCGACTCAGTGACAGACTAAGACCGGTCTGGCCGACCTGTTGCAGTTTCCACTCCCTCACTTGAAAGTCGAATTGATGACATTACTCGTGCCGACCGCCCTTGTGACCGGGAAATGATAGTTGATAAGGTTCAAGTTAGTGCTGACACAGTTCTTAACGTTATCTGTAACAAGCCGAAGTACCGCAAAACATGTGCAAAATGGGTCCCAAAGGAGTAGACGCGGCTACACTAGGAAACTAGGTTGAGAGTGTGCACAGAGCTAATGGAACGTTATGAAAGAAAAGGTGAGCACTTCTTCAGCAAACTTTTAACTTTTGATGAAACTTGAGTTCGCGATTATGAGACAGAATCAAAAAGACAAAGCATCGAGTGGAAGCACACCAACTCACGAGTTAAGAAAAAATTCAAAGCTAAGCATCTGCAGGAAAAGTCATGTTGACGTTGTTTTGGAATACTGAAGGTCAAGTTTCTTGTGATTACCTCGAAGAGCAGCGTAGAATGTACAGCCAATATTACTCCTATTTGCTTTTAAACAAGATGAAGCCAGCCATGAGAGAGAGACGTCGTGGATGTGAGAGGAGAGGTGTGATTCTCCAGCAAGACAACGCAAGTCCTCATAGTGCTCATCTAGCCCATGAAACCATCGACACAATGGGCTGGGAAGTACTGCCTTACAATCCTCATTTAGCACCTAGTCAGCTGCTCCGTGCCAGCGGATAAATGCGATACTGCAGTGCTTGTGTCATCCCCAATTACGATGCAAAGTTCCTTCGGACAAGCACGCATCCATGTCCAAAGATACTCGAACTGCGGCGACTACAGCCGGTATAAGATACACGAAATACATTTGCAGTATATTCTCGGCAACAAATAGGTTCAATGGCTGTCTGGACGTCAAGATGTACTCACATCAAATACTCGTATCCTTATTGAAGCATTTCAATCTATTACAACCATGTAACCATGATCCCTTAATCGGAACAGCATTACGGCCTAATATAGGAAGAACGTAACGGACTGCTGGTAATAAGCTCCTGATTCGGCTACATACCTAGCTGTAATAGAAATAATCAAAGTAGATCCATGGCACGATAGACAGAAGATATATACTTGCATAGCTCTGAGCCCACGTGATCCCATCGTTTGACAGAACTTCACAAACCACGAAATTGTCAGCGGAATTTGAGGGAAACTTTAACGTCTACATCTGCACTTCAGCTACATTATATTGTGTGGCAGAGGGTAGTTATGGTATATACATAACTTTTTAATAATCCTACCTGATAATGGTTCGTCTGATGAACAATACTCAAGAGAAGCCGAACGAGTCTTTTGAAAACCACTTCTCTTGTGGAAGAGGTAATTCCCTTCAGATTGTTCCAGGATATCTTAGATACTCCTCTGCTTCTCTATGACAATTTTTTAATTGGTCTTGCCTCCTTAGTCCATATATGACAGCTATTCTGAGGTATTTTCCGGTTGTTATTGTATCCAATGTTTTATTGCCAAACTCGTAACCTATGCACGTGCAGGACATTACATTTATTTACTTGCAGTGTCAACTAGACCAATCGTGAACTGTTTGCATCTCTTCCCGCAGTTCGATACGGTTGTCTGTTGTTGCAACCTTCCTGTAGACAACAGCTTCGTCTGACAACCGTCGCGGACAGCTTACGACGTTATCCTCTACGTCATTTACATACAGAGTATTGCAAACATTAATAGCCCTGTAGAGCTCCCCTGGGCTACATCTATCGATTTTTTCCCTTTACGTTACAACTCTTATTACTGTTTGCTAGAACGTCCTGAAACCAGCCATTTGATCTGCTACTCGATAAGCTTTTGTCAATGGCGTTTCGCGCAGATTTTTCTAGGCGTTCACTGGAAGGTTGTCTACAAAGTTTCAAATCACTAACACACATGGTTTAATAATAGTAAAAAAGAACTACTCTACGGAAATACATTTACTTTACGATTGACTTTGTCTCGAATAATCCATTCTCCGCTCATTAAGATCAGAGATTCTGTCAGTGAAGCATTCATTCAATTCATTGAATTCTACAATGCTGCTGACAATGTCCTTCTCGATTGAGAGCGCTGCTACTGTTCTTAGCAGCTGCTGACTCACAGCACGAAGCAGAAAACCTTCAGGTCCGCGTCAGACGATGTCGCCGGTATGGTAACAGTCACTTTTAGGAGTTTCGTTGTCTGACTGCAATATTTCTGCAATTCATTTAAGAATAGGGATTCCAGAAATTTCTAAACTCTTTTCTTGTTTTTGATATCAGAACTTTTGTTCTCAGTTTATTGCCTTCAAGGATAGGATTTGTTTTGCAAGTCGCCTGTAGCAATATTTGCAGAAAGTGACCTGCATATAACACACACTTTTCGGAATTAAATAAATTTGCAGCTACGACATATCTGGTAAATTAAAAGCTTTCAACAACTTGAGCGACAATGTTACCTCACACATCTTTCGAAAAAGCCGTTATTTAATTAATTTTCCTGTCCATATCTCTGTGCAAGCTGCAGCAGCTCTCTGCATGTGGAAATCATGTCAGATACGTTAGCTCGATTATATTTTTGCAGTCTTCTACCCCATGTTGTATACACAGTGGCTCAACTATTCATTTTTGTAATTGGCTGTACAATGCTGCATGATTGTAAATACAGACAACCAAAATTGAAATGCTGGTGCCTTCATTTCAGACGTTGCCCTGTTGCTGAAATAATTATAGTGGTTTGTCGAGATGGAATCTCAGTTTTCTCTAGGCATTCTACAAGTCACTATTTTCATACACAAATTGAACAGTCCTTGTTTTAAAATTCCACCTTGAGTAGGAAACATGGCAGACTTTCTTACTCAGTACGTCAATAACACACTGTGAAGAATGAAGGAAAAACTAAGAATCTCACTAAAGTGAATGAAATATCTTCTAACGTCCCTATTTGCCTCTCTGCATAGGTTAACATCAGATCCTGCGTTTCGGCATAAAAGTGAACTATATAGGCATGTTCAAAATGTTTATTCAGAAGAGTCTGTGCACCTGAAAGACGACCACTCATGACACCTGTGCAATTGTAGCTCTGAGAAATAACTATACTCTGTTTTCTCTAAGCGATTATCCTAAAGTTTTAGAACTCTGTTCTCGAGGTGTCTTGAATGTCAAAGACCTTGCTACAGATATCACGTTAGAGGAAACATATCTGACTATTATGATAAAAAGTGAAATTCTTGAAATCTCATTGTCGTACCTGCGCTAACTGGTACAGAATCAGTGACAGCAATTTTCTTTTTTGCTCTGACACAGTAAACATCCATCATACAAGAAAGAATAAAATTTTGAATGTGTTTACATGTGCCTTTGAAAACAGCAGCCTTCTAAAGATGATCGTTACTTACAGTATCAGGTCCAGCAGTGAAACCTAAATGAAATCTAGAAGACGTTCGGAAATTCCTGGATTTGATGAGTTGCTGCATCCATAATTTCCAAAAAGTGCAAGCTCAGAAACACAATAAACTACAACAGATCACAGAGTGTGTAACGATATTGGCGAATCTGATCATTGTGCCTAGAACCTGTGTATCGGCAGAATGACTCATGCATGCACAGTGACAGATGGTCTGGAAGCTGGTTCGTTCGGGTACGTAGTTCCAATTTTCATCCACCAGAGAACAGTAGTGCACTGACACATTCAAGAAACAGGTCAAGAGCACGTTTTTGCGAATTATTCTGTATATTTCCTGAAGCCCTTTTGTTTATTTATCTCTGTACAGTTTTGTATATGCTTTTAGTAGTGTCAGTGATGCGCGAATGTGGTCAAAATTAAACATGTAGATGACTGCTCAACTGAAGGACGTTGTACAATGGGGAATTATTTAACATAATCTGTCAAGTCAGTTTATGGTAAAAGGAAAGCTAATTCGAGTGCAAATGAAAATAGTTAATAACTTAAAATATAAACAAAATATGAGAATGCTAAATATTAATTTCGGGAAAAAGTATAGTTCGAAAGCATGTTATTTGTTGATTGGTTGGTCATGAAAAGCGCGGACTAACAAGAGAGAATAATGTTTTTCTATTGGCCTTAAAAAAAACTGACCAATCAGAACAGAGTATTCTTCGTTCCTCATTTCTCTTGGAGATACAGAAAGCTTTAAGCAGTCTAGAGTACTCGGAGCACAACCTTTCAATGATACGGTCGTGTGTAGTAAGAGCTCCGAAGGAATTTATAATTTGCCGGTTATCGTTGTGCTACACACCTCAAAAGTGCTTTAAGGTGAAGGCAATGTGCTTTTTAGAATGTACGGATTTTTAAGCAATTTACTGTATGAGAAAAGACAGTAATTCCTCGTGGCATATTGAGCAGATAG
Organism: Schistocerca serialis cubense; assembly: GCF_023864345.2. NCBI lineage: Eukaryota > Metazoa > Arthropoda > Insecta > Orthoptera > Acrididae > Schistocerca > Schistocerca serialis. The sequence continues at coordinate 85,497,719 of NC_064645.1, forward strand.
GTGACTAAAAACTTGCGTGCATTAGATACCGAAAACTTAATAGCATGGCGAGCATTTTCATTTAAGAAGAATCCGTGCTTAGTGCTTAGTAGATTTCGGGAAATACGTTAAGATATACTTGCTAACATGATTGAAAGTAATTTACACATAATGTGTTAAGACTAGCACGGTGTTAGAAGTGTACGTATACAATATCAATGTTAAGAATACAGCAAAGTTTTGTCAGTACTTCCACCTTTCACTCGAAATTAAGGCCTTTTCCCGATTCTTGGAATAGTTACGTAGTATGCTGCCCGGTGTGAATTGAAATAGCATAGGATTCTGCTCGGCTTTCATACCGCCGATCTGCTGCAGCGAGTTCACTGGTAGCTGCAGATAAAGGACGGAAGGAGCCGCGCCGCCTCAGTGTCTTCCCACTGGCTGCCTACAAGCTCTATCTAGTTGTTGTGTAAAACCGCTTTCCCTAAAATATTGTGATCTGGACAAATCCGTCTTTTTTTCTTTTTGTCTTCTGTGACAAATGTCTGAAATCATCAACGCCTCATAACTAAGTACTTTTCTGTCATAGAGGCAGAAGAATGGATGATTTTAAATTTAAAATTTTTATGTTCTGTAGTATTCTGCCAGATGTATATTTCTGTGGGATCCACTGCTCCGCTTGCCACAAGACGAACCGACGCTTGCTCGTGCTTTGTTCACTAAACGAGAGTGCGACAGGGCGAAGTGAAGGAAAACAGCATTAACCTGGGTCTCGTTCTCTTCTGCAGTATGTCTTATTGACGATGATATTGAACTGAATGTCCCTGGATGTCTGTTTGTGCAATCCGTAATGATTTTTGTAGAAAATCTTCCTCGATCTCGAAGAAGGTCGTAATGCGTGATCATAAAACATGTTCCACATTTCCAAATCCGAACGGATTCAGTTATATAGGCCAATAACTATGTGTGTTTGTTGAAAACGCGGTTGACCTGCCCTTTTTTCCAGCCGCTTAGGGCCTTTCGTTGGCCAACTAACTACGAGAAGTTGCTGTTCAAAGAGGAGCTATGACCAGTACTCCATTCTTTGGCTGCGTATATTCCTGTGTGTGATTTCTGTTCTAAAGGCACTAGAAATTTGCGTACAGTAAACGTATCCCATGTGTCACCACATGTAAGTTCTCATAGCTCGGCGTGGTAGTAAGGAACTGGTGCGATTGAAAGTGGGCATTAATGTTAGACTGGAAAAGTTAATTTGAGTTATTGCTTCTTGGATTATTCACTTATTAGTAAGTTGGCAACACCAGGGATCGGTTCAAAAACAGCAGCATTTTGCAAAAAAAAGAGGCTCTGAGCACTATGGGACTTAACTTCTGCGGTCATCAGTCCCCTAGATCACACATACATGCCCGTGGCCGGATTCGAACACGCGACCATAGAGGTAGCGCGATTCCAGACTGTAGCTAATAGAACCGCTCGGCCACCCCAGCCGGCAGAATTTTGCACAAAAGCTACAAAATTCAGAGCTTAGCGCTGTGCGGTGAATAGAGGGACTAGTTTATTGGTATGGAGCCTTCCGACAACATACACCCAAAGTGAAAACTATGGGAACGGCAAAACTGCATGCGTCTCGGAGGGACATATATTCCTCATCAGATGCCTCCCGTATTACGAGCATGGAGATGTCTATCGCCAACAGGATGAAACGGAAAAGTGTATCAACTGCAGAGGCTGATGGTTGTTTCAGTAGACAACATTCTGTCGCCACGATAAAATCATCGTCAGTCACTGCAGTGCAGAACTGCAGTACTATGGCGTTAATTTAACGAGTAAAATAAACTGACTTGGGAAAGACAGAAAGCAAATGATGTGACAAAACAGTAATTGTCTCGACCTGAATCTGCGATATCACCTGTCGGGCTTGAACCGTGACGTATTGGTGTTGTGGCGGGTGACGTCACACGTGTGCGGAGCGTTGGTTTGTTTTCGTTAGGGACGTTTGTATTGTCACCTTATGCTGTGTTTGTAGTCTATATTGGATATATACATAGTGGTGCAAATTTTGATGGAATGAGCATGTTACTGGATCAACCAATTTAGTTACTTAAGAGAAAGACGAGTTTACGGTGTTCTCCGCTTACACTCCTAATCAACTAGAGTTTAAACGTTGTCTTTGGTTGTCTTGGTAACGGGAGTACACAGTGATTACAACTTATGTGAACTTCGGCACATATTTTTTTCAAAGGTGAGCCAACCTGTAATGTAATAAAATTAATAACTTAGCGAATACTTATAGTAATATTACTGAAATAAGGAACGCTGATAGGTCGACAATAAAGAAAAACGAATGTCTTCAGAAGGTTATGATAAATGAAGACTGGTTATTCTAACGTAAAGTGTGAAGGACGTGATGTTAGTAATTGAAAGCAATGTACAAAGATGTAGCAGAATTAGTTGAGTTTGGTTGCCTACAGAATGAAGGCGCCAGATCCAGTTTAGCACGTAACAACTCACACAAAAAGTATTTACGAGTAATTTCAGGGATTTTGCAATTTTCTGTTGAGCTGTATAGGTCAACACATGTTACTGCATTTTGTCCATCTCGCAATTTAAACCTTTCTGTATCGGTATTGGAGTATTCGTTGTTGTTACCATATTTCGTTAACTTTCGCGATATTTGCTACCTGTACTGGTATTACTTTTTCGCTTTCTATACTGATATTACTTTTTGTTTTCTGTATTGGTGTCTGGCTTTTAAGTTACTCTATATATATAGAGTGATATCTTCGAAACCAGTTGAATTTATCTAATTTGATGCTTTACTATTGCATTTTCGATGCAGACCTCTGCATGCTATTCTTCATCGTATTCTTCCGGTTGTTTCGTTTTGTATACGCCAGTATTTTTGGGGCTCTGTGGGTTTTACTTGAGAATATAACTCCCCAGATTCCCCTTAAGGCCCAATATTTATTATTTCGAATTTTTAAGTTTCTGAATTGATTTTTATATTTTGGGTTTATAGGAACTGTTGAATATGACGTCCTAATCGCCATTTTTAAATCAAAGTTGTGGTTCATCTTGAGGCTAGTGATGATGTTATTTATCAAAGTGGACGGGTGTTATCAAAGGCTCATGTCTTCGCCAATAATTCACCATATTTGAGACACAGTGCCGTACCCCCGGCCGCGAGATTCGGCCGTGTTTGGTCCTAGGAGGGACGGGTCGCACACAGCGCCGGCTGTCACCTCCACATGAAATAACGCCGGCCACAGCTGTTATTCAGTTTAATAAAGACGTAATGCGTTTTTACGTCGCAAGCTGACAGTTGCTGGACGGGTGAAGTTATTACATCGGTTAAACGCTCGAGCGATGTGTTGTGATGCTGTAACGACATAACAACACAAATTTTTGCCCCAGATGTAAGCATTCCCGTTATACAGTAGTAGGCAAGCATAAGTTCTCTACATTCTGTAATTTCCTGCAGGCGATATTATCGAGTGCGCTGCTGCCAAGGCACCCATGTTGATTAGTTTGATTCTGTTTAGAGCGAAGATAACAGAATATCTTGCAGTAGTGAATCCTGTCGTAGGTGTTCTATAGATGAGCAGAATGAAGCCAGAGCATTGTCAACTTGGACTACTCTTACATGGGCTGAGTTACTTACGAGAGTGTATACTGTGGAAAGTCATTTAGACATCTTATGGGAATTTTGTGGATTGTCACCGGGAGACGTGTGTAGAACTCTTTTAATAAACGACCAACGTTTATTTCCCGTTTTAATTATAGGACTATTCTACGAAATGTCGAAACTAGTACGGTCAGGAAAAACACGTAGTTCGTTAGATGCCAACTGACGATACATCAGGGTATTATTTTGGTCCCGTCCTGGGTTAAAGAACACACGCTACTAGTCACTTTTATAGAAAGTTATTTAAGTACAATTACTGTTGGCGATTACTTTCATTTTTGCAGTGTTATGTATTATTTGATTGTTGTGAATTTTACAAAATGTAGTAGCTTTGTTTTCACAGTTTGGCTTAGGAGGCCTAAAGTTTCCTTGTGAGATGCTCACGGTTTCTCTGAGAGATAGCTACAGAGTATCCGACAATCGCAGAGGAGGAGTGCACCAAGCTGCTACTGATATGGAAATTATTGTATAGTGCAAAATACTTTCACACTCGACAGCAAGGCCGGCCGGGGTGGCCGAGCGGTTCTAGGTGCTACAGTTGGAACCGCGCGACCGCTACGGTCGCAGGTTCAAATCCTGCCTCGGGCATGGATGTGTGTGATGTCCTTAGGTTAGATAGGTTTAAGTAGTTCTAAGTTGCTGGGGACTGATGACCTTAGCACTTAAGTCCCATAGTGCTCAGAGCCATTTGAACCATTTTTTTCGACATCAAGACGTCTCAAAATTCCATTTATTGTGATGGAAACAGGAACTATTTGCAGGAAAAGTAATTATATATGACCTAGTTAACGAATAATAACTTTCTACGCGTACATAGTGTTGTTAAGTAAAACTGCAACAGTATTCGTTACATGGGACCATTTCAGATTCTAGTAAAATAATACAAATAAGTGTAGCCATTCTGAAACTAAGACCGTATTTGAGCTCATAAAGCCAACAAAGAAAGGTTGTTAAGCAGCACTGGAGCGTTCTCATATAACGAGTTCTGACAGCTGCCATCTAACAACTTTGTTTCGAATTCACCTGGAACACCGCAAAAAGGGTAAAGTATCGTTATATGAATAACTACACGAGCAACACAGATGTTCAAAAACTTTCACTAATTAGTAATTACATTCAGGAGATTTATCGATTTACCTTGTGTTATTCCCCTCTTATGAGTGAACCATAACTTTGGTTTTATTTCAGATACTTCACTGCACATTCAAATGGCCGTAGTAACACTCTCATAGAATTTAAACTTTCGCTTAAGTTTTCTTCAGACTTCATTTTTATTTCGTTTCATTATCCTTCAGTTAATGTAAAGCAACTGTTCACAAATTTAGCTAATTCTTACATCTTCGGAACATGAGATACGTATTTTCGTCCATCCATTTAACAAATGGGTCGTCCAGTACCTTTAAATTGTATGGCTTTGTGCGCTGTGTTATATTACCGTCACCAGTTTCCACTTTTGATGTAACAGATCAGAGTGCTCCCAATAGGTTCGTCTACTCCCATGTAATGTTAGCAAACAGGGGAGATCGGTGAAGTTTTATTCCTAGCGGACCTGAATAAGCTAAATTGCATCAGCTTATTTGTTGTGGTGGAAATATATTTAGAAAATGCGTTAAAATGGTACATACCAGCAATCTACTGAACGAAATCACAAGAATAAACAAATTCAGGAGGTGTGTAGCTAACTTTTTCGTAACTATTAGGAAGAGAGTTATTGAAATGTACAAGTCACAGTGCTGTTCAAGGTAGAATAAAAGTGTGTGGAGTTGGAGACGATGTATGCTTGTATTCAGCAGTAGACGGTTTTGCTATCACATTATTCTGGAAAAATATATATTCCGGTCTGGCAGACGTTAAGCACAATGTAACCAAGAACATTCTGAAAGTTATTTAGAAAACTGTGACGAAAACAATTCACATTACTATTCCATTATCGTACTGCATAACACCGAGACATCTTAAAAGAAAAATTATTTGTTTCGCCTTATTTTGTTTCCATATCTGTAAACTATCAAGTGCAATACCGAACTACCTACTAATTTTATTTTATGTCACCTTATCATAGTCTTTTGTTCTGTAGGCCGTGAGTTGTTACCAGCCAATTTAATTTTTTATGTATTCCATCTACTGTTAGCAGCTAACATGAACTACATTGTGTTTTACCATAGAGACTAGAAAATATTCCTTGTTTTATTACTGAATTTACATGCGTGTACCAAACTTTTTCGCCTAAACGTACTAGGCATTTCAGAAGTCTATAATATACAATATATTTCTAATCAGTTATTATCTACGCATAATGTAAGCTGCAACTGACTAAAAATGGTCCAAATATTAACAATGTTATCATGAAATCATTACTGGGTTTAAGTCACACATCCTGAATTCGTTGTATTTACCATGCAACAAACATTCTCTGTATCACTTTTGCTTCTTTTGTGACTGCGTTATTATTTCACACAAGTCCTTAGAAACATCTAAAGAAAGTAGCTTATCATTGTTATCTAACGAAGTACGTTAAAATTCCCCAAATATTATTAAACTATTTCATTATTTTTGAGACAGCATTACTGTGTCATTTTCTTCGGGTTGAAGTTGACTGTACAGCCATGAATATTGCGTAATACTTTAGACTGTGACAAAATCCTTGCGTCAAGGTGATCCAGACTTATGTGCTGTGCATCTGGCTCATGTCGTACCCCCATAAATCTCCCAAACGACTCTTCTTTAGTTTTGGTGAAATAAATAAAAAATGAAATAAAAACATGCCTTCTGAAACAGCATTTTCCTTAGCAACATTAGCGTCGAAAGTAAATTTCAACGACGTAACAAATCATAGTGCATAAGGGCCAAAGTATAAATAGCAGCGGTGATGAACTCTCTCTGAATTTTCAGTCGAACATAAGGCACCATTATTTTCTTTGTTTACTCTTTTGAGGTTACATCCACATGCTAATCAAATGTTGTTTGCCAATGCAGTTCAGTGAATTTGATTACACTAAGCGTGCTTTGATTTATGTGTCCCACGCAAAGACACTCGCCATGCTTCTGTTATAAGCAGCATCTGAGTTTGTTTACATACCTACTACTTCATAAACAGATACACAGATAAGCCAGAATGTTATGGCCGCCGATTTACTGTCGATATAAATCCGTTCAGGCGGTAGCAGTGACACATGGCGAGGAATGACTGCTAGTCAGACAAACGCACGTTGCATGTTGTATATCACAAGGGCTAGAGCGTGATGGAATGGAGTGTGTTGAGCGGTTCGATGAACACAGTCCCGGTTTCCAGTTGATGTGTTGCCTCTCCTATCTCGACACATCTAAACCCGATCGAAGATATCTGGGCATGTGGCGTCAGAGCTCATGGCACCCCTCCCCGGAATTTACGGGTTTAGGTGACTTGTGTGTGCAGATGTGATGCCAGCTCCGTCTAAGGGGTTCAAATGATGATTACCTTTTAGTTCCTGCGTGTATAATGCCATATTACTTGTGGCTCACTGTGTTGAATATTAGATGTCGGGATTATGGAGACTACTTTGTTGTCCTTAGGAGCAGTGATTTTGTAGTCACTCTAGTCTTTTGAGTGTTATCATTAATGTCATTGATTTTCCTACTCTTTTTAGAATTATACTTAGTGTCAATGATATTTCTGTTAAACGTAGTTGGCAAATGTTAATGTTGCACAAAACAGTTTCTTCCATTTCCATCGACGGAGAGGTAAAGACAGACGCAGCTCGCATCGGGGACAGACTCGGACGAGTTTTATTCCGAAGAACCTTCCATTTGTTTCCATTAATCTACTAAGAGGAACCACCGAAATGTAGATCTTGTTGGTCGGAAGAGAATATGAACCACAGTCAACCCCAATGCGAGCCATCTACATTACCACAACTCCGCCTGTTGCAAATAAAACAAATAACGAGACTTGTTATATCATCAATCCAAAGGTTTATTCGATTGGTAACTGTGGTTTCAGATCGTATTGGCCGCGGTATCGCGGACGCACATTTTGGCAGCCAGACGGTCTTCTCCAGACGTCTCGTTGGTGGTCACGCGTCAACACATTCAGCGTCTGGCATGGCAGCTCTCAAGATCTGCGCGGTGTGTTGTACAGACCTCCAAGGTGGGCGCGGAGGACACCGGAGTGATCTGCGACAAATATAAATTTCAAAATTATAAACGTCGCCCTATTATCATGAGTTGATATGACATCTGTAAAGGAAAGTGCTAAATTATCGTAGGACCACATGCTAATAAATGGTCAGTTTCTGTACCCATAGAAGGGATGTTTCTAACGTGCCATATCATGAACCCTAGAATACTAATTATTGCAAATATGAAAATTACCGACAGTGAATGTTTGCCTATTTACTCCTCCCGGAGTGTTATCTATTGTGGTGAAATGATCTACTAAATTATAGCATCAGATGGTAGATAACTCCCGCAGACGGATGTATTATCCTCACCTGAAATATATTCATTATGGAACGGAGAGAATTGTGACTGTTGCTAAATCCATCCTTACCAAAATAGCAGAGTTTCTTAAAACAAGTTGTGTAAATGTTCAGTTCAAATTCGGAGAGCTTCAAGGATAAATACGGGACAGAAAAATAAACGATCATGCAGCATAAGAAATGGGATTAAAATACCAAGTATAATCGTGGGAGGCTGAAGGTGAAACTTCGCTGAGAACTTGATAACTGTTATGGGCGGGAGGGGACATAGGAGAACGTTATCTGAAAGGCTCTCCCTCATCTGAAAGTGCAGGCAACGGTATTGTATGTACCATTGATTCTTGAGTTTAAGTATATCCTACCAATACTAGAGCTAAAAGATACGTATGGTGCGAAAGAATTTTGTATCTGATCAGAGTTTACAATTGGTATAAAAGAACAGCAGACTATAGGTAATGCGACAGTTTATGGGTCGACCATAGAATTTTGTAGCCATGGTGATATATCTAAACTGACACCATTTCAGTTATATTAAAAATCATAAAACTCTATACTCGAATAATATCTTGAAGACTCCCCTTCTGAAGGGAGCTACCATGTGATCATGAAATGAGAAATACTCATAGCAACCAAAATCTGCTGTCCTTTACACAGATCGAAGTACCACTCACCGTAACAGCACCGCCTTAATCCTCCTCCTGCAGCCGTCTCTGCAGTAACTCCACGAAAAAGGCGTGCAGTGTGAACTGACGCTCCTGTTGGAAAAGATCTTATTACTTTCATGTTATCTAACACGTGAAGTGATTCACAATTTGTGCTAGTTCCTGTCACATACAAGTATAACGAATTGTAACATGTACCACAAATTCGCACGGTTCAGGTATCGAAATTAAGAATATAGTAATTCAATTTAGTATCCAACTAACACAATTCGTTTCACATCTCAGATACTATTAATACTAACAAGTAACTAATATCCCATTATCTTTAACATTTTCTGTGTACGACTGGTTAATGATGTGCTTCTTAGGTTATGCCGTGTTGTTGTTCCTGCTTTATGGTCAACATTTCAACAAGTGACCGAGCCATTTTCTTCTGATCGTGAGACGTTTCCTGACTGATATGAGTCAAGCAGAGAGTACATTACCGCAAAGTTCGCAGCACATGAAGTTGATGGCTGGGACGTCCGTTGAAGTATTGAGCACAAAATAAACACAACAATTCGGCCTAACACCCGGAAGCAGACCAGTAACTAGTACCATCTTCGAGAGTAAGTTATCATGTAATGAGAAAACGAAATATTCACTTTGAAACCAAATGTTACTATTCCTGATACTGTTCGCATTTATACTAACGGGAGCAGGACGGACTTCTTTCTCTTCCTGCAGCCGCTTCTGCAGAATCTCCTCAAAAAAGGCGTCCAAAGTGAACTGACGCTCCTGTTGGAAAATAACCTATTAGTTTTATGTCACCCAACATGTGCAGTAATCCAAAATTAATACTAGTTTCTATCATATAAAAGTGTTACGAAGTGTTACATTTGTCATAAATTGAGCAGTGTACTGGTATCGTATTTAATATCTAGTAACTCAATTTAATATCCAAGAAACACCAGTCGTGTGATGTCTCAGCAACAATTAATACTAACAAATATCTAATATCCCATTATCTTTAACATTTTTCTGGGCACGACTGGTTAATGATGTGCTTCTGAGGTTATGCCGTGTTGTTGTTCCTGCTTTACGGTCAACATTTCATCTGACCCATCTTCCTCAGGTCGTGTGACGTTCCCTGACTGGTTTGAGTCCAAGCAGCGTGAACACATTAGTGCAAAGTTCGCAGCACATGAAGTTGATCGCTGGGACGTCCGTCGAAGTAATGTGCACAAAATGAACACAACAATTCGGCCTAATACCCGGAAGCAGACCAGTTTCTAGTATCATATTCGAGAGTAAAATTTCATGTAGTGATAAAACGAGAAATTCACTTTGAAACCAAATGCAACTATTCCTACTACTTTGTAATTTACACTCACCGAAACAGAAACGACTTCTTTCTCTTCCTGCAGCCGCTTCTGCATTATCTGCTCAAAAAACGAGTCCAGGGTGAACTGACGCTCCTGTAAGGAAAAGAACTTATTAGTTTGACTAGTCATAGAGCATGCTTGGTAATTCAGAGATAGCACTAGTTCTTTACATGTACATGTGTTACAAATTCTGCAATGTCGTCTTCAACCAGTCGATCGCGTTATCAGCAAATTTAGTGCGCCTCTGCCCCAGAATATTTTTCACCATAATTCTTTACAACTGGACAGGGATGTTACCTTTCTCAAGTCTCTCACATAGTTATTTGCTCAGTGTTAACAAATACCACACCCAATTTACTGGAATGATAAATGGTTAGAATCAACTGTCCATGTCTGAGGTCAGTGTTAAGTTTAATGGGCTTCAATACAATTGTTAAACAGTCCAGATATATTGTGGTAATAACACGGAGGAGAGGATCTAGGGCCAGTGGGATCCAGGGGAAAGGGCCAACATAATGCAGCAAAGGAGTCCTGCAGGGAACAAAGCGAGAGACACAGTGTGAGGCTACCCTGCGGGTCAGAGAATATACGACTCTGACATGCTAAAGGCTTTTTCTAAGGGCTTCATACTCATGTTAAACGACCACTATAACTGTGGCGCATGTAGTATTGAAATTCCTATAGTCCATATTTTACGGCGCTTTATCTTTTGATGCGAAGGCAGAAGTAAGTTTGGAAGAGGTCTCAAGCTCTTTGTTTTCCTTGAAGTCAAGACCACTATGGCAAATTTTAAAAATTTTATGTAGGTCTGGAGATAAGCTCAAGTTTTAGAATGACGACTACTGTGAACTGTTGAGTGACTAGCACATTTCACTTCGCTCCAGTGATCAACAAATCGATCCATCCATCACTGACAATCATTGCCGCCGGTATTTTGTATCTGATCACGATCCAGAACAGCAGTATGCTAACCACATGCTCCTCCATACAGTGACGTCTATCTTCTGACGATGACGAGGCGGTCGATCGGTACCTTTGGAACTTCAGAGGAATGATTGGACGGAGTTAGGTAGGTAGGAGGTATTTTATATAATCGTCACAATCATCACTCGTGCAGAGATGCCTATCTAAGACGTGTTATTTACAATGATGTGTCACATGGGATGTTTATAGGAAAAAAATATTCATTTGCAGTAAATCGTGACAGTCTGTAATATCAACTGACCACGTTACGTACAATCAGTTAGCTCTCAGACTTTACTGCTTTGCGTGCTATGTCACTGCAATATAACGTGGCTCACCTTTACAGTACCCCGAACAGCGACCAAGTTGTTCTCCAGTAGCAGACCCACGTCTTTCTCCCCTCCCAAACACCGGGAGAAAAACTTCTTCATGCGGCGGAACATTGCTGTAACGATAACAAACAGCACATTAGACATGACCAGACCGTGTCTACGAGTAAGTTTTGCAGCAATGTCTCACAACTCGATCTCAAGAAAAACCTGTAACCGTGACGACATGTCTGTAACCTTGGCTTTTGTAAAAAAGCAGCTGCTTGTATCGAAAACGGCATGCACAGTCTATATAATTGATTGGGCTTATACATTTGTTACTAGTCGAGAATTAGTTACTTTAATCTTGTGTCAGTAATTCGTAGAGCATAAATCATAACAATAACAGTTATTCGAAGTGTAGCAATCGCAGGTTCATTACGTGGTACTTTTACTCTGAAGAGAATAAATTTGTTTTGATAGCAACTAGCTGAAGGATTATCTATTAGACTAAATTTAATTAGCAAGTCATTATAATACTACAATAATTTCAGATATACAGCTGCTTCGCCAGCCGGTGTGGCCGTGCGGTTCTAGGCGCTCCAGTCTGTAACCGCGTGACCGCTACGATCGCAGGTTCGAATCCTGCCTCGGACATGGATGTGTGTGATGTCCTTAGGTTAGTTAGGTTTAAGTAGTTCTAAGTTCTAGGGGACTGATGACCACCGATGTTAAGTCCCATAGTGCTCGGAGCCATATGAACCATTTTTTATACAGCTACTTCAGATATTACCACTTCAGAATTTGTCATCTATTACAGCATGATATGCGGAATATCTTCCCCTGGGGCAGGAACAAGAATTTGTTTTTTATGTGTGTTGGTGGTAGGATGAAGTTACTAAATAATAAACTATGCTACGATCTGATGGCTATACCTTCCGCAGTATATTAGGAGAATACGATTTTTACTGCTATCCATATTACCGAGTCAGTATATTCTCTCAGGCCTGCACTGTCCCTTCTTTGTGTCAGTCATCGAGAACCCTACATCTAAATTACACTTCATTGCCATGTGAGCTAAACAGTAACGTGTACGACGTATTAACTATATTTGTGGTTGAAATTTACCCACCGGTTCCTACATGAAGAAAACTTAAAAATAGCTTATAAACAGCTAATAGGTTTAACATTCGACAGTGCTCAAGGATATTAACGGTACTTCCTTAAGTGACAGGAAAAGATAATATTTTTCTACAAATCCATGTGGACTCAGTATGACACTACACAGCCGGAACCTGTTTACGACTTTTCTTTTTCACCGATGGCAGAAGATAAAAGCATGAACCAACGATAGGACATACCATATGTATGAGAATACATGATTCCAGCAGTTTAACATTGGCAAAAACTCAGTGAGGATATCTCTCTCTACAAGTCAAGCATTTTCGGAACTTTCTGAAGTTGCATTACATATTGAAAAAATGTACTGGAATGGCTCTTGCCTCTTGGTGGGTATAGTCTATATACCTCGCTTCTGAAACAGAGCGTTCGCTTCATTCAAAGCTTCTGAAGCTTCCCAAGAACTTGTTCTCGAAACACAAAATCCAACACTATAACGCCTGAATCAAAATTATATAATCTTTTACTCAAGAACTCAAGAAACTAATTCGTTTCGATACTTCAACTACTCCAGAGAATACGGAAGTCATTATTATGCAATGGACCACCACAGTTAAGCTGATTTTTGTTAGCAAACCCTGCGATCAACGTTGGGCAGCAACCTCGGTAACTGCAGAGAACAACGTTGTACTGGAACGTCGATATCAATTGTTAAACAAGATCTGCAATGAAAATTTTCAGTAATTTGAATCTATGTAAGACGAAATAATCATGTTATAGCACTGACAAATATGCAGCGGAGTCTTGATTGTTGAAAACGTCCGTACAGTTAATAAACTCCCAAGTGATCTAACAGTTAACATAACTCAGAGATAGTGCCTTAATTTCCTTAAGCAACAGGGAAGTAAGAATCTCATATTATGGTGCCAAGTCAACTCTGTATAACTCTACACAGTTGTAACCAGTTTCTAACGTGTTTTCTTCTTCGCAGATGGAAGATAAGTCTAGCAGTATAACCCTGCAGCGATCATAGGCAATATGTAAGTGTAATCGACGAAACAGGAAGGTCGGTTACACTGTTTTTATTGTGAAAGTAAAAATTTATGTAACTAGAGACCGCTCCGAGTCTACCACGACAACCACAGACAAATTTTACCAGCAGTCCGATTATATTATTGGAGAAGGCGATAACAAGATAGACTATTACGGTCGAAAACAAAAAGTATTTTGTAGCGGAGGCGTTGTGCAGCTTTAATGAATGTTAACAACAGTATTGTGCAATAGACAGCTACGACGGTACGTTTCATTAGGGACCATCGAATTTGGTCTAAAATCAGACCATCATCGATCCCGAAAACCGTCTCTGCTATGATTTCACGTATATTGCAATAGCAGTTATCAAACGTAGATAGCTCGTCCATTGGTATTATCTGTATAGACTTTACATTGGTAAAAATGTCTATGAAGTTAAATGGACATAATGGACATGACAAGTTAATGTCAATGACGGAACACTGTACATCCGGAATTGCTATTCCTATTACGCAAGTTCATAGCTGTGATCGTTTTTAGGATTGATGACGGTCTGATCCACGACTGAAACATACATTCTCTCATAAAAAGTACCGTTATAGCTGTGATTGCATAATGCAGTTCTTTCGAAGAGCATATAAAATAAAAGTAACGCCACTGCTGCAGAAACTGACAGGGCAGAAACAAAATGTAAAAGTTTAGAAAGCTAAGATCAATATAACGAAAAATCGAATAATATCTTACACAAATTCCTCTAGAATAAACTCAACGGAAATATAACGAAAACACAAAATTTGATTCCAATAATTCGCTTAATCTACACAGATTAAACGAAGACAGGAATACCAATCACACATCCACAAAATAACAACATAATAGAAAAATAACATCCACAAATTCTTCCAGAATGAACCAAAAGAAAATGTACGCTGCTCCTATATAGCCCTAACAAAGACAGCAATACCACACACATCCACATAAAACGACATAATCGATAAATAACACACTGGAACTATTCCATAATAAACCAAAAAATTGTAAACCCCCCAAAAAAACAAAAAAAAGAAAAGACGCACAAGAAAACTCCATATAACTACGACTTTATCGAAAACTAACACACACAAATTCCTCAAGAATAAACAGAACGAAAATAAATTCAGAAATTTGGTATCACGCTACAAACGAACGTTAACAGGTCAAAAAGTACCATAGAACAAAACGAATCATACTCAAAAGCGCGAGACACTGGCAACAACAATAAGAACCCTACAAAACAATCGACTTCCTATACGCTCCACTTCAGCGGCGTCACATTCGAAAAAAAGCAGCCAACTATTAATAAGTTAAAAAATTATGACTAACATTACTACTCGTTCCTCTCAGGACAACTTCTACAATGTACTTAGGTTCACAGCTAACAGCACCGTAGACAATTCTCCCATATTACAAAAATAGCTAAAGAATTGCAACAATCAACATGATAAAATTTATAATTAATCACTTCACTCACAAAAATTTATCTTCTGCTCTTAAGGTACTGCCTAACCTCACCATCGTATATCGTGCGAAATACAGAAAAAAACAGTTAAATATATGTCAGAAAAAAAGAAACATTCGTCGCTAATAGTTTCTCCATTGATAATATAACCTGTGGCCTCAAGTTACCCCCTCCCCCCAATAAAGAACACCATTGTATATCACGACACTTTTGCAATAAACAGCATATTTTACAAACTTTATAAATTACATTAGTAACTAACACAAACACAGATAGCATTTAATAACAGACCGCTTACATGCTCTGCAACGTAAAGTCATGACGTCAAGAGGACGTCATGGGTGAAACCACACGGTTAGAATCTGAAAGAGCACTTCACAAAGTTGTCACTGTTGAACTAAGCTGTTAATTTGAGCACACGTGATGAAAGCACATAAACTTAAAAAATTTAGTGTAGAGGTCTAACTCTACAAGTAACCACCTGACGTTTGAAACCCCATAAAAAATTAAAACGAAATGCTATTTCACGTTATTACTGTTAAGAACTTCATATTCCGTAATCACACCACACTCCTCCACATGCTTCAATTTTCCAGTACTTCTCCACTAATACACATTCATTTATTAGGTTTTAAGATATTCTTACTCGAGATGACTGTGTATACTCAATAAGTATACAAAGGTAAATCAATAGCTCATACCTACTGCGGGTACGATGCAGCTGGTCTCTGAAGCCGGCGTTCGCTTCGCTGAGAGCTTCTAAAGCTCCTCAAGAACCTTAAAATGTTTCGCTAGATGTGCTCGAAACACAAAATACAACACTGCAATACCTAATTCACAACAGAAGCTTCGTACACTCAATAACTCGCAGAACGAATTCGTATGAATACTTCGAGTACTCTAGAGAATACGGAAGTAATTGCTAGGCAACGGTCCACAATGGTTCAAGAGACATGGCATTGTTGTTAGCATACACTGTGATGAACATTAAGTAGCAACCCCGGTAACTACAGAGCACATCACTATATAGAGACGTCGATATCCATGGTTAAATAAGAACAGCATTTAAATTTTAAACAATTTAAATCTATGTAAGACGAAATAACCATGTTTTGGGATCGAAAGATATCCAGAAGTATGTAAATAATGAAACCGCCCGAATAGCCTACAGATTCCCATTGGAATTCTTATTTAGCAGTTCGAGGTGCGTGAGAAGAGTAATGAGACTGACAATACTCTGAGGGATCTGGCCGCGCTGTGTTGTTCTACTGCTGTAAAGAACGGTTTGCAATCTCTTCTAGTTGTTGAGTACGCCGTCACATGGTTTTTGAAAGCGCCATCGGGGAAGTTGTGTTTTTGTTGCGTGTTGTAAAATTGGGAAAGTATAATTTAGAGCAATGTTATGGCATCAAGTGTTAAACTTGGGGCACCAGCGAGAGTGATCCTCTTAGAATTGAAACAACCCTATGGGGAACATTCCTTATCAGTAGTCCAAGTTTCTGTGTGGCACAAATCATTTCTGGAAGGACGAGAACACGTTGTAGATGGACCTCGTTCAGGGTAGACCTTCACCTTATAAAATCGACGAAAACGTCGAACGTATGCGTTCTCTTGTGGCATCAGACCGGTGTGTAAGAATAAAGGTGATGCACGTGCGAAAGATTTATGCCAAACGGTGCCAAAAAACCTCACAACTGAGCAGGAGGAGAATGGAAGAAACGTGTGCGTTGTCCTCTTGCGAGAATTGTCCATGGCCACAAATGGTACAGTTGTATAATCACAGGTTATGAATCTTGAATTTCAAAGTACGATCCTGAGACCAAGTGGCAGAGTGAGGAGTGGAACACTGTGGAATCTCCTCGACTGAAATGAGCTCGAATAATGAAGTCAAAGGCGGAAGCAAAACTGATTTGCTGTTATGACAGGTTTGCTTTTTTCCATATAGATTTGTTCATCCAGGACGAACCGTCAAACAGCTGTGTTACAACGATGTCCTGGAAAAGCTCAGGAAAGAGGTGAATCGCCGGCCTGAGTGGCCGTGCGGTTCTAGGCGCTACAGTCTGGAACCGGGCGACCGCTACGGTCGCAGGTCCGAATCCTGCCTCGGGCATGGATGTGTGTGATGTCCTTAGGTTAGTCAGGTTTAATTAGTTCTACGTTCTAGGCGACTGATGACCTCAGAAGTTAAGTCGCATAGGGCTCAGAGCCATTTTTGAAAGAGGTGAATCGAGTAAGATCAAACATTGCAGATTGGACGGCGCATCATGATAACGCCCCATGCCACATGGCCACTTCCATCACGGATTTTTTGACTTCAAAAGGCATTCCTGTTGTTCCACAGACTGCCCCCCCCCCATTCACAGAATCGTGGTAACTGTGACTTGTTGTTTTTCCAATTTCGGAAAATGTCTTAAAAGGATTTCATATTGGTACTCTGGAGAATATTTAAGAGCATATGACCGACATGGGAAATGATCTACCAGTTGAAGGCTTTCTACGCTTCTACCGATACCGAGGAACAACGACTTCCCCGGCCTATAGCTGCCGATAGGAACTAATTTGCAGGAGACATTATTGTCGTTTGAAAGAAATAAAACCTTGGTATATTAGAAATCAGTCTCACTGCTTTTCTCACACGCCTCCTACTCCAAGATATTGATTCACATATCTTGCGTAACAGAAGATAAAAACTCTTTTGTTAAGCTGCCAGCTTCCCTCGATACGATGCAATGCACTTGCCAGGAGTTCCAAAATAAATTTTTCTTCACACACGGAAAAAAATTCCAGCAACACTAATCTCCAGCATCGCAGGGAGTACGTGTGCGTAATTCACAAGAGAGAAAAATTGCTTACATAGTCAACATTGTGGAACTAAGCATTTAAATTGATAATACATGATGCATGGGCACGAACTTCGCCAAAAACAAAGTACAGAAATCTGCCTCTACAAGTAAACATCCAACCTTTGAAACTGCATAAAAAAGTAAGACAATGTTCTATTTCACACTGCGTACCTATTATAACGGCATGTTCTGAGATGATACCACACTCCAGCACCCGCATCAATTTTCCAGTACTTCTCCGCTATAAACTCAGCCATTTACAAGTTTATGCGATATTCTAACCTCAAATGATCCTGTATGACAAATAAATAGGTGGTAGTTAAATCAACGGCTCATACCTCTTGCAGCACAACGCAGCTCGCCTCTGACGCTGGGCGTTCGCTTTTCTGAAAGCTTCTAAAGCTCCTCAAGAACTTTAAAATGTTTCGCTAGATGTGCTCGAAACACAAAATGCAAGACTGCAATACTTAATTCACAAATGAAGCTCCTTACACTCAATAACTCGCAGAACGAATTCGTATGGATACTTCGAGTACTCCAAAGAATACGGAAGTAATTGCTACGCAACGGGCCACAACGGTTTACGTGAGATTGCATTGTTGTTTACATACCCGAGATTCTCCCCTGGTAGCTGAGTGGTCAGCGCGACGAAAGTCATACCTAAAGACCCGAGTTCGATTCACGAATGTGTCGGGAGATTTTCTCCGCTCAGGGACTTATCATCGTTATTTCATCCCCATGGACACTCAAGTCGCCGAAGTGGCGTCAACTCAAGAGACTTGCACCAGGCGAATGGGAGGCCCTAGCCACACGGCATTTCCATTTTAACAGTAAACCGAAATCCCAGTAAAGCAATATCGTTTAGCAACGTGGATATAAATGTTAGACAACCACTGAAACAAAATATTATATAAGTCAATTGTACATTTCAACTTTTCATAAAATAGCATCGAAGCATAACGACGTCGAATGCTGATGCCCTCGATCCCGCTTTTAGTCATCTATTGAAATGTTATGTCATGCGTAAAAATTGATACCTTCAACGCATGTGAATTCCACTAGATTCGACGTCCGTTTGTGTGATTCCACTAATTGTTTCCTAGTGTAGTGATTTTCTATATTGAAACCTGGTTGTCAAGGGAAGGCCGTAATCATTTACTATTAGTTGCCTTTAACAGTTACACACATTTATTATTAAAGAAGTAGTTCAAGACTCAACAATAAATTAAAAAATACCACGCTTTATTAATGAAGGCATAAACGACAGTGTAAATAATAGTGTTTTCAGTGCGTTACAATTTAGCAAATCACCATAAAATCCTGATACTGATAACGTTTAAAAAGAAAAAAACAAGGCACTGTGATGATGACTGAAGTCCTTACACTCCAAGAAAGACAGCAAATTAAGAATGTTTAAGAACTCTCTGCAATTACAACTTACAGGTATTGAAATATTAAAAGTAAGAGCCCACAAACACAGTAGAAGGTATCAGACGCCACGAATGGCAGAAAATAAGGTTTTAAGGCTTACTGCTAAAACAGAAATATCGAATTAATTTTTCAGAGCAAGTGACCACAATCATGACTGAAGGCCTTACACGCCAGGAACGGCAATTATATAAAAAATTTAGAAACGTACTGTAAAACAGCAAATAAAAGCAAAGGTTAATTAAAAGAAACAAGCAATTGACTACGAAACAGGTGAAATAATATGATGGTAATCTTGTAACACAACCATTACACTGATACAGTCTGGCCTGCAACGGAGGGTGGAAACCTACAAACAGCACCAGCACGGCTCATATACCCTTCGATTAATCTCATCATCGCGAAAATGGAAGACTTGCCAATGGGACGGATCACATGTCTCATACATATTTTTATTGGCCTCGTCCATGTTTATACTACTTTGTCAATACAATCAAATTATAAATTGAACGAGTGTCCTTTTTATACAGGGTGGTCCATTGATAGTGTATGGGCCAAATATGTCAGAAAATAAACATCAAACGAAAAAAACTACAAAGAACGAAACTCGTTTAGCTTGAAGGGGGAAACCAGAGGGCGCTATGGTTGGCCCGCTAGATGACGCTGCCATAGGTCAAACGGTTATCAACTGCGTTTTTTAAATAGGAACCCCCATTTTTATTACATATTCGTAAAGTACGAAAAGAAGTATGAATGTTTCAGTTGGACCACTTTTTTCGCTTTGTGATAGATGGCGCTGTAATAGTCACAAACGAATAAGTACGTGGTATCACGTAACATTCCGCCAGTGCGGACGGTATTTGCTTCGTGATAGATCACCCGTGTTAAAATGGACTGTTTACCAACCGTGGAAAACGTCGATATAGCGTCGATGTATGGCTATTGTGATCAAAATGTCCAATGAGCGTGTGCTATGTATGCTGCTCGGTATCCTGGACGGCATCATCCAAGTGTCCGGACCATTCGCCAGATAGTTGCGTTATTTAAGGTAACAGGAAGTGTTCAGCCACATGTGTAACGTCAACTACGACCTGCAACAAATTATGAAGCCCAAGTAGGTGTTTTAGCTGCTGTCGACGCCTAACCGCACATTAGTAGCAGACAAATTGCGCGAGAATCGGGACTCTCAAGAACGTCGGTGTTGAGAATGCTACATCAACATTGATTGCGCCCGTACCACATTTCTATGCACCAGGAATTGCATAGCGACGACTTTGAACGTCGTGTACAGTTCTGCCACTGGGCACAAGAGAAATTACGGGATGATGACAGATTTTTTGTACTCGTTCTATTTAGCGATGAAGCGTCATTAACCAACAGCGGTAACGTAAACCGGCATTATATGCACTATTGGGCAACGGAAAATCCACGATGGCTGCGACAAGTGGAACATCAGCGACCTTGGCGGGTTGATGTATGGTGTGGCTTTATGGGAGGAAGGATATTTGGCCCCCATTTTATCGATGGCAATCTGAATGGTGCAATGTATGCTGATCTCCTACGTAATGATCTACCCACTGGGCACAAGAGAAATTACGGGACGATGACAGATTTTTTGTACTCGTTCTATTTAGCGATGAAGCGTCATTCACCAACAGCGGTAACGTAAACCGGCATTATATGCACTATTGGGCAACGGAAAATCCACGATGGCTGCGACAAGTGGAACATCAGCGACCATGGCGGGTTAATGTATGGTGTGGCTTTATGGGAGGAAGGATAATTGGCCCCCATTTTATCGATGGCAATCTGAATGTTGCAAAGTATGCTGATTTCCTATGTAATGATCTACCCATGTTACTGCAAGATGTTTCACAGCATGACAGAATGGCGATGTACTTCCAACATGATGGATGTCCGGCACAATCTCGCGTGTGATTGAAACGGTATTGAATATCGTATATCATGACAGGGGGATTCGTTGTCGAAGCACCATATCATGGTGCGCGCGTTCACCGAATCTGACGTTCCCGGATTTCTTTCTGTGGGAAAAGTTGAAGGATATTTGCTATCGTGATCCACTGTCAACACCTGACAACATGCGTCAGCGCATTGTCCATGCATGTGCGAACATTAGGGAAGGCGAGCTACTCGCTGTTGAGAGGAATGTCGTTACACGTATTGCCAAATGCATTGAGGTTGACGGACATCATTTTGAGCATTTATTGCATTACTGTGGTATTTACAGGTAATCACGATGTGACAGCATGCGTTCTCAGAAATGATAAGTTCACAAGGGTACATGTATTACATTGGAACAACCGAAATAAATTGTCCAAACGTACCTACATTCTGTGTTTTAATTTAAATAACTTACCTGTTACCAACTATTCGCCTAAAATTGTGAGCCATATGTTTGTGACTATTACAGCGCCATCTATCACAAAGCGAAAACAGGGGGCCAACAAAAAAATTCATATTTCATTACGTACTACACGAATATGTAATAAAACTGATGGTTCCTAATTTAAAAAACGCAGTTGATATCCGTTTGACCTATGGCAGAGCCATTTAGCAGGCCAACCATACGGCCATCCGGATTCCCCCTTCAAGTTTCATTCTTTGTAGTTTTTTCGTTTGACACTAATTTCATCAGATATTTGGCCCGGTCACAATCAGTGGACCACCATGTATATTTTAATTGAAGTTCTCCTAAAAAGAATCATTTTAAAAGGCGAACTTCAAAATAAGCTAGGCTGGGTTTGAGAACAGAGGCCCAACATGCTGCCTTGAAAGGTACTCTTCCGTTCTGGAAATTTTCCTTGAATTCCCAGGCGGAAGGATACTAGCCGGAAGGTAAGATGCTGCATAGATTCTCCGTAAGGTCACCAATGCGATGTCGAGGCAGGTGTGGAGGCAGTGGAGGGAGGAAGTCTCCTTGTCACCGAGTCCTGCCTGCTGTTTCGACGTCCTAGGCTACCAACTTCAGGTCAAGCTAGATCAGATCACAGCTGGAGCTTTTCGCAGCAGCTGGCGTCATACAAAATTACCCACGGAGATGATGCAAATCGTAACTATAGGTACCTGTCGTTAGATAAGATTAGAAAAGTCTACATTTCAACAATATTGGTTTGTAGCATTATGTTACAGTCTGTTAAGCAGAAAATCTCCAGCTCACTCTCCATTGCCACCATACGCCTACCGTCATATCACTCAGGTATCCTTTCAAAGCGGACGTTCTACAATACGGTGCTGTGCAGTGGAGAGCTTCACTCTTATCACTATGAATGCATATTAACGTTGGAAAGCAACAAGTAATTTTTAACGTTATCAATGTTAGACGATCTGTTTCAAAAACTAATGAAATTATAAATAGTTTTATCATTTCAAATTTGTTCGGTGGTTCAGAAAGTAAGTATCGGTCTAGGCCACAGGGTTGTAACCGAGGTTTGTCAGAAGAATTTTTTTTTTTTTTTTTTTTTTACATTTTCCAGTTCTTTCAAGTTCGACAATGATTTCTGTTAATGTGATAAAAGCGAGGTTAGTCTATTGCTTGTATTCCATGTTAAACTGCAGAGCCACCTGTAACAGACTCGCTAAATCAATTACAAGAATGGAGGAAGCAATACTACCAAACTACTACGGTGTTCGAACCAGCTTTCGTATTGATGATTCGAGTTTTACTATTACATTTATACATTACATCGATTATCCTTGTATACTTCAGTAATATTTTTAAATACATTTGAGTGATTAGCTGAGTATACACTCCTTTCCCCTCAGGGCGAAGGTATAAAATTACGCTAAACAAAATTCCCTTGTTTTTAGATTAAATAACACAATGGGATTATGTGTTAGATAATACTCTGGAAAGTATAAATAAAAATTTTATTCCTTATCTTCTTTTTTCTAAAGATATTAAATCTGTCGTACGAGACATACTGTTGTTGTTGTTATGGTTTTCAGTCCAAAGATTAATTTGATGCTGCTCTCCCCCCCCCCCTACTATCACATAGCTGCAAATCTACTGTAAATTGGATCCAGAAAAACCGATTGTTGTCTCAGGTAGGGTCCTATCAACCAATCCCAGATATATCCTGGTATAAAACATGTGGAAACTAAATACATTATCTGTCGCGTAAAGGGACACGATTTTTATTTTCTCAGATGTCGATGTCCGAAACTTTATGTCATAGCTGCCAAAAGGCAGCAGTGTCTGACGACGCAATAAATGCATCAGTTTCTCTTTAAGGGGACCTGGACGTGCACGGGCTGCATTTTCCTAGCTCGCTCTCAGTGCACATTACTCTTCATCTACAATGAATAACATTAACTTAAGCTGTATAAGGATATTTATTAAAATATATCCTACAGTTTAACAATTACAGTATTTTGCCTAAAAGGTGTTTTTGTAATACACTTCCCATTCAGGTACCAATTTCTGGTCCATCGTCAGTCTAATAGCTTTCAGACTGTGACAGACCGCTGTCAACATTCATAGGAACACATTGTGCCTCTCGTTTTGTAGTTTGGATTATATCTGAGGAAATAGGAAAAGCCTTGTTACACCACATTATTATTTTGTCTAAAAAATACCGCTAAAATTATATATAGAATGACAAACATAGTTCATTTCTGCGATGTATTACGCACAATACAAAGCTGCTATCCCATTCTTCACTTGAGGGAAATTTGGTGAACATGGATGAAATCATTGAGAAGTTACATGTACGTAATGTTCTGAAAACGTAGTTTCGAGAAAATGAGAAAAGAATATTCACTGTTTTTGACGCACCGTATGCCTCTTTCAGAAAATTCCAGGAGCATAATCTTCCTGGCCAGCTGCTTCTTTATCATCTGTAGACTTCTCAGGGGCCTTCTCCTTACACTGGCTTCCACAGCTTCAACTACTCGCTGACAATCTATGGCAGTCAGAGCAGCTATCCTATTATTTGCTGGCTGGATGCCTAATTTGTCCATTACTTTTATCCTGATGGTTACATCATCATTGAAACACATGACAGCATCCATCGCACCCATTTTGAGTACTGTCCATCCAACAAATACAGTTTTTGGCACTCGTTGCCACACACAGATGTTGAAACTCTCATTAGGGTTTTGCGTACGGCCATGTAGAAATTGGCTGAGTAGTTTTGGATCTGAAAGGTCCCTGCATATTGGCTTTATTGTTTCCATGACTGTGGCAGGCAAGAAATGTATATGGTGCTATTCCTTGCCTGTCGCATGAGCGTGGCTGGTTTGCAGACATATGTTCAAAGAGCGTTTAAGACCAAATCAACAACTGAAAAGTAGATAAAAAATACATTTTTACAAACGGGATAAAATTGTCTTTCAGATGGTGACAAGAATTGTTTTCGAAAATTTCAGACATTTCAAGTCCATATCCACTCAACAATTAGACATATCAAGTCACCTTTTTAAAAAATTAAAGAAAATACGACGCAACAAAAAGGAATTATACGAATGGCGCGGAAATCAGTAGATGTGATGTTCATGTACAGACAAATGAAGGAGTCCCATTTCAAAAACTGAATGGTTTATTCACGAGAAAGAGCCACACAAATTGAGCAAGTCTGTAAGAAAATTATCTATGTCTGGCGCTTATGCAAGTAGCTGTTCGGCTGGCATTGATTGATAGACTTGTTGCATGTCGTCCAGAGGGATATAGTGCCAAATTCGATCCAATTGGTGCTATAGATGAGCAAAATTCAGAGTTGTTTGTAGGGCCCTGCCCATGTTGTTGTTGTTGTGGTCTTCAGTCCTGAGACTGGTTTGATGCAGCTCTCCATGCCACTCTATTGTGTGCCAGCTTCTTCGACTCCCAGAACCTACTGCAGCGTACATCCTTCTGAATCTGCTTAGTGTATTCAACTCTTGGTCTCCCTCTACGATTTTTACCCTCCACGCTGCCCTCCAGTACTAAACTCGTGATCCCTTCATGCCTCAGAACATATCCTACCGACCGATCCCTTCTTCTAGTCAAGTTGTGCCACAAACTCTTCTTCTCCCCAATTCTATTCAATACCTCCTCATTAGTTATGTGATCAACACATCTAATCTTCAGCATTCTTCTGTAGCACCACATTTCGGAGGCATCTATTCTCTTCTTGTCCAAAATATGTTTCACTTCCATACATGGCTACACTCCATACAAATACTTTTAGAAACGACTTCCTGACACTTAAATCTATACTCGATGTTAATAAATTTCTCTTATTCAGAAACGCTTTCCATGCCATTGTCAGTCTACATTTTATATCCTCTCTACTTCGACCATCATCAGGTATTTTGCTCTCCAACTACCAAAACTCCTTTACTGCTTTAAGTGTCCCATTTCCTAGTCTAATTTCCTCAGCATCACCCGACTTAATTCGACTACATTCCATTATCCTCGTTTTGCTTTTGTTGATGTTCGTCTTACACCCTCCTTTCTAGACACTATTCATTCCGTTCAACTGCTCTTCCAAGTCCTATGCTGCCTCTGACAGAATTACAATGTCATCGGCGAACATCGAACTATTTATTTCTTCTCAATGGATTTTAATTCCTACTCCGCATTTTCCTTTTGTTTCCTATACTGCTTGTTCAATATACAGATTGAATAGCATCAGGGAGGGGCTACAACTTTGTCTCACTCCCTTCCCAAACACTGCTTCCCTTTCATGTCCCTCGACTCTTATAACTGACACCTGGTTTCTGTACAAATTGTAGATAGCCTTTCGCTCCCTGTATTTTACTTCTGCCACCCTCAGAATTCGAAAGAGAGTATTCCAATCAACATTGTCAAAAGCTTTCTCTAAATATACAAACGCTAGAAACGTAGGTTTGCCTTCCCTTCATCTTTCTTCTAAGATAAGTTGTTAGGTCAGTATTGCCTCACGTGTTCCAGTATTTCTACGGAATCCAAACTGATCTTCCCCGACGGTGGCTTCTACCAGTTTTCCATTCGTCTGTAAAGAATTCGCGTTAGTATTTTGCAGCTGTGACTTATTAAACTAAAAGTTCGGTAATTTTCACATGTGTCAACACCTGCTTTCTTTGGGATTGGAATTATTATATTCTTCTTGAAGTCTGAGAGAATTTCGCCTGTCTCACACATCTTCCTCACCAGATGGTAGAGTTTTGTCAGGACTGGCTCTTCCAAGGCTATCAGTAGTTCTAATGGAATGTTGTCTACTCCAGTGGCCTTGTTTCGACTTAGATCTTTCAGTGCTCTGTCAAACTCTTCACGCAGTATCGTATCTCCCATTTCATCTTCACCTGCATCCTCTTCCTTTTCCATAATATTGTCCTCAAGAACATCGGCCCTGTATAGACACGCTATATGCTCCGTCCACCTTTCCGCTTTCCCTGCTTTGCTTATAACTGGGTTTCCATCTGAGCTCTTGATATTCATGCAAGTGGTTCCCTTTTCTTCAAAAGTTCAAAAGCTACCCCATCTATCTTACCCCTAGGGAGATAAGCCTCTACATCCTTACATTTGTTCTCTAGCCATCCCTGCTTAGCCATTTCGCACTTCCTGTCGATCTCAATTTTGAGAGGTTTCTATTCCTTTTTCCTTCTTTTGTACTGCATTTTTATATTTTCTCCTTTCATCGATTAAATTCAGTATCTCTTCTGTTACCCAAGGATTTCTACTAGTCCTCGTCTTTTTACCTTCTTGATAGTCTGCTGCCTTCACTATTTCATCGCTCAAAGCTGCGCATTCTTCTCCTACTGTATTTCTTTACCCCATTCCTGTCAACTGTTCCCTTGTGCCCTCGCTGAAACTCTGTACAACCTCTAGTTCTTTATCCAGATCCCATCTCCTTAAATTCCCACCTATTTGCAGTTTCTTCAGTCTTAATCTACAGCTCATAACCAATAGATTGCGGTCAGAGTCCACATCTGCCCCTGGAAATGACATACAATTTAAAACCTGGTTCCTAAATCTCTCTCTTACCATTATATAATCTATCTGAAACCTTCCAGTATCTTCAGGGTTCTTCCATAAATACAGCCTTCTTTCATGATTCTTGAACCAAGTGTTAGCTATGATTAAGTTAAGCTCTGTGCAAAATTTTACCAGACGGCTTCCTCTTTCATTTCTTAGCCCTAATCCCTCTCTTACCATTATATAATCTATCTGAAACCTTCCAGTATCTTCAGGGTTCTTCCATAAATACAGCCTTCTTTCATGATTCTTGAACCAAGTGTTAGCTATGATTAAGTTAAGCTCTGTGCAAAATTCAACCAGACGGCTTCCTCTTTCATTTCTTAGCCCTAATCCCTATTCACCTACTACGTTTCCTTCTCTTCCTTTTCCTGCTCTCGAATTCCAGTCGCCCATGACTATTAAAATTTCGTCTCCCTTAACTAATTGAATAATTTCTTTTACCTCATCATATATTTCATCACTTTCTTCATCATCTGCAGAGCTGGTTGGCATATAAACTTGTACTACTGTAGTAGGCGTGAGCTTCGTGTCTATCTTGGCCACAATAATGGGTTCACTATGCTGATTGTAGTGGCTTACCCGCACTCCTATTTTTTATTCGTTTTTGAACCTACTCATGCATTACCCCTATTGGAATTTGTATTTGTAACCCTGTATTCACATGACCAAAAGTCTTGTTCCCCCTGCCACCGAACTTCACTAATTCCCACTATATCTAACTTTAACCTATCCATTTCACTTTCTAAATTTTATAACCTACCTGACCGATTAAGGGATCTGACATTCCACACTCCGATCCGTAGAACGCCAGTTTTCTTTCTCCCGCCCATAGAGCACCAAATGTTGTCAACTGCGGAGAGATCTGAAGACCTTTCTGACCAAGGTAGAGTATGGCAATCACGAAGACAGTTAGTAGATAACCTTCCATTGTGCGGGTGGACATTATCTTGCTGAAATGGAAGTCCTAGATGCCTTGCCATGAAGGGCAAAAAATATCGTACCGCTCTGCTGTAAGGGTGCAGCGGATTACAACTTAAGTGGCCTTGCTATGAAATGAAACATGAAGCTCTATCTAGTTGTTGTGTAAAACCGGTTTCCCTAAAATATTGTGATCTGGAACTATGAAATGAAACAGTCACATTGGTAGCCCACTTTTATCTGGGGCCTCTTGAGATACATCGTGGCTGGTCATCGGGGCTCAGCTAGAAGCCACAATCATCACTGAAGACAATTCTGCTCCAGCCAACGCTCTCCCAGGGCGGATGTACCCAGCCCACTGCGAACCATCTTCTGGTTGTACATACGTCGATGGTAATCGGCTTAAGGGGCGCCATGAAGTCAGACATTCGTCTCTCTAGGTCATCCGTACTTATAAACTCTGTGTTCGGCGATGGTCCGCTCATTTTTGCCAGCATCGTTGAATAGTTGCGTGGTTTCCTATTCATATGTCGATCGATTGGCCAATTACTCCAACCAGCTTCTTTGAACTCAACTACATTTCTTCTTTCAAATACTGTCATCTGCTGACATTGGCCACGAGCCTGTTTGCAAGGCATAGTTACTGTCAAACTGAGTACACGGAATGAAATCCTCAAATACTTTATGCGCTGGTATCATCATGACCCCTGTTTACTATTCTTGCCAGGTGTGCGGTGACATTGTGCTCCAGCAGTCACACATTCATTCATCGGTCGCCGAAGTTTGCAGTTCTTCATTTTACGTCGATACCTCTGTGAATAGCCATTTGTGACCAATTTGAGTCGTTTTCGTGTCTTTGACTGTATATTAGATGTTAAGAACGAAAGAGAAGCGGAATTCTTATAATAAACGTTTAGAATCAGAAATGTGTGCTAGTTACCGTCTACGACTCACTGAAAATGGTTATTTTAAAGCATTCAATTAGGCTCGTTTTGAGTCGTATTACAATGATCAAGTCATCGTTGTGTACATGAAATACCTTTATGGCGACCTGTACTCTGATGAGGACACTTATAATAATGTGTCTGAATTTAGGTGTAGGAACAGCTGCCGTTCTCCTTCAAATAATGAATCCAGATACGTTAGTGATATTGGACGTTGAAGTTTGGATCAAAGTAGACTGTCTAACTCATATCAACAGTAGTCCATTGGGTGCAGGTTGGACGTTGGGCAGGCCAATCGATTTCAGCCATGGTACATAAAACAGCTAAAAATACAAGACATAGTAGAAAACATTGGATATCAAAGGCGATATTAGACATATTTGATTAAAAAAAAATATAAAAATGCAGAAAATGAAGTAAGCATAAGAGAATATAGGCGTCTAAGGTATGAGACGGACAGAAAGTGTAAAATGGATAGGTTGGAATGACCAGAGAACAATTGCAAGCCCATAGAAACATGTGTAACTAGGGGAAAGGTAGATACCGCCTATAAGAATATCAAAGAGAGCTTTGAATATAAGAAAACCAGCTGCATGAAATCGAGAGCTCAGATGGGAGGGCAAGGAAGAGAAACCTGTAAGGTGGAAGGAGTATATAGACATCTACATGTACATGGATACTCTGCCAATTACATTTAAGTGCCTAGCAGCGGGTTCAACGAACCACATTCGCAATTCTCTATTATTCCAACCTCTTATAGCGCACGGAAAGAATGAACTCCTATATCTTTCCGTACGAGCTCTGACTTCCCTTATTTTATTGTGGTGATCGTTCCTCCCGATGTAGGTCTGTGTCAACAAAATATTTTTGCATTCGGAGGAGAAAGTTGGTGATTGGAATTTCCTGAGAAGGTTCCGTCGGAACGAAAAACGCTTTTCGTTTAATGATTTCCAGCCTAAACCCTGTATCATTTCTGTGACACTCTCTCCCACATTTTGCGATAATACAAAACGTGCTGCCTTCCTTTGAACATTTTCGATGTACTCCGACAGTCCTATCTGGTAAGGATCCCACACCGTGTTGCAGTATTCTGAGAGAGGACGGACAAGTGTAGTGTAGGCAGTCTCCTTAGTAGGGCTGTGTCTTTCCAATGAAACGCAGTCTTTGGTTAGCCTTCCCCACATTTTCTATGTGTTCTTTCCAATTTAAGATGTCCGTAATTGTAATTCCTAGGCTTTTAGATTATACTGATTTATAGTGTAACCGAAGTTTAACGAGTTCCTTTTAGCATTCATGTGGATGACCTCACACTTTTCGTTATTTAGGGTCAACTGCCAATTTTCGTACCATTGAGATATTTTTTCTTCTAAATCGTTTTGCAGTTTGCTTTTGTCTTCTGATGACTTTATTAGTCGATAAACGACAGCGTCATCTGCAAACAACCGAAGACATCTTCTCAGATGGTCTCTCAAATCGTTTATATAGATAAGGAACAGCAAAGGGCCTATAATACTACCACGATATTCCATAATCACGCAATTTCACTACGAGTCGCTTGTGTGGTACAGTGTCAAAAGCCTTAAGGAAATCCAGAAATACGGAATCGATGTGAAATCCCTTCTCAATAGCACTCAGCACTTCATGTGAATAAAGAGCTAGTCGTGTATCACAGGAACGATGTTTCCTAAGCACATGTTGACTGTGTGTTACTAAATCGTTTAGTTCGAAGTAATTCATAATGTTCGAACACAGTATATGTTCTAAAATCCTGCTGCATATCGACGTTAACCTAATGGGCCTGTAATTTAGTGGATTACTCCTACTACCTTTCTTGAATATTGATGTGACCTGTGCAACTTTAAAGTCTCTGGGTACTGATCTTTCGTGGAGCTAACGGTTGTATATGATTGTTAAGAATGGAGCTAATAGATCAGCTTACTCCGAAAGAAACAAAACTGGTATACAGACTGGCCCAGAAGACTTGCTTTTATTAAGGGATTTAAGTTGATCCACTACTCCGAGGATATTTACTTCTACGTTACTCATGTTGGCAGCTGTTCTCGTTTCGAATTCTGGAATATTTACTTCGTATTCTTTTGTGAAGGTATTTCGGAAGGCTGTGTTTAGTAACTCTGTTTGGCAGCACTGTCTTCGACAGTATCTGCATTTGCTATCGCTTAGAGAAGGCATTGATTGTTTCTTGCCGCTAACATACTTCACATCTGACCAGAATCTCTTTGGATTTTCTGCCAGGTTTCGAGACAAAGTTTCGTTGTGGAAACTGTTATTGTCATCTCGCATTGAAGTCCACGCTAAATTTCGGGCTTCTGTAAAAGATCACCAATCTTGGAGATTTTGCGCCTTTTTAAATTTGCCATGTTTCTTTCGTTGTTTCTGCAATAGTGTTCTAACCCGTTTTGTGTACCAAGGGGGATCGGATCCATCGATTGTTAATTTATTTGGTATAAAACTCTCAATTTTTTGAATTTAGGCCGGATCTGGTCTACACTTATACACTCCTGGAAATGGAAAAAAGAACACATTGACACCGGTGTGTCAGACCCACCATACTTGCTCCGGACACTGCGAGAGGGCTGTACAAGCAATGATCACACGCGCGGCACAGCGGACACACCAGGAACCGCGGTGTTGGCTGTCGAATGGCGCTAGCTGCGCAGCATTTGTGCACCGCCGCCGTCAGTGTCAGCCAGTTTGCCGTGGCATACGGAGCTCCATCGCAGTCTTTAACACTGGTAGCATGCCGCGACAGCGTGGACGTGAACTGTATGTGCAGTTGACGGACTTTGAGCGAGGGCGTATAGTGGGCATGCGGGAGGCCGGGTGGACGTACCGCCGAATTGCTCAACACGTGGGGCGTGAGGTCTCCACAGTACATCGATGTTGTCGCCAGTGGTCGGCGGAAGGTGCACGTGCCCGTCGACCTGGGACCGGACCGCAGCGATGCACGGATGAACGCCAAGACCGTAGGATCCTACGCAGTGCCGTAGGGGACCGCACCGCCACTTCCCAGCAAATTAGGGACACTGTTGCTCCTGGGGTATCGGCGAGGACCATTCGCAACCGTCTCCATGAAGCTGCGCTACGGTCCCGCACACCGTTAGGCCGTCTTCCGGTCACGCCCCAACATCGTGCAGCCCGCCTCCAGTGGTGTCGCGACACGCGTGAATGGAGGGACGAATGGAGACGTGTCGTCTTCAGCGATGAGAGTCGCTTCTGCCTTGGTGCCAATGATGGTCGTATGCGTGTTTGGCGCCGTGCAGGTGAGCGCCACAATCAGGACTGCATACGATCGAGGCACACAGGGCCAACACCCGGCATCATGGTGTGGGGAGCGATCTCCTACACTGGCTGTACACCACTGGTGATCGTCGAGGGGACACTGAATAGTGCACGGTACATCTAAACCGTCATCGAACCCATAGTTCTACCATTCCTAGTCCGGCAAGGGAACTTGCTGTTCCAACAGGACAATGCACGTCCGCATGTATCCCGTGCGACCCAACGTGCTCTAGAAGGTGTACGTCAACTACCCTGGCCAGCAAGATCTCTGGATCTGTCCCCCATTGAGCATGTTTGGGACTGGATGAAGCGTCGTCTCACGCGGTCTGCACGTCCAGCACGAACGCTGGTCCAACTGAGGCGCCAGGTGGAAATGGAATAGCAAGCCGTTCCACAGGACTACATCCAGCATCTCTACGATCGTCTCCATAGGAGAATAGCAGCCTGCGTTGCTGCGAAAGGTGGATAAACACTGTACTAGTGCCGTCATTGTGCATGCTCTGTTGCCTGTGTCTATGTGCCTGTGGTTCTGTCAGTGTGATCATGTGATGTATCTGACCCCAGGATGTGTCAATAAAGTTTCCCCTTCCTGGAACAATGAATTCACGGTGTTCTTATTTCAATTTCCAGGAGTGTATTATTAATTTGGAATGAGTGAAGATTGTCTCTCAGGAAGGCGTCAAGTGAATTTTTACGATTTCTTGAATAGGTAAATTTTTCGCTTATTTTTCGAGAATTTGGGGATTGCAATATTCAGTTTTGCTACGACAACCCTGTGTTCAGTAATCTCTGAATCGGTTTTGATGCTCGTTATTAACTCAGGATTATTCGTTTTCTTTTTTGCTGAAGGCGAGAAACAAGAGAATATTGATTGTAGACTGTCTTAAGTTTATGATGAGCGTTGTATAAATCGATAAAATTTTTACAAGTGTGTAGAGCAGTTCAAAAATTTTCTCGACTCAGTGACAGACGAACACCGGTCTGGCCGACCTGTTGCAGTTTCCACTCCCTCACTTGAAAGTCGAATTGATGACATTATTCGTGCCGACCGCCCTTGTGACCGGGAAATGATAGTTGATAAGGTTCAAGTTAGTGCTGACACAGTTCATAACATTATCTGTAACAAGCTGAAGTACCGCAAAACATGTGCAAAATGGGTCCCAAAGGAGTGGACGCGGCTACACTAGGAAACTAGGTTGAGAGTGTACACAGAGCTAACGGAACGTTATGAAAGAAAAGGTGAGCACTTCTTCAGCAAACTTTTAACTTTTGATGACACTTGAGTTCGCGTTTATGAGCCAGAATCAAAAAGACAAAGCATCGAATGGAAGCACACCAACTCACGAGTTAAGAAAAATTCGAAGCCAAGCATCTGCAGGAAAAGTCATGTTGACGTTGTTTTTGGAATACTGAAGGTCAAGTTTCTTGTGATTATCTCGAAGAGTGGCGTAGAATGAACTGCCAATATTACTCCTATTTGCTTTTAAACAAGATGAAGCCGGCCATGAGGGAGAGACGTCGTGGATCTGAGAGGAGAGGTGTGATTCTCCAGCAAGACAACGCAAGTCCTCATATTGCTCATCTAGCCCGTGAAACCATCGACAGAATGGGCTGGGAAGTACTGCCTTACAGTCCTCATTTAGCACCTAGTGATTCCCATTTATTTAGTGCACTGAAAGAGGCATTACGTGGGGAGAGGTTGCAGGACAACGAGGACGTGAAAAATTTTGTCGGAAATTGGTTCAAACATCAAGATAAAGAGTTCTTCGCAGCCGGAATAAAAAACCATGTAGCCCGTTGGAATAAGTGCATAAATGTTCAAGGGTATTATGTTGAACTGTAGGAAAAGTATTGTTTTGTAAAACTAAACGGCCGGCCGAAGTGGCCGTGCGGTTAAAGGCGCTGCAGTCTGGAACCGCAAGACCGCTACGGTCGCAGGTTCGAATCCTGCCTCGGGCATGGATGTTTGTGATGTCCATAGGTTAGTTAGGTTTAACTAGTTCTAAGTTCTAGGGGACTAATGACCTCAGCAGTTGAGTCCCATAGTGCTCAGAGCCAGCCAAAACTAAACGTTTTTTTTTTCTCCAGACCAATTTGTCTCTTTTATCATTGAATGACCCTCGAATATTCCCATACAGAGGAGGCATTTTCCTTGAAAGTCAGCTGCTCCGTGCCGGCGGATAAATGCGATACTGCAGTGCTTGTGTCATCCCCAATTACGATGCAAAGTTCCTTCGGACAAGGACGCATCCATGTCCGAAGATACTCGAACTGCAGCAGCTACAGCCGTTATACAATACACGAAATATATTTGTAGTATATTCTCGGCAACAAATAGGTTCAATGGCTGTCTGGACGTCAAGATCTACTCACATCAAATACTCGTTTCCTTGTTGAAGCATTACAATGTATTACAACCATGTGACCATGATCCCTTAATCGGAACAGAATTACGACCTAATATAGGAAGAACGTAACGGACTGCTGGTAATAAGCTCCTGATTCGGCTACATACCTAGCTGTAATAGAAATAATCAAAGTAGATCCATGGCACGACAGACAGAAGATATATACTTGCATAGCTCTGAGCCCTCGTGATCCCATCGTTTGACAGAACTTTACAAACCACGAAATTGTCCGCGGAATTTGAGGGAAACTTTAACGTCTACATCTGCACTTAAGCTACATTATATTGCGTGGCAGAGGGTAGTTATGGTATATACATAACTTTCGAATAATCCTACCTGATAGTGGTCCGACTGATGAACAATACTCAAGAAATGCCGAACGAGTCTTTTGAAAACCACTTCTCTTGTGGATGAGGTAATTCACTTCAGATTGTTACAGGATATCTTAGATACTCCTCTGCTTCTCTATGACAAATTTTTAATTGGTCTTGCCTCTTTAGTCCATATATGACAGCTATTCTGCGGTATTTTCCGGTTGTTATTGTATCCAATGTTTTATTCCCAAACTCGTAACCTATGCACGTGCAGGACATTACATTTATTTACTTGCAGTGTCAACTAGACCAATCGTGAACTGTTTGCATGTCTTCCCGCATTTCGATACGGTTGTCTGTTGTTGCAACCTTCCTGTAGACAACAGCTTCGTCTGACAACCGCCAAGGACAGCTTACGACGTTATCCTCTAAGTCATTTACATACAGAGTATTGCAAACATTAATAGCCCTGTAGAGCTCCCCTGGGCTACATCTATCGATTTTTTCCCTTTAAGTTACAACTCTTATTACTGTTTGCTAGAACGTCCTGAAACCAGCCATTTGATCTGCTACTCGATAAGCTTTTATCAATGGCGTTTCGCGCAGATTTTTCTAGGGGTTTACTGGAAGGTTGTCTACAAAGTTTCAAATGACTAACACACATGGTTTGATAATAGTAAAAAAAAACTACTCTACAGAAATACATTTACTTCACGATTGACTTTGTCTCGAATAATCCATTCTCCGCTCATAAGCTCTGCTACTGCTCTTAGCAGCTGCTGACTCACAGCACGATGCAGAAAACCTTCAGGTCCGCGTCGGACAATGTCGCCGGTACGGTAACAGTCACTTTCAGGAGTTTCGTTGTCTGACTACAATATTTCTGGAAATCATTTAAGAATAGGGATTCCAGAAATTTCTAAACTCGTTCCTCGTGTTTCATATCAGAACTTTTGTTCTCAGTTTATTGCCTTCAAGGATGGGATTTATTTTGCAAGATGCCTGTAACATCTCAAGTCATCAGTCCCCTTGTACTTAGAAACAACTTAAAACTAACAAACCTAAGGACATCACACACATCCATGCCATTTGCAGTATTCGAACTTGCGACCGTAACGGTCGCGTGGTTCCAGACTGAAGCGCCTAGAACCGCTCGGCCACTATGTGTTCCTGTGATTTCATACACAAGATCATATTGCTCACGCTCCGTCCAAAAGATTGCTGACCTGTGACGTAGTACGATATCCATCCGGCATATCCCGAGGATTTCCTGTAAACCTTCGAGCGGTACAAAAGCCCCCGGTGATCCTCAGAATACGCTCCGCTGAATTCGTCTCATATTGTTTTGTAGCTGCCTAATCTAAGACGAGGTGCCCAGCCGCTGGCACCGAAGTTGACTCTGGCGTTGAAGATAGCTTCGTAGTATCATCGCACCACACGCAACGGTAATTTATAGTCAGCACTGCCGGCACGGACAATCTTGTGTATAATTATGGCCACTTTCTGAGTAACAGATTTTATGTGTTCTACAATGTTTCTTTTCTCAATTAGAAGAGTGCCTAAATATTTATAAACAGTGCTGCCTTAAACAAATATTCCTTCAAACGTCAGGGAATGATTTCTGGCAAGAGAAAGCCTTCCTTTCTCAAACATGTATGTGGTTTTATAAACACCTACACTTAGTTTGTTCCTCTTACAACAATGCTGCATCCGAATAAGCACATGTTTCATCTTTTCCTCCAGTCTCCCCCTGGAGTATAGAAACAACTACTAGAATGTCATCTCGTTATGCAACAACAGCTACAATAACATATAACCTGTGTAGTAGATGTAATATGGGTTCAGTACCAAGATCCCAGAACAGTGAACCACTTATGGAGCCTTGAGGACAGCCTTGGTAACCTTTTTGATTACCTTTCTCTGCTCCGCAAGCCATGGACGCTACAGTAATTAAAAAAGCCCTTGTACACACATTTTCGGACCCTGAGAGCTATAAGGCATACGAACGTCGCAGGCTACCAAAGACTGTCGAATTCTCCTGCAGTGTCAGTCATTGGCGTGACTGCAAACTTCGCTGTCGAATTTTCTACACTCTGAAGAAATCTATTAATCGCTTCCATACTTCCCGGATCCTACCTATTCGTAAAGCCTCGTATAGGAATGCTGTTAAATCTAGCATTATCTGTGGACCTACCATCGGCACGGCTTCAGAGTATACGCCATCCAGACCAGGTGCGTTTGCAGTTTTGAGCTTCGAAATTGCGACAGCAATTTCTTCTTGACCAGTCCGTATCACCAACATCTGATTGTCATATTCGTTATTTACTGCATTTATAAGTTGTGCGTGTATCTCAGCGTCTGTGTTATCGTCAGGAGGCTGGGCAGTTAGCAGATATTCTGGTGACTCTCTCCGTCCTGTCGTCATTGAGCTATCCACCTTACGAATTGCGGACATGATAGTAGTTCCCTTAAACTTTTCAGTCAACAATTTATTCAGTCTTTGGCAGATGTCAAATGGCACGTGTATTCCATCAGTTTCCTGAAGCAAAGTTTTGAAGCGCGTCTTAATAGCCCTGTATTCATGGAGCCTACTACTGCACTCCGATTGCCCTAGAGTATGTTCGTTCTTCTTCTCGATCGTACCCTTCACCTCAGAGTGGAAAGTTCAAGGCTCTAAGGGATCGTAGTCTGATTGTTTACCTTTTTCCTAGGAATATAAATGTCCTGTGCTCTGTGCAAGAGCTTAGTTAGTAATTGAGCACCCACATCTACATGAACCGGAAGAGATTCTATTCTAAATACTCCGAGGTAGACAACTAAGCCATCTCAATCAGATTTAGTGATCCCTAACTCAATTCTGCTTTCCTCAGCTTGTCTTCTGTATTATTGTCATTTCCCTCTTCGATGATAATTGTATTATGGGCAGTGTATGTTAGGTACTGGAGCACTTGTCAACTATTAACTTTAGCTCTGACATGCGGTTTGCTAAAGTGACATCTGTGTTAGGAACTACACCAGCTTATTGTTCGGATGTACTCGGCTGGTCTTCCAGATTTAAAACAATGAGCTGTAGTTCATGTATAGCTTCCTTTAGTACATCCCCTCGTTCGTCAGTTTGCCTACTGTGCCACAGAAATGATTATGCATCTGTTGTCACAAGGAGACACACAACTTGTCTATATAGAGAAACCGCTGACTTTACTTATATAAGGTACGATAGGGTGAGAGTAATGCATGCTTACTACAACTCACTTTGTCTGCAGTCCTTCATTTCTATTGTGACCCTGTGCTTGTCCAACAGCGTTGCCACCTTGGATCACACTGTATTTCCATTTGTAACGACCGTGGCAGTCATTCCCTCATTGTGGCAAGTACCTGTTACTATATCTGCACGAAAATGTGGGAGCTCATTCTTTCTTCAGTATGGTTCTTGCAAACAAAACATATTAACACTCAGCTGGTCAGTTAGTTTTCGTATCTCAGTCATTGTCAATTTACATCGAGCAGCATTTATCTGTACTATGTTTATCCTTTTACGTGTTTCGATTGCCAACAGAGCCCTTCGGAGAAGGAAGGCCTAGTTCAAAGAAAAAGCGTCCGAACTCTTATATAAAATCCACGTATTAATGCTCAGTGTCGAATGGTACTTTTACTCTCTTGAACGCCTGTCGAAGGAGGCCACATAATTATTTAAACTCAATGCATATGTTATTTACTCTCAAAAGAATTCTGTGTAGTGCATCTGGTCTAGGATACGTAATAGTTTTTCCTTTCTGCTGCCCACCTCTGAAAATATGTCTTAGAGCAACCTGTAACACACTGGGAGCCTCCAAACTACTTAATAAGACATTCACTTCTAAATTATTATCAGATTTGTATGTGTGTAATTGAAAATCATTTTAGTAGGACTCGGAATACTAGAAATACTTTTTTATATTTCATAGGAGTACCTGATTTTCACTGCACTTTACTGTTTTCGATTGTTGTACTCGTTAGTGTTACTGCTAGAGACTGCAGAACTGTTTTCTTGTTTTCTGGTGCAGAGCAGTTGCGTGGGTTGTAGGCAGACCAGCACATTTTGTGCCGGATAGGGTGTGACCCATACAGGCGGAACGCCGTGACATGCCAGAGGTGCGTGAACTTCTGTGTATGACTAACTGCCCATTCTTCAGCAGGAACCGAAACCAGAAACGATAGCGATATTGCACTTTGAGGTCTGGATTTACTTTGAGGTCTGGATTTAAGTCGACTTTCAATCACATTCCAATGAGTTATTGGTTATAAGTGGAACATGGCGCTGGCCAATCAATTTCTAGGACATTATATAAAATGCCTAAAAAGACAAGTCATTGTAGAAAGACAGGAGATACCGGACTCATTTGATGAATGAAGGAAATGTGAAAATGCAGCAGACGAAGCAGCAAACAGGAAACACATACTGTCTGCAAACCTCAATTTTTCTTTACTCCGCCGTAGTGGGAATCCAAAACACTCGGGCAGGATTCAAGAATTCGTCGCACTACTGTTCTATACACAGTCCTCTTTGTAGATGAACTACACTTTCCTAAGACTCTCCCAGTAAGCCGAAGCCACTCCTGCTACTGTTCTCATGTGCTCGTTTCACTTCATATCGCTTTACAACTTTACGCCTAGAAATTAATCCCCTTGACTGTGTATAGGAAAATAACAGTATTGTTTTTTTATCCCTTTCATCTGCATTAAGATATATCTCTTTACATTTAGAGTAAGTTATCCTACATCACACTAAAAGGAAATTCTAAGCCATCGTATACCCATGTACAGTCACAAAACGACGATACAGTCCTCTTACCTCTTATACTAAAAGGTCATCTCAAGCCTTAGCAGACTTCTCCCCACCCTATCCGTTGTTGTCCACAAATCATTGCCTCACAGACGCTGCTTTATGACATGGTTTTTTGTCATCCTTACATATACAATCATGGTCTCCATATGTTTCC
Source organism: Schistocerca serialis cubense (assembly GCF_023864345.2). Classification (NCBI taxonomy): domain Eukaryota; kingdom Metazoa; phylum Arthropoda; class Insecta; order Orthoptera; family Acrididae; genus Schistocerca; species Schistocerca serialis. Next base: position 85,537,877 of record NC_064645.1, read on the forward strand.
CTACTGTAGACAGTGCATTATGCTGTAAAATGTGTTATTCTTCAGCATTTAAGGCATAATAATTGCAACAATTGGAGCACACCATAACCAAGGAAAACACCCCAATTCCGTGACACCACATTATTAGTTCTTCATTTTTGGCGATATACAGGGTGAGTCACTAATTATTGCCACCTAGAATAACTCCGAAAGTATGATGGCAGCTGAGCTGACTGTGGGACAAAAGATGTATAGGACAATGGGGGCCATAATATGACGTTGATTTTTTGATGCTAGATGGGGTCGCGTCAGAGATAAGAAGGTCAACTTTGTTTCTTTACATGGGAATCCATAGTTTGGTACTTATTATCTGATAGTGGCTATCGAGACGAATCCAATGACGTGTAACAGCGATGGCCGGCCGATGTGGCGTCGCGGTTCTAGGCGCTTCAGTCTAGAACCGCGCTACCGCTTATGTCGCAGGTTCGAATCCTGCCTCGCGCATGGGTGTGTGTGATGTCCTTAGGTTAGTTAGGTTTAACTAGTTCTATGGTAAGAATGGAGGAGACATAACGAAATGCTTCAATTAAAAGTGGTGTAAGGGAGGTGATGCTGTCTTTCGCCCATACTACTCACTGTCTACAACGTAGAACCCTTGACGGAAATGGAAGCAAGTTTCCAAAATGTGCTCAAACTTCACAGTAAGAAATTACCATTGATACGGTTCGCTGGTGCCACTGCTATCCTTGGTTGAAATGAATTACAGGATCTATTGAATGAAATGAATAGTGTTATGAGTACGGAATAGGTACTGAGAGTAAAGCGAAGAGAGACGAAAATAATTAGAAGTAGAAGAGAAACAGAACAGCGAGAAAACATCACAACTTGGGATCAAGAAGTACACGCAGTTAAGGAACTTTGTTATCTTGGAAGCAAAACGACCCATCAACCCATCTTGGACGAGGCAAGAAGGACATATAAAGCAGAGTAGCACAGGAAAAGGAGGCGTTCCTGGACAAAAGAAATCAACTGGTAACAAACGTATGTCGTAAGTTGAGTACGGAATTAATGAGGATGTTCGTTTGTAGCACCGCATGGTACAGAAGTGAATTATTTCCTGTGAGGAAACCGAAAACGAAGAGAATCCAAGTGTTCGCGACGTGTGCGATGGAAGAATGTTGGAAAGTTGGTGGACTGAGAAGGAATGAGGAAATTCACATCTACATCTACATCTACATCTACGGGACTACTCTGCTATTCACAATAAAGTGTTTGGCAGAGGGTTCAGTGAACGACCTTCAGGCTGTCTCTACACCGTTCCACTCCCGAGCGGCACTCGGGAAAAACGAGCACTTACATTTATCTTTGCGAGCCCTGTTATCTCTTGTTTTATTGTCATGATCATTTGTCCCTATGTAAGTTAGTGCCAACAGGATGTTTTCGCAATCGGTGCAGAAAACTGGTGATTGAAATTTCACTAGGAGATCCCGTCGCAACGATGAACGCCTTTGTTTTACTGATTTTCATCTCAATTCACATATCATGTCTGAGACACTATCTCCCCTATTTCGCGATAATACAAAACGACCTGCCCTTCTTTGTACTTTTCCGATGTCATCCGTCAGTCCCACTTGATGCGGATGCCACACCGCACAGCAATACTCCAGAATATGGCGGACAAGCGTGATGTAAGCAATCTCTTCAGTACACCTTTTGCACCTTCCACGTGTTCTGCCAATGAATCGCAGTCTTTGGTTTGCTCTACCCACAATATTATCTATGTGATCGTTCCAATGTAGGTTATTTGTAATTGCAGGCCCTAAGTAGTTAGTTGAATTTACAACCTTCTGATTCGTGTGACTTACAGAGTAATCGAAATTTAGCTGATCTCTTTCAGTACACATGAGAATAACTTCACACTTTTCTTTCTTCCGGGTCACTTTTCGCACCATACAGATATCTTATCTAAATCATTTTGCAAGTCGCTTTGATCATCTGATAACTTTACAAGAGGTAAACACAACATACACCCAAAGCGAAATCTATGGGAACGGCAAAACTGCATCCGTCTCTTAGGGACATATATTCCTCATCAGATGCCTCCCATATTACAAGCATGGAGATGTCCACCGCCAACAGGATGAAACGGAAAAGTGTATCAACTGCAGAGGCTGATGCTTGTTTCAGTAGACAACATTCCGACGGCACGATACAATCTTCGTCAGTCACTGCAGTGCAGAACTGCATTACTATGGCGTAAATTTAACGAGTAAAATAAACTGACTTGGGAAAGACAGAATGCAAGTGATGTGACAAAACAGTAATTGTCTCGACCTGAAACTACGATATCACCTGTCGGGCTTGAACTGTGACGTATTGGTGTTGTGGCGGGTGACGTCACACGTGCGCGGAGCGTTGGTTTGTTTTCGTTAGGGACGTTTGTATTGTCACCTTATGCTGTGTTTGTAGTCTATATTGGATAAATACATAGTGGTGCAAATTCTGATGGAAAGATGAGTTTACGGTGTTCTCCACTTACGCTCCTAATCAACTAGAGTTTAAACGTTATCTTTGGTTGTCTTGGTAACGTGAGTACACAGTGATTACAACTTATGTGAACTTCGGCACATATTTTTTTCAAAGGTGAGCCAACCTGTAATATAATGAAATTAATAACTTAGCGAATACTAATAGTAATATTACTGAAATAAGGAACGCTGATACATCGACAATAAAGAAAAACGAATGTCTTCAGAAGGTTATGGTAAAAAGAAGACTGACTATTCTAACGTAAAGTGTGAAGAACGTGATGTTAGTAATTGAAAGCAATGTACAAAGATGTAGCAGAACTAGTTGAGTTGGGTTGCCTACAGAATGAAGTCGCCAGATCCAGTTTAGCGCGTAACAACTCACACAAAAAGTATTTACGAGTAATTTCAGGGATTTAACAAATTTCTGTTGAGCTGTATTGGTGAACACATGTTACTGCATTTTGTCCATCTCGCAATTTAAACCTTTCTGTATCGGTTTTGGAGTATTCGTTGTTGTTACTATATTTCGTTAATTTTCGCGATATTTGCTACCTGTACCTTTTCGCTTTCTATACTGATATTTCTTTTTGATTTCTGTATTGGTGTCTGGCTTTTAAGTTAGTTTATATGTTGTGTTGTTGTGATCTTCAGTCCTGAGACTGGTTTGATGCAGCTCTCCATGCTACTCTATCCTGTGCAAGCTTTTTCATCTCCCAGTATCTACTGCAACCTACATCCTTCTGAATCTGCTTTGTGTATTCATCTCTTGGTCTCCCTCTACGATTTTTACCCTCCACGCTGCCCTCCAATACTAAATTGGTGATCCCTTGATGCCTCAGAACATGTCCTACCAGCCGATCCCTTCTTCTGGTCAAGTTGTGCCACAAACTTCTCTTCTCCCCAATCCTATTCAATACTTCCTCATTAGTTATGTGATCTACCCATCTAATCTTCAGCATTCTTCTGTAGCACCACATTTCGAAAGCTTCTATTCTCTTCCTGTCCAAACTATTTATCGTCCATGTTTCACTTCCATACATGGCTACACTCCATACGAATACTTTTAGAAATGACTTCCTGACACTTAAATCAATACTGGATGTTAACAAATTTCTCTTCTTCAGAAACGCTTTCCTTGCCATTGCCAGCCTACATTTTATATCCTCTCTACTTCGACCATCATCAGTTATTTTGCTCCCCAAATAGCAAAACTCCTTTACTACTTTAAGTGCCTCATTTCCTAATCTAATTCCCTCAGCATCACCCGACTTAATTAGACTACATTCCATTATCCTTGTTTTGCTTTTGTTGATGTTCATCTTATACCCTCCTTTCAAGACACTGTCCATTCCGTTCAACTGCTCCTCCAAGTCCTTTGCTGTCTCTGACTGAATTACAATGTCAGCGGCGAACCTCAAAGTTTTTATTTCTTCTCCATGAATTTTAATACCTACTCCGAATTTTTTTTTTTTGTTTCCTTTACTGCTTGCTCAATATACAGATTGAACAACATCGGGGAGAGGCTACAACCCTGTCTTACTCCCTTCCCAACCACTGCTTCCCTTTCATGTCCCTCGACTCTTATAACTGCCATCTGGTTTCTGTACAAATTGTAAATAGCCTTTCGCTCCCTGTATTTTACCCCTGCCACCTTTAGAATTTGAAAGAGAGTATTCCAGTCAACATTGTCAAAAGCTTTCTCTAAGTCTACAAATGCTAGAAACGTAGGTTTGCCTTTCCTTAATCTTTCTTCTAAGATAAGTCGTAAGGTCAGTATTGCCTCACGTGTTCCAGTGTTTCTACGGAATCCAAACTGATCTTCCCCGAGGTTGGCTTCTACTAGTTTTTCCATTCGTCTGTAATGAATTCGTTTAGTATTTTGCTGCTGTGACTTATTAAGCTGATAATTCGGTAATTTTCACATCTGTCAACACCTGCTTTCTTTGGGATTGGAATTATTATATTCTTCTTGAAGTCTGAGGGTATTTCGCCTGTTTCATACATCTTGCTCACCAGATGGTAGAGTTTTGTCAGGACTGGCTCTCCCACGGCCGTCAGAAGTTCCAATGGAATAGTGTCTACTCCGGGGGCCTTGTTTCGACTCAGGTCTTTCAGTGCTCTGTCAAACTCTTCACGCAGTATCATATCTCCCATTTCATCTTCATCTACATTCTCTTCCATTTCCATAATATTGTCCTCAAGTACATCGCCCTTGTATAGACCCTATATATACTCCTTCCACCTTTCTGCTTTCCCTTCTTTGCTTAGAACTGGGTTTCCATCTGAGCTCTTGATATTCATACAAGTCGTTCTCTTATCTCCAAATGTCTCTTAAATTTTCCTGTAGGCGGTATCTATCTTACCCCTAGTGAGATAGTCCTCTACATCCTTACCTTTGTCCTCTAGCCATCCCTGCTTAGCCATTTTGCACTTCCTGTCGATCTCATTTTTGAGACGTTTGTATTCTTTTTTGCCTGTTTCACTTACTGCATTTTTATATTTTCTCCTTTCATCAATTAAATTCAGTATTTCTTCTGTTACCCAAGGATTTCTACTAGCCCTCATCTTTTTACCTACTTGATCCTCTGCTGCCTTCACTACTTCATTCCTCAAAGCTACCCATTCTTCTTCCACTGTATTTATTTCCCCCATTCCTGTCAATTGCTCCCTTATGCTCTCCCTGAATCTCTGTACAACCTCTGATTCTTTTAGTTTATCCAGGTCCCATCTCCTTAAATTTCCACCTTTTTGCAGTTTCTTCAGTTTTAATCTACAGGTCATAACCAATAGATTGTGGTCAGAGTCCACATCTGCCCCTGGAAATGTCTTACAATTTAAAACCTGGTTCCTAAATCTCTGTCTCACCATTATATAATCTATCTGATACCTTTTAGTATCTCCAGGGTTCTTCCATGTATACAACCTTCTTTCATGATTCTTAAACCAAGTGTTAGCTATGATTATGTTGTGCTCTGTGCAAAATTCTACCAGGCGGCTTCCTCTTTCATTTCTGTCCCCCAATCCATATTCACCTACTATGTTTCCTTCTCTCCCTTTTCCTACACTCGAATTCCAGTCACCCATGACTATTAAATTTTCGTCTCCCTTCACAATCTGAATAATTTCTTTTATTTCATCATACATTTCTTCAATTTCTTCGTCATCTGCAGAGCTAGTTGGCATATAAACTTGTACTACTGTAGTAGGTGTGGGCTTCGTATCTATCTTGGCCACAATAATGCGTTCACTATGCTGTTTGTAGTAGAGTTTATATGTATAGAGTTATATCTTCGATACCTGTTGAATTTATCTAATTTGATGCTTTACTTTTGCATTTTCGATGCAGACCTTTGCATGCTATTATTCATCGTATTCTTCCGGTTGTTTTGTTTTGTATACGCCAGTCGTTTTGGGGCTCTGTGGCTTTTACTTGAGAATATAACTCCCCAGATTCCCCTTCAGGCCCAATTTTTATTATTTCGAATTTTTAAGTTACTGAATTGATTTTTATATTTTGGATTTATAGGAACTGTTGAATATGACGTCCTAATCGCCATTTTTAAATCAAAGTTGTGTTGCATCTTGAGGATAGTGATGATGTTATTTGTCAAAGTGGACGGGTGTTATCGAAGGCTCTCGTCTTCCCCAATAATTCACCATACTTGAGATACAGTGCCGTACCCCTGGCCGCGAGAGTTCGCCCCTGTTTGGTCTTAGGAGGGGAGGGGCGCACACAGCGCCGGCTGTCACCACCACATGAAATCACGTATTGCGTTTTTACGTCGCAGGCTGACAGGTATTGGACAGGTGAAGTAATTGCATCGGTTAAACGCTCGAGGGATGTGATGTGGTGCTGTAACGACATAACAACACAAGTTTTCGCCCCAGATGTAGGCATTCCCTTTATACAGTAGTAGGCAAGCATAAGTTCTCTACATTCTGTAATTTCCTGCAGGCGATTTTATTGATTGCGCTACTGCCAAGGCACCCATGTTGATTAGTTTGATTCTGTTTAGAGCGAAGATAACAGAATATCTTGTAGTAGTGAATCCTGTCGTAGGTGTTCTACAGATGAGCAGGATGAAGCCAGAGCATTGTCGACTTGGACTACTCTTACATGGGCTGAGTTTCTTACGAGAATGAATACTGTGGAAAGTCATTTAGACTTCTTATGGGAATTTTGTGGATTGTCACCGGGAGACGTGTGTGGAACTCTTTAAAAAAACGACCAACGTTTATTTACCGTTTTAATTAGAGGACTATTCTATGAAATGTACGAAACTAGTACGACCAGGAAAAACACGTAGTTCGTTAGATGCCAACTGACGATACATCAGGGTATTATTTTGTTCCCTTCCTGGGTTGAAGAACACATGCTACTAGTCACTGTTACAGAAAGTTATTTAAGTACAATTACTGTTGGCGATTACTTTGATTTTTGCAGTGTTATGTGTTATGTAATTGTTGTGAATTTTACAAAATGCAGTAGCTTTGTATTCACAGTTTGGCTTAGAAGGCCAAAAATTTCCTTATGAGACGCTCACAGTTTCTCTGAGAGATAGCTACAGAGTATCCAACAATCGCAGAGGAGGAGTGCTCAAGGCTGCAACTGATTTGGAAATTATTGTAAAGTTCGACATACTTTGACACTCAACAGCAAGGCCGACCGGGGTGGCCAAGCGGTTCTAGGCGCTACAGTTGGAACCGCGCGACCGCTACGATCGCAGGTTCAAATCCTGCCTCGGGCATGGATGTGTGTGATGTCCTTATGTTAGATATGTTTAAGTAGTTCTAAGTTCCAGGGGACTGATGACCTTAGCAGTTACGTCCCATAGTGCTCAGAGCCATTTGAACCATTTTTTTCGACATCAAGACGTCTCAACATTCCATTTGTTGTGATGGAAACAGGAACTATTTGCAGGAAAAGTAGTTATATATGACCTAGTTAACGAATAAAAACTTACAACGCGTACATAGTGTAGTTAAGTAAAACTGCAACAGTATTCGTTACATGGGACCTTTTCAGATTCTAGTAAAATAATACCAATAAGTGTAGCCATTCTGAAACTAAGACCGTATTGGAGCTCATAAATCCAACAAATAAAGGTTCTCAAGCAGCACTGGAGCGTTCTCATATAACGAGTTCTGACAGCTGCCATCTAACAACTTTGTGTCGAATTCGCCTGAAACACTGCAAAAAAGGTAAAGTATCGTTAGATGAATAACTACACCAGCAACAGATATGTTCAAAAACTTTCACTAATTAGTAATTATATTCTGGAGATTTATCGATTTGCCTGGTGTTTATCCCCACTTACGAGTGAACTATGACTTTGGTTTTATTTCAGATACTTCACTGCACATTCCAAAGGCCGTAGTAACACTCTCATAGAATTTAAACTTTCGCTTAAGTTTTCTTCAGATTTCATTTTTATTTCGTTTCATTATCCTTCAGTTAATGTAGATCAACCGTTCACAAATTTAGCTAACTTTTACATCTTCGGAATATGAGATACCTATGTTCGTCCTTCCATTTAACAAATGAGTCTTCCAGTACCTTTAAATTCTACGGCTTCGTGCGCTGTGTTATATTACCGTCACCAGTTTCCACTTTTGATGTAACAGATCAGAGTCCTCCCGATAGGTTCGTCTACTCCCAAGTAATGTTAGCAAACAGGGGGGATCGGTGAATTTTTGTTCCTTCCGGACCTGAATATCATGTAGCCCACACGTGTTTCTAGTGGGGCTTATTAAATTTAAATTGTATCGAATGAAGAATAAGCTAAAATGCATCAGCTTATTTGTTGTGGTGGCAATATATTTATAAAATACGTTAAAATGGTACATAGCAGCAATCTACTGAACGAAATCACAAGAATAAACAAATTCAGGAGGTGTGTACCTAACTTTTTCGTAACTATTTGGAAGAGAGTTATTGAAATGTACAATTCACAGTGCTGTTCAAGGTAGAATAACAGTGTGAGGAGTTGGAGACGATGTATGCTTGTATTTAGCAGTAGACGGTTTTGCTATCACATTATTCTGGAAAAAAAGATATTCCGGTCTGGCAGACCTTAAGCACAGTGTAACCAAGAACATTCTGAAAGTTATTTAGAAACCTTTGACGAATACAATTCACATTACTATTCCATTATCGTACTGCGTAACACCGAGACGTCTTAAAAAGAAAAATTATTTGTTTCACCGTATTTTGCTTCCATATCTGAAAACCATTAAGTGCAGTACCGAACTACCTATTAATTTTATTTTATGTTACCCTATAATAGTCTTTTGTGCTGTATGCCGTGAGTTGTTACCTGCCATTTCCATTTTTTATGTATTCCTTCTACTGTTAGCAGCTACTATGAACTACATTGTGCTTTATCATAGAGACTAGAAAATACTCCTTCTTTTACTACTGAATTTACATGTGTGTACCAAACTTTTTCGCCTAAAGGTACTAGGCATTTCAGAAGTCTATAATATACAATATATTTGTAATCAGTTTTTATCTACGCATAATGTAAACTGCAACTGTCTAAAAATGGTCCAAATATTAACAATGTTATCATGAAATCATTACTGGTTTTAAGTCACACATCCTGATTTCATCATATTTACTATGCAACAAACAATCTCTGTATCATTTTTGCTTCTTTTGTGACTGCATTATTATTTCACACAAAAGTCCTTAGACCCATGTAAGGTAAGTAACTTATCATTGTTATATAACGAAGTACGTTAAAATTCTCCAAATATTTTTAAACTATTTCATTATTTTTGAGACAGCATTACTGTGTCATTTTCTTCCGGTTCAAGTTAACTGTACAGCAATGAATGTTGGGTAATACTTTAGACTGTGACAAAATCGTAGCGTCAAGGTGATCCAGACTTATGTGCTGCGCATCTGGCTCATGTCGTACCCACATAAATCTCCCAAACGACTCTTTTTTAGTTTTGGTGAAATAAATAAAAAATGAAATAAAAACGTGCCTTCTGCAACAGCATTTTCCTCTGCAACATTAGCCCCGAAAGTAAATTTTAACGTCATAACAAATCATTGTGCATAAGGGCCAAAGTATAAATAGCAGCGGTGATGAACTATCTCTGAATTCTCAGTCGATATTAAGGCACCACTAATTTCTTTGTTTACTCGTTTGAGGTTACATCCACATGCTAATGAATTGTTGTTGGCCAATGCAGTTCAGTGAATTGCAACATCAGTTTGATTACACTATTTATGTGTCCCACGCAAAGACACTCGCCATGCCTCTGTTATAAGCAGCATCCGAGTTTGTTTACATACCTACTACTTCATAAACAGATACACAGATAAACCAGAATGTTATGGCCGCCGATCTACTGTCGATATAAATCCGTTCAGGTGATAGCAGCGACACATGGCGAGGAATGACTGCTAGTCAGACAAACGCACAGTGCATGTTGTATATCACAAGGGCTAGAGCGTGATGGAATGGAGTGTGTTGAGCGGTTCGATGTTCACAGTCCCGCTTTCCAGTTGATGTGTTGGCTCTCCTATCTCGACACATCTAAACCCAATCGAAGACATCTGGGCATGTGGCGTCAGAGCTCATGGCACCCCTCCCCGGAATTTACGGATTTAGGTGACTTGTGTGTGCAGATGTGATGCCAGCTCCGTCCACTGACCTACCAAGGCTTCACTGCAACCCTGCCACGACACGTCCACGTTGATACCCATGCCAGAGGTGGACATACCGGCTGTTAGGTAGATGATCATAATGCTGTAGCTGATCAGTGTAGTTTCTACGTTAAAGTATAGACAGCCGTTAATGAGTGAAAAATGTATGCTGAAGGCTTCAAATGTTGATTACCTTTTAGTTCCTGCGTGTGTAGGGCTATATTACTTGTGGCTCACTGTGTTGAATAGCAGATGTCGGGATTATAGAGACTACTTTGTTGTCCTTAGGAGCAGTGATTTTGCAGTCACTCTAGTCTTTTGAGTGTTATCATTAATGTCATTGATTTTCCTACTCCTTTTAGAATTATACTTCGTATCAATGATATTTCTGTTAAACGTAGTTGGCAAATGTTAATGTTGCACAAAACAGTTTCTTCCATATCCAGCGATGGAGAGGTAATGACAGATGCAGCTCGCATCGGGGACAGACTCGAACGAGTTTTATTCCGAAGAACCTTCCATTTGTTTCCATTAATCTACTAAGAGGAACCACCGAAATGTAGATCTTGTTGGTCGGAAGAGAATATGAACCCCAGTCAACCCCAATGCGAGTCGTCTACATTACCACAACGCTGCCTGTTGCAAATAAAACAAATAACGAGACTTGTTATATCATCAATCCAAAGGTTTATTCGATTGGTAACTGTGGTTTCAGGTGGTATTGGCCGCGGTATCGCGGTCGCACATTTTAGCAGCCAGACGGTCTTCTCCAGACGTCGCGTTGGTGGCCACGCGTCAACACATTCAGCGTCTGGCATGGCGGCTCTCAAGAGATGCGTGGTGTGATGTACAGACCTCCTAGGTGGGCGCAGAGGACACCGGAGTGATCTGCTGACAAATATAAATTTCAAAATTATAAACGTCGCCCTATTATGGTGAGTTGATATAACATCTGCAAAGGAAAGTGGTACATTATCGTAGGACCACATGTTAAAAAATGGTCATTTTCTGTATCCATAGAAGCGATGTTTCTATCGCGCCAACTCATGAACCCTACAACACTAATAATCGCAAATATGAAAATTACCGACAGTGAATGTTTGCCTATTTACTCCTCCTGGAGAGCTATCTATTGTGGTGAAATGATCTACTAAATTATTGCATCATGATGGTAGATAGTTGTTACAAGGATCAGAATATTTGTGAGTTAGTCGATATCTCATGCAGGCGCATGTATTATCCTCACCTGAACTATATTCATTAAGGAACGGAGAGAATTCTGACTGTTGCTAAATCCATCCATACCAAAATAGTAGAGTTTCTTAAAACAAGTTGTGTAAATGTTCAGTTCAAATTCGGAGAGCTTCAAGGATAAATACGGGACAGAAAAATAAACGATCATGCAGCATAAGAAATGGGATTAAAATACCAAGTATAATGGTGGGAGGCTGAAGGTGAAACTGTGCTGAGAACTTGATAACTGTTATGGGCGGGAGGGGACATAGGAGAACGTTTTCTGAAAGGCTCTCTCTCATCTGAAAGTGGAGGCAACGGTATTGTATGTACCATTGATTCTTGAGTTTAAGTATATCCTACCAATACTAGAGCTAAAAGATACGTATGCCACGAAAGGAATTTGTATCTGATCAGAGTTCACAATTGGTATAAAAGAACAGCAGACTATGGGTACCGAGAAAGTTTATGGGTCGACCAAAGAATTTTGTAGCCATGGTGATATATCTAAACTGACACCATTTCAGTTATATTAAAAATCGTAAAACTCTATACTCGAATAATATCTTGAACATTCCCCTTCTGAAGGGAGCTACCATGTGATCATGAAACGAGAAATACACTTAGAAACCAAAATCTGTTGTCCTTTACACAGATCGAAGTACCACTCACCGTAACAGCACCGCCTTAATCCTCCTCCTGCAGCCGTCTCTGCAGCAACTCCACGAAAAAGGCGTGCAGTGTGAACTGGCGCTCCTGTTGGAATAGATCTTATTACTTTCATGTTATCTAACATGTGAAGTGATTCACAATTTGTGCTAGTTTCTGTCATATAAAAGTATAACGAATTGTAACATTTATCACAAATTAGCACGGTTCAGGTATCGAAATTGAGAATATAGTAATTCAATTTAGTATCCAACTAACACAATTCGTTTCACATCTCAGATACAATTAATACTAACAAGTAACTAATATCCTATTATGTTTAACATTTTCTGTGTACGACTGGTTAATGATGTGCTTCTGAGGTAATGCCGTGTTGTTGTTCCTGCTTTACGGTCAACATTTCAACAAGTGACAGAGCCATTTTCTTCAGATCGTGAGACGTTTCCTGACTGATATGAGTCAAGCAGAGAGTACATTACCGCAAAGTTCGCAGCACATGAAGTTAATGGCTGGGACGTCCGTTGAAGTATTGTGCACAAAATGAACACAACAATTCGGCCTAACACCCGGAAGCACACCAGTAACTAGTACCATCTACGAGAGTAACTTATCATGTAATGAGAAAACGAAAAATTCATTTTGAACCAAATGCTACTATTCCTATTACTGTTGTAATTTACACTCACCGAAACAGAAAAGGCTTCTTTCTCTTCCTGCAGCCGCTTCTGCAGAATCTCCCAAAAAACGAGTCCAGGGTGAGCTGACACTCTTGTAAGGGAAAGAACTTGTTAGTTTGATTAGTCGTTGAGCATGCTTGGTAATTCAGTGATAGCGCTAGTTCTTTACATATACATGTGTTACAAATTCTTACATTTATTTCGAATTTTTGGCCTATAGGCAGTGATAGTGAGTATTCACTGACTATCTGTAGTATCAGCTATAAATCTGTTCTTCCGACATTCACTACCATTATCCTACGTATTATGAGTTGAACTGGAATAACAGACGCCTACAATGTAACTTCTTGAGCCACGGTCTTTTTATTACGAGCTCCTCCTCTTTCTTTGTCTGTAAAGAAAAGTAAATGGGACTGTAACAAGTTTTGCTAACAGTTCCTGTTTGTCTGTTCTCTGACTACACTGTACATTTCCTTCGGTCAGTCTCATATTAAACACAATCAGCAGGTAACTGGTTGGGCAACCAGATGGTCTGCAATGTCGTCTTCAACCAGTCAATCGCGTTGGCAGCATATTTAGTGCGTCTCTGCCTCTAGAATATTTTTCACCATAATTCTTTTCAAATGGAGAGGGATGTTACCTTTCTCGAGCATCTCATATAGTTATTTGCTCAGTGTTTACAAAGACCACACCCATTTTACCGGAATGATAAATGGTTAGAATCAACTCTCCATGTCTGGGGTCAGTGTTAAGTTTAATGGACTTCAATACAATTGTCAGAATTGTTTAAACAACATTCAGGTTCGGTTATCAACATTAGCTTACCCAATGCGACAAGTCCGGATCTATTGTGGTAATATCACGGAGAAGAGGATCTAGGGCCAGTGGGATCCAGCGGAAAGAGCCAGCATAGTGCAGCAAAGGAGCCCTGCAGGGAACACAGCGAGAGACACAGTGTGAGGCTACCCTGCAGGAAAAAGAATATACGACTCTGACATGCTAAAGGCTTTTTCTAAGGGCATCATACTCAAGTTTTAGAATGACCACTATTGTGAACTGTTGAGTGACTAGCACATTGCACTTCGCTCCAGTGATCAACAAATCCATCCATCCATCAGTGACATTCATTGCCGCCGGTATTTTGCACATGATCACGATCCAGAAGAATAGTACGCTAACCACATGCTCCTCCATACAGTGACGTCTATTGTCTGACGATGACGAGGCGGTCGATCGGTACCTTTGGAACTTCAGAGGAATGATTGGACGGAGTTAGGTAGTTATGTGGTATTTTATATAATCGTCACAATCATCACTCGTGCAGACATGCCTATCTAAAACGTGTTATTTACAATGACGTGTCACATGGGATGTTAATAGCAATAAAATATTCATTTACAGTAAATCGTGACACTCTGACCACGTTATGTACAATCAGTTAGCTCTCAGACTTTACTGCTTTGCGTGCTATGTCACTGCAATATAACGTGGCTCACCTTTACAGTACCCCGAACAGCGACCAAGTTGTTCTCCAGTCGCAGACCCTCGTCTTTCTCCCCTCCCAAACACCGGGAGAAAAACTTCTTCATGCGGTGGAACATTGCTGTAACGATAACAAACAGCACATTAGACATGACCAGACCGTGTCTACGAGTAAGTTTTGCAGCAATGTCTCACAACTCGATCGCAAGAAAAACCTTGAACCGTGACGACATGTCTGTAACCTGCATTTTTGCAGCTGCTTGCATCAAGAACGACATGTACAGCCTATATAATTGATTGAGCTTATACATTTTTTACTAGTCGAGAATTAGTTACTTTAATTTCGTGTCAGTAATTCGTAGAGCATGAATCAAAACAATAACAGTTATTCGAAATTTAGCAATCGCGTTTTCATTAAGTGGTACTTTTACTCTGAAGAGAATAAATTTGTTTTGATAGCAACTAGCTGAAGGCATATCTATTAGACTAAATTTAATTAGCAAGTCATTAAAATACTACAATAGTTTCAGATATACAGCTGCTTCGCCGGCCGGTGTGGCCGTGCGGTTCTAGGCGCTTTAGTCTGGAACCGTGTGACCACTACGATCGCAGGTTCGAATCCAGCCTCGGACATGGATGTGTGTGATGTCCTTAGGTTAGTTAGGTTTAAGTAGTTCTAGGTTCTAGGGGACTGATGACCACCGATGTTAAGTTCCATAGTGCTCAAAGCCATTTGAACCATTTTTTATACAGCTACTTCAGATTTTAAAACTTCAGATTTTGTCATCTATTACAGCATGTTATGCGGAATATCTTCCCCTGCGGCAGGAACAAGAATTTGTTTTTTATGTGTGTTGGTGGTCGGATGAAGTTACTAATTAATAAACTACGCTACAATCTGATGGCTGCACCTTCCGCGGTATATAACGAGAAAACGATTTTTACGGCTATCCTTATTACCGAGTCAGTTTATTCTCTCAGGGCTGCACTCTCCCTTCTTTGTGTCAGTCATCGAGAACCCTACATCTAAATTACACTTCATTGCCATGTGAGCTAAACAGTAACGTGTACGACGTAATAACTATATCTGTGGTTGAAATTTACCCACCGGTTTCTACATGAAAAAAACCTAAAAATAGCTTATAAACAGCTAATAGTTTTAACATTTGACAGTGCTCCAAGATATTAACTGTTCTTCCTTAAGTGACAGGAAAAGATAATAATTTTGCTACAAATCCATGTGGACTCAGTATGACACTACACAGCCGGAACCTGTTTTCGACTTTACTTTTTCACCGACGGCAGAAGATTAAAGCATGAACCAAGGATAGGACGTACCATATGTATGTGTAATCGAAAAGGAGAGTGATAGGTGACACCATTCTATTTGTGAAACTAAGCTATAAATTTGAGAATACATGATTCCAGCAGTTGAACATTGGCAAAAACTCAGTGAGGATATCTCTCTCTACTAGTCAAGCATTCTCGCAACTTTCTGAAGTGGCATTACATATAACAAAAATGTACTGGAATGTAAATCGAGGACTGTTTTCCTTTTTAAATTCAGTCCCATTACTAGTAACATTTTGCGAAGTCACATCACACAATTTCGTAATGCTACAGTATGCTGATACGTCTCCACTACATACATAGTCATCTAAAAGCCTATTCGATGTTCTAATTGCAGATGTATACTGAAAATAAATACGTGACAAATCAATGGCTCTTGCCTCTTGGTGAGTATAGTCTATATACCTCGCTTCTGAAATAGAGCGTTCGCTTCATTCAGTGCTTCTAAAGCTCCCCAAGAACTCGTTCTCGAAACACAAATTCCAACACCATAACGCCTGAATAAAAATTATAGAATCTTTTACTCAAGAACTCAAGAAACTAATTCGTTTCGATACTTCAACTACTCCTGAGAATACGGAAGTCATTATTATGCAATGGTCCACCACAGTTAAGCTGATTTTTGTTAGCAAACCCTGCGAACAACATTAGACAGCAACCTCGATAAGTGCAGAGAACAACGTTGTACTGGAACGTCGATATCAATGGTTAAATAAGAACTGCAATGAAAATTTTCAGTAATTTGAATCTATGTAAGATGAAATAATCATGTTTTAGCACTGACAAATATGCAGCAAAGTCTTGAATGTTGAAAACGTCCGTGCAGTTAATAAACTCCCAACTGATGTAACAGTTAACAATACTCAGAGATAGTGCTTTAATTTCCTTAAGCAACAGGGAAGTAAGAATCTCATATTATGGTGCCAAGTCAACTCTGTACAACTCTACACAGTTGTAACCAGTTTCCTACGTGTTTTCCTCTTCGCAGACGGAAGATAATTGTAGCAGTATAACCCTGCAACGATCATAGGCAATATGTAAGTGTAATCGACGAAACAGGAAGATCGGTTACACTGTTTTCATTGTGAAAGTAAAAGTTAATGTCAATAGAGACCGCTCAGACTGTACCACAACAACCACAGGAAACTTTTACTAACAGTCCGATTATATTATTGGAGAAGGCGATAACAAGATAGACTATTACGGTCGAAAACAAAAATAAGAAACATTTTGTAGCGGAGGCGTTGTGCAGCTTTAATGAATGTTAACAACTTTATTGTGTAGTAGACAGCTAGGATGGTACGTTTCATTAGGGACCATCGAATTTGGTCTAAAATCAGACCATCATCGGTCCCAAAAGCCGTCTCAGCTATGCTTTCGCGTATGTTGCAATGGCAGTTATCAAACGTAGATAGCTCGACCATTGGTATTATCTGTATAGACATTACATTGGTAAAAATGTCTATGAAGTTAAATGGACATAATGGACATGACAAGTTAATGTCAATGACGGAACACTGTACATCCGGAATTGCTATTCCTATTACGCAAGTTCATTGCTGAGATCGTTTTTCGGCTTGATGACAGTCTGATCCACGACCGAAACATACATTCTCTCATAAAATGTACCGTTATAGCTGTGATTGCATAATGCAGTTCTTTCGAAGAGCATATAAAATGGAAGTAACGTGACTGCTGCAGAAACTGACTGGGCAGAAACAAAAAGTAAAAGTTTATAAAGCTAAGATGAATATAACGAAAACATCGAATAATATCTTACACAAATTCCTCTAGAATAAACTCAACGGAAATATAACGAAAACACAAAATTTGATTCCACAAGTTAAAAAATTGTGACTAACATTACTACTCGTTCCTCTGAAGACAACGTCTACAATGTACTTAGGTTCATGGCTAACACCACCGTAGACAGTTCTCTTTTTTCTGACATATATTTAACTGTTTCTTTCTGTATTTCCAACGAAATACGATGGTGAGGTTAACCAGTACCTTAAGAGCAGAAGATAAATTTTTGTGAGTGAAGTGATTAATGATTATTTTTATCATGATAATTGATGCAATTCTTTAGCTATTTTTGTAATATGGGACAACTGTCTCCTGTGGCGTTAGCCGTATACAGTAAACCTGAAGTGAAGCATCGGAATCTAAAACTGGACTCACAGGAGAGGTTCAAGTCATAGAAATTTAGAGTGTCAGTCCTCTTGTACTTAAGTCAGCATTGTGCCTTTTGTATTAAATTTGGATGCAAATTCTGTGTGTCATCTTCAATAAGAAAGTCCAAGAGATACAGTAAACCTGAAGTGAAGCATCGGAATCTAAAACTGGACTCACAGGAGAGGTTCAAATCATAGAGAGTTACAGTGTCAGTCCTCTTGTACTTAAGTCGGCATTGTGCCTTTTGTATTAAATTCGGAAGCAATTTCTGTGTTTCATCGTCAATAAGAAGGTCCAAGGGATACAGTAAACCTGAATTGAAGCATCGGAATCTAAAACTGGACTCACAGGAGAGGTTCAAATCATCGAAAGTTAGAGTTTCAGTCCTCTTGTACTTAAGTCGGCATTGTGCCTTTTGTATTAAATTCGGATGCAATTTCTGTGTTTCATCCTCAATATGAAGGTCCACGGGATACAGTAAACCTGAAGTGAAGCATCGGAATCTAAAACTGGACTCACAGGAGTGGTTCAAGTCATAGAAAATTAGAGTGTCCGTCCTCTTGCACTTAAGTCAGCATTGTGCCTTTTGTATTAAATTCGGATGCAATTTCTGTGTTTCATCCTCAATAAGAAGGTCCAAGGGATACAGTAACCTGAAGTGAAGCATCGGAATCTAAAACTGGACTCACAGGAGACGTTCATATGATCGAAACTTAGAGTGTCAGTCCTCTTGTACTTAAGTCGGCATTGTGCCTTTTGTATTAAATTCGGATGCAATATCTGTGATTCATCGACGATACGAAAGTCAAAGGGATACAGTAAACCTGAAGTGAAGCATCGTGATCTAAAACTGGACTCACAGGAGAGGTTCAAATCATAGAGAGTTAGAGTGTCAGTCCTCTTGTACTTAAGTCGGTATTGTGCCTTTTGTATTAAATTCGGATGCAATATCTGTGATTCATCGACGATACGAAAGTCAAAGGGATACAGTAAACCTGAAGTGAAGCATCGAGATCTAAAACTGGACTCACAGGAGAGGTTCCAATCATAGAGAGTTAGAGTGTCAGTCCTCTTGTACTTAAGTCGGTATTGTGCCTTTTGTATAGAATTCGGATGTAATTTCTGTGTTTCATCATCAATTACAAGGTCCAAGGGATACAGTAAACCTGATGTGAAGCATCGGAATCTAAAACTGGACTCACAGGAGAGGTTCAAATCATAGAAAGTTAGAGTGTCAGTCCTCTTGTACTTAGGTCGGAATTGTGCCTTATGTATTAAATTCGGATGCAATTTCTGTGTTTCATCGTCGATACGAAGGTCCAAGGGATACAGTAAACCTGAAGTGGAGCATCGGAATCTAAAACTGGACTCACAGGAGAGGTTCAAATCATAGAGAGTTAGAGTGTCAGTCCTCTTGTACTTAAGTCGGTATTGTGCCTTTTGTATTGAATTCGGATGTAATTTCTGTGTTTCATCATCAATAAGAAGGTCCAAGAGATAGAGTAAACCTGATGTGAAGCATCGGAATCTAAAACTGCCCTCACAGGAGAAAATTAGAGTGTCAGTCCTCTTGTACTTAAGTCGGCATTGTGCCTTTTGTATAAAATTCGGATGCAGTTTCTGTGTTTCATCGTCAATAAGAAGGTCCAGCCATGTATGTAAGTGAAACATGGACGATAAATAGTTTGGGCAAGAAGAGAATAGAAGCTTTCGAAATGTGGTGCTACAGAAGAATGCTGAAGATTAGATGGGTAGATCACATAACTAGTGAGGAAGTATTGATTACGATTGGGGAGAAGAGAAGTTTGTGGCACAACTTGACCAGAAGAAGGGATCGGTTGGTAGGACAAGTTCTGAGGCATCAAGGGATCACCAATTTAGTATTGGAGGGCCACGTGGAGGGTAAAAATCGTATAGGGAGACCAAGAGATGAATACACTAAGCAGATTCAGAAGGATGTAGGTTGCAGTAGGTACTGGGAGACGAAAAAGCTTGCACAGGATAGAGTAGCATGGAGAGCTGCATCAAACCAGTCTCAGGACTGAAGACCACAACAACAACAAAGAAGGTCCAAGGGATACAGTAAACCTGTAGTGAAGCATCGGAATTTAAAACTGGACTCACAGGAGAGGTTCAAATCATAGAAAGTTAGAGTGTCAGTCCTCTTGTACTTAAGTCGGCATTGTGCCTTTTGTATTAAATTCGGATGCAATTTCTGTGTTTCATCGTCAATAAGAAGGTCCAAGGGATACAGTAAACCTGAATTGAAGCATCGTAATCTAAAACTGGACTCACAGGAGTGGTTCAAATCATCGAAAGTTAGAGTTTCAGTCCTCTTGTACTTAAGTCGGCATTGTGCCTTTTGTATTAAATTTGGATGCAATTTCTGTGTTTCATCGTCAATGAGAAGGTCCGAGGGATACAGTAAACTTGATGTGAAGCATCGGATTCTAAAACTAGACTCACAGGAGAGGTTCAAATCATCGAAAGTTAGAGCGTCAGTCCTCTTGTACTTCAGTCGGCATTGTGCCTTTTGTATTAAATTCGAATGCAATTTCTGTGTTTCATCCTCAATATGAGGGTCCAAGGGATACAGTAAACCTGAAGTGAAGCATATGAATCTAATACTGGACTCACAGGAGAGGTTCAAGTCATAGAAAGTTAGAGTGTCAGTCCTCTTGTACTTAAGTCAGCATTGTGCCATTTCTATTAAATTTGGATGCAAATTCTGTGTTTCATCTTCAATAAGAAGGTCCAAGGGATACAGTAAACCTGAAGTGAAGCATCGGAATCTAAAACTGGACTCACAGGAGAGGTTCAAATCATAGAAATTTAGAGTGACCGTCCTCTTGTACTTAAGTCTGCATTGTGCCTTTTGTATTAAATTTGGATGCAAATTCTGTGTTTCATCTTCAATAATAAGGTTCAAGGGATACAGTAAACCTGAAGGGAAGCATCGGAATCTAAAACTGGATTCACAGGAGAGGTTCAAATCATAGAGAGTTAGAGTGTCAGTCCCCTGGTACTTAAGTCGGTATTGTGCCTTTTGTATTGGATTCGGATGTAATTTCTGTGTTTCATCATCAATAAGAAGGTCATAGAGATAGAGTAAACCTGATGTGAAGAATCGGAATCTAAAATTGCCCTCACAGGAGAAAGTTAGAGTGTCAGTCCTCTTGTACTTAAGTCGGCATTGTGCCTTTTGTATTAAATTCGGATGCAGTTTCTGTGTTTCATCGTCAATAAGAAGGTCCAAGGGATACAGTAAACCTGAAGTGAAGCATCGGAGTCCAAAACTGGACTCACAGGAGAGGTTCAAATCATAGAAAGTAAGAGTGTCAGTCCTCTTGTACTTAAGTCGGCATTGTGCCTTTTGTATTAAATTCGGATGCAATTTCTGTGTTTCATCGTCAATAAGAAGGTCCAAGGGATACAGTAAACCTGAATTGAAGCATCGGAATCTAAAACTGGACTCACAGGAGAGGTTCAAATCATCGAAAGTTAGAGTTTCAGTCCTCTTGTACTTAAGTCGGCATTGTGCCTTTTGTATTAAATTTGGATGCAATTTCTGTGTTTCATCGTAAATAAGAACGTCCAAGGGATCCAGTAAACCTGAAGTGAAGCATCGGAAGCTATAACTGGACTCACAGGAGAGGTTCAAATCATAGAGAGTTAGTGTGTCAGTCCTCTTGTACTTAAGTCGGTATTGTGCCTTTTGTATTGAATTCGGATGTAATTTCTGTGTTTCATCATCATTAAGAAGGTCCAAGGGATCCAGTAAACCTGAAGTGAAGCATCGGAATCTAAAACTGGACTCACAGGAGAGGTGCAAATCATAGAGAGTTAGAGTGTCAGTCCTCTTGTACTTAAGTCGGTATTGTGCCTTTTGTATTGAATTCGGATGTAATTTCTGTGTTTCATCATCAATAAGAAGGTCCAAGAGATAGAGTAAACCTGATGCGAAGCATCGGAATCTAAAACTGCCCTCACAGGAGAAAGTTAGAGTGTCGGTCCTCTTGTACTTAAGTCGGCATTGTGCCTTTTGTATTAAATTCGGATGCAGTTTCTGTGTTTCATCGTCAATAAGAAGGTCCAGCCATGTATTGAAGTGAAACATGGACGATAAATAGTTTGCACAAGAAGAGAAGAGAAGCTTTCGAAATGTTGTGCTACAGAAGAATGCTGAAGATTAGATGGGTTGATCACATAACTAATGAGGAAGTATTGATTAGGATTGGGAGAAGAGAAGTTTGTGGCACAACTTGACCAGAAGAAGGGATCGGTTGGTAGGACAAGTTCTGAGGCATCAAGGGATCACCAATTTAGTATTGGAGGGCCACGTGGAGGGTAAAAATCGTTGAGGAAGACAAAGAGATGAATACACTAAGCAGATTCAGAAGGATGTAGGTTGCAGTAGGTACTGGGAGACGAAAAAGCTTGCACAGGATAGAGTAGCATGGAGAGCTGCATCAAACCAGTCTCAGGACTGAAGACCACAACAACAACAAAGAAGGTCCAAGGGATACAGTAAACCTGTAGTGAAGCATCGGAATTTAAAACTGGACTCACAGGAAAGGTTCAAATCATAGAAAGTTAGAGTGTCAGTCCTCTTGTACTTAAGTCGGCATTGTGCCTTTTGTATTAAATTCGGATGCAATTTCTGTGTTTCATCGTCAATAAGAAGGTCCAAGGGATACAGTAAACCTGAATTGAAGCATCGTAAACTAAAACTGGACTCACAGGAGTGGTTCAAATCATCGAAAGTTAGAGTTTCAGTCCTCTTGTACTTAAGTCGGCATTGTGCCTTTTGTATTAAATTTGGATGCAATTTTTGTGTTTCATCGTCAATGAGAAGGTCCGAGGGATACAGTAAACTTGATGTGAAGCATCGGATTCTAAAACTAGACTCACAGGAGAGGTTCAAATCACCGAAAGTTAGAGCGTCAGTCCTCTTGTACTTCAGTCGGCACTGTGCCTTTTGTATTAAATTCGAATGCAATTTCTGTGTTTCATCCTCAATATGAGGGTCCAAGGGATACAGTAAACCTGAAGTGAAGCATATGAATCTAATACTGGACTCACAGGAGAGGTTCAAGTCATAGAAAGTTAGAGTGTCAGTCCTCTTGTACTTAAGTCAGCATTGTGCCATTTCTATTAAATTTGGATGCAAATTCTGTGTTTCATCTTCAATAAGAAGGTCCAAGGGATACAGTAAACCTGAAGTGAAGCATCGGAATCTAAAACTGGACTCACAGGAGAGGTTCAAATCATAGAAAGTTAGAGTGACCGGGTTCTTGTACTTAAGTCTGCATTGTGCCTTTTGTATTAAATTTGGATGCAAATTCTGTGTTTCATCTTCAATAATAAGGTTCAAGGGATACAGTAAACCTGAAGGGAAGCATCGGAATCTAAAACTGGATTCACAGGAGAGGTTCAAATCATAGAGAGTTAGAGTGTCAGTCCTCTTGTACTTAAGTCGGTATTGTGCCTTTTGTATTGGATTCGGATGTAATTTCTGTGTTTCATCATCAATAAGAAGGTCATAGAGATAGAGTAAACCTGATGTGAAGAATCGGAATCTAAAATTGCCCTCACAGGAGAAAGTTAGAGTGTCAGTCCTCTTGTACTTAAGTCGGCATTGTGCCTTTTGTATTAAATTCGGATGCAGTTTCTGTGTTTCATCGTCAATAAGAAGGTCCAAGGGATACAGTAAACCTGAAGTGAAGCATCGGAGTCTAAAACTGGACTCACAGGAGAGGTTCAAATCATAGAAAGTAAGAGTGTCAGTCCTCTTGTACTTAAGTCGGCATTGTGCCTTTTGTATTAAATTTGGATGCAATTTCTGTGTTTCATCGTAAATAAGAACGTCCAAGGGATCCAGTAAACCTGAAGTGAAGCATCGGAAGCTATAACTGGACTCACAGGAGAGGTTCAAATCATAGAGAGTTAGTGTGTCAGTCCTCTTGTACTTAAGTCGGTATTGTGCCTTTTGTATTGAATTCGGATGTAATTTCTGTGTTTCATCATCATTAAGAAGGTCCAAGGGATCCAGTAAACCTGAAGTGAAGCATCGGAATCTAAAACTGGACTCACAGGAGAGGTGCAAATCATAGAGAGTTAGAGTGTCAGTCCTCTTGTACTTAAGTCGGTATTGTGCCTTTCGTATTGAATTCGGATGTAATTTCTGTGTTTCATCATCAATAAGAAGGTCCAAGAGATAGAGTAAACCTGATGCGAAGCATCGGAATCTAAAACTGCCCTCACAGGAGAAAGTTAGAGTGTCGGTCCTCTTGTACTTAAGTCGGCATTGTGCCTTTTGTATTAAATTCGGATGCAGTTTCTGTGTTTCATCGTCAATAAGAAGGTCCAGCCATGTATTGAAGTGAAACATGGACGATAAATAGTTTGGACAAGAAGAGAATAGAAGCTTTCGAAATGTGGTGCTACAGAAGAATGCTGAAGATTAGATGGGTTGATCACATAACTAATGAGGAAGTATTGATTAGGATTGGGAGAAGAGAAGTTTGTGGCACAACTTGACCAGAAGAAGGGATCGGTTGGTAGGACATCTTCTGAGGCATCAAGGGATCACCAATTTAGTATTGGAGGGCAGCGTGGAGGGTAAAAATCGTTGAGGGAGACCAAGAGATGAATACACTAAGCAGATTCAGAAGGATGTAGGTTGCAGTAGATACTGGGAGATGAAAAAGCTTGCACTGGATAGAGTAGCATGGAGAGCTGCATCAAACCAGTCTCAGGACTGAAGACCACAACAACAACAAAGAAGGTCCAAGGGATACAGTAAACCTGTAGTGAAGCATTGGAATCTAAAACTGGACTCACAGGAGAGGTTCAAATCATAGAGAGTTACAGTGTCAGTCCTCTTGTACTTAAGTCGGCATTGTGCCTTTTGTATTAAATTCGGAAGCAATTTCCGTGTTTCATCGTCAATAAGAAAGGTCCAAGGGATACAGTAAACCTGAATTGAAGCATCGGAATCTAAAACTGGACTTACAGGAGAGGTTTAAAATATCGAAAGTTAAAGTTTCAGTCCTGTTGTACTTAACTCGGCATTGTGCCTTTTTTATTAAGTACGGATACAATTTCTGTGTTTCATCCTCAATATGAAGGTCCAAGGGATACAGTAAACCTGAAGTGAAGCAACGGAATCTAAAACTGGACTCACTGGAGAGGTTCAAATCATTGAGAGTTAGAGTGTCAGTCCTATTGTACTTAAGTCGGTATTGCGCCTTTTGTATTGAATTCGGATGAAATATCTGTGTTTCGTCATCAATGAGAAGGTCCGAGGGATACAGTAAACCTGATGTGAAGCATCGGAATCTAAAACTAGACTCACAGGAGAAGTTGGAGTGTCAGTCCTCTTGTACTTAAGTCGGCATTGTGCCTTTTGTATTAAATTTGGATGCAATTTCTGTGTTTAATCTTCAATAAGATGGTCCAAGGGATACAGTAAACCTGAAGTGAAGCATTGGAATCTAAAACTGGACTCACAGGAGAGGTTCAAGTCATAGAAAATTAGAGTGTCAGTCCTCTTGTACTTAAGTCGGCATTGTGCCTTTTGTATAAAATTCGGATGCAATTTCTCTGTTTCATCCTCAATAAGAAGGTCCAAGGGATACAGTAAACCTGAAGTGAAGCATCTGAATCTAAAACTGGACTCACTGGAGAGGTTCAAGTCATAGAAAGTTAGAGTGACAGTCCTCTTGTACATAAGTCTGCATTGTGCCTTTTGTATTAAATTTGGATGCAAATTCTGTGTTTCATCTTCAATAAGAAGGTCCAAGGGATACAGTAAACCTGAAGGGAAGCATCGGAATCTAAAACTGGACTCACAGGAGAGGTTCAAATCATAGAGAGTTAGAGTGTCAGTCCTCTTGTACTGAAGTCGGTATTGTGCCTTTTGTATAGAATTCGGATGTAATTTCTGTATTTCATCATCAATAAGAAGGTCCAAGAGATAGAGTAAACCTGATGTGAAGAATCGGAATCTAAAACTGCCCTCACAGGAGAAAGTTAGAGTGTCAGTCCTCTTGTACTTAAGTCGGCATTGTGCCTTTTGTATTATATTCGGATGCAGTTTCTGTGTTTCATCGTCAATAAGAAGGTCCAAGGGATACAGTAAACCTGAAGTGAAGCATTGGAATCTAAAACTGGACTCACAGGAGAGGTTCAAGTCATAGAAAGTTAGAGTGACAGTCCTCTTGTACATAAGTCTGCATTGTGCTTTTTGTATTAAATTTGGATGCAAATTCTGTGTTTCATCTTCAATAAGAAGGTCCAAGGGATACAGTAAACCTGAAGGGAAGCATCGGAATCTAAAACTGGACTCACAGGAGAGGTTCAAATCATAGAGAGTTAGAGTTTCAGTCCTCTTGTACTTAAGTCGGTATTGTGCCTTTTGTATTGAATTCGGATGTAATTTCTGTGTTTCATCATCAATAAAAAGGTCCAAGAGATAGAGTAAACCTGATGTGAAGAATCGGAATCTAAAACTGCCCTCACAGGAGAAAGTTAGGGTGTCAGACCTCTTGTACTTACGTCGGCATTGTGCCTTTTGTATTAAATTCGGATGCAGTTTCTGTGTTTCATCGTCAATAAGAAGGGCCAAGGGATACAGTAAACCTGAAGTGAAGCATCGGAATCTAAAACTGGACTCACAGGAGAGGTTCAAATCATAGAAAGTTAGAGTGTCAGTCCTCTTGTACTTAAGTCGGCATTGTGCCTTTTGTATTAAATTCGGATGCAATTTCTGTGTTTCATCGTCAATAAGAAGGTCCAAGGGATACAGTAAACCTGAATTGAAGCATCGGAATCTAAAACTGGACTCACAGGAGAGGTTCAAATCATAGAAAGTTAGAGTGTCAATCCTCTTGTACTTAAGTCGGAATTGTGCCTTATGTATTAAATTCGGACGCAATTTCTGTGTTTCATCGTCGATACGAAGGTCCAAGGGATACAGTAAACCTGAAGTGAAGCATCGGAATCTAAAACTGGACTCACAGGAGAGGTTCAAATCATAGAGAGTTAGAGTGTCAGTCCTCTTGTACTTAAGTCGGTATTGTGCCTCTTGTATTGAATTCGGATGTAATTTCTGTGTTTCATCATCAATAAGAAGGTCCAAGAGATAGAGTAAACCTGATGTGAAGCATCGGAATCTAAAACTGCCCTCACAGGTGAAAGTTAGAGTGTCAGTCCTCTTGTACTTAAGTCGCCATTGTGCCTTTTGTATTAAATTCGGATGCAGTTTCCGTGTTTCATCGTCAATAAGAAGGTCCAGCCATGTATGGAAGTGAAACATGGACGATAAAAAGTTTGGACAAGAAGAGAATAGAAGCTTTCGAAATGTGGTGCTACAGAAGAATGCTGAAAAATAGATGGGTAGATCACATAAATAATGAGGAAGTATTGATTAGGATTGGGGAGAAGAGAAGTTTGTGGCACAACTTGACCAGAAGAAGGGATCGGTTGGTAGGACATGTTCTGAGGCATCAAGGGATCACCAATTTAGTATTGGAGGGCAGCGTGGAGGGTAAAAATCGTAGAGGGAGACCAAGAGATGAATACACTTAGCAGATTCTGAAGGATGTAGGTTGCAGTAGGTACTGGGAGATGAAAAAGCTTGCACAGGATAGAGTAGCATGGAGAGCTGCATCAAACCAGTCTCAGGACTGAAGACCACAACAACAACAAAGAAGGTCCAAGGGATACAGTAAACCTGAAGTGAAGCATCGGAATCTAAAACTGGACTCACAGGAGAGGTTCAAATCATAGAAAGTTTGAGTGTCAGTCCTCTTGTACTTAAGTTCTTCATTGTGCCTTTTGTATTAAATTCTAAAGCAATTTCTGTGTTTCATCGTCAAGAAGAAGGTCCAAGGGATACAGTAAACCTGAATTGTAGCATCGTAATCTAAAACTGGACTCACAGGAGAGGTTCAAATCATCGAAAGTTAGAGTTTCACTCCTCTTGTACTTAAGTCGGCATTGTGCCTTTTGTATTATATTTGGATGCAATTTCTGTGTTTCATCGTCAATAAGAAGGTCCAAGGGATCCAGTAAACCTGAAGTGAAGCATCGGAAGCTAAAACTAGCCTCACAGGAGAGATTCAAATCATAGAGAGTTAGAGTGACAGTCCTCTTGAACTTAAGTCGGCATTGTGCCTTTTGTATTAAATTCGGATGCAATTTCTGTGTTTCATCGTCGATACGAAGGTCCAAGGGATACAGTAAACCTGAAGTGAAGCATCGGAATCTAAAACTGGACTCACAGGAGAGGTTCAAGTCATAGAAAGTTAGAGTGTCAGTCCTCTGTACTTAAGTCGGCATTATGCCTTTTGTATTAAATTCGGATGCAATTTCTGTGTTTCATCCTCAATATGAAGGTCCAAGGGATACAGTAAACCTGAAGTGAAGCAACGGAATCTAAAACTGGACTCACTGGAGAGGTTCAAATCATAGAGAGTTAGAGTGTCAGTCCTATTGTACTTAAGTCGGTATTGTGCCTTTTGTATTGAATTCAGGTGTAATTTCTGTGTTTCGTCATCAATGAGAAGGTCCGAGGGATACAGTAAACCTGATGTGAAGCATCGGAATCTAAAACTAGACTCACAGGAGAGGTTCAAATCATCGAAAGTTGGAGTGTCAGTCCTCTTGTACTTAAGTCGGCATTGTGCCTTTTGTATAAAATTCGGATGCAATTTCTCTGTTTCATCCTCAATAAGAAGGTCCAAGGGATACAGTAAACCTGAAGTGAAGCATCGGAATCTAAAATGGACTCACTGGAGAGGTTCCAATCATAGAAAGTTAGTGTGTCAGTCCCCTTGTACTTAAGTCGGCATTGTGCCTTTTGATTTTAAATTCGGATGCCATTTCTGTGTTTCATCCTCAATATGAAGGTCCAAGGGATACAGTAAACCTGAAGTGAAGCATATGATTCTAAAACTGGACTCACAGGAGAGGTTCAAGTCATAGATAGTTAGACTGTCAGTCCTCTTGTACTTATGTCAGCATTGTGCCATTTGTATTAAATTTGGATGCAAATTCTGTGTTTCATCTTCAATATGAAGGTCCAAGGGATACAGTAAACCTGAAGTGAAGCATCGGAAACTAAAACTGGACCCACAGGAGAGGTTCAAGTCATAGAAAGTTAGAGTGACAGCCTCTTGTACATAAGTCTGCATTGTGCCTTTTGTATTAAATTTGGATGCAAATTCTGTGTTTCATCTTCAATAAGAAGGTCCAAGGGGTACGGTAAACCTGAAGGGAAGCATCGGAATCTAAAACTGGACTCACAGGAGAGGTTCAAATCATAGAGAGTTAGAGTGTCAGTCCTCTTGTACTTAAGTCGGTATTGTGCCTTTTGTATTGAATTCGGATGTAATTTCTGTGTTTCATCATCAATAAGAAGGTCCAAGAGATAGAGTAAACCTGATGTGAAGAATCGGAATCTAAAACTGCCCTCGCAGGAGAAAGTTAGAGTGTCAGTCCTCTTGTACTTAAGTCGGCATTGTGCCTTTTGTATTAAATTCGGATGCAGTTTCTGTGTTTCATCGTCAATAAGAAGGTCCAAGGGATACAGTAAACCTGAAGTGAAGCATCGGAATCTAAAACTGGACTCACAGGAGAGGTTCAAATCATAGAGTGTTAGAGTGTCAGTCCTCTTGTACTTAAGTCGGCATTGTGCCATTTGTATTAAATTCGGATGCAATTTCTGTGTTTCATTGTCAATAAGAAGGTCCAAGGGATACAGTAAACCTGAATTGAAGCATCGGAATCTAAAACTAGACTCACAGGAGAGGTTCAAATCATAGAAAGTTAGAGTGTCAATCCTCTTGTACTTAAGTCGGAATTGTGCCTTATGTATTAAATTCGGATGCAATTTCTGTGTTTCATCGTCGATACGAAGGTCCAACGGATACAGTAAACCTGAAGTGAAGCATCGGAATCTAAAACTGGACTCACAGGAGAGGTTCAAATCATAGAGAGTTAGAGTGTCAGTCCTCTTGTACTTAAGTCGGTATTGTGCCTTTTGTATTGAATTCGGATGTAAGTTCTGTGTTTCATCATCAATAAGAAGGTCCAAGAGATAGAGTAAACCTGATGTGAAGCATCGGAATCTAAAACTGCCCTCACAGGAGAGGTTCAAATCATAGAGAGTTAGAGTGTCAGTCCTCTTGTACTTAAGTCGGCATTGTGCCTTTTGTATTAAATTCGGATGCAGTTTCTGTGTTTCATCGTCAATAAGAAGGTCCAGCCATGTATGGAAGTGAAACATGGACGATAAAAAGTTTGGACAAGAAGAGAATAGAAGCTTTCGAAATGTGGTGCTACAGAAGAATGCTGAAAATTAGATGGGTAGATCACATAAATAATGAGGAAGTATTGATTAGGATTGGGGAGAAGAGAAGTTTGTGGCACAACTTGACCAGAAGAAGGGATCGGTTGGTAGGACATGTTCAGAGGCATCAAGGGATCACCAATTTAGTATTGGAGGGCAGCGGGGAGGGTAAAAATCGTAGAGGGAGACCAAGAGATGAATACACTTAGCAGATTCAGAAGGATGTAGGTTGCAGTAGGTACTGGGAGATGAAAAAGCTTGCACAGGATAGAGTAGCATGGAGAGCTGCATCAAACCAGTCTCAGGACTGAAGACCACAACAACAACAAAGAAGGTCCAAGGGATACAGTAAACCTGAAGTGAAGCATCGGAATCTAAAACTGGACTCACAGGAGAGGTTCAAATCATAGAAAGTTAGAGTGTCAGTCCTCTTGTACTTAAGTCGGCATTGTGCCTTTTGTATTAAATTCGGATGCAATTTCTGTGTTTCATCGTCAATAAGAAGGTCCAAGGGATACAGTAAACCTGAATTGAAGCATCGGAATCTAAAACTGGACTCACAGGAGAGGTTCAAATCATAGAAAGTTAGAGTGTCAATCCTCTTGTACTTAAGTCGGAATTGTGCCTTATGTATTAAATTCGGACGCAATTTCTGTGTTTCATCGTCGATACGAAGGTCCAAGGGATACAGTAAACCTGAAGTGAAGCATCGGAATCTAAAACTGGACTCACAGGAGAGGTTCAAATCATAGAGAGTTAGAGTGTCAGTCCTCTTGTACTTAAGTCGGCATTGTGCCTTTTGTATTAAATTCTGATGCAATTTCTGTGTTTCATCGTCAATACGAAGGTCCAAGGGATACAGTAAACCTGAATTGAAGCATCGTAATCTAAAACTGGACTCACAGGAGAGGTTCAAATCATCGAAAGTTAGAGTTTCACTCCTCTTGTACTTAAGTCGGCATTGTGTTTTTTGTATTATATTTGAATGCAATTTCTGTGTTTCATCGTCATTAAGAAGGTCCAAGGGATCCAGTAAACCTGAAGTGAAGCATCGGAAGCTAAAACTATACTCACAGGAGAGGTTCAAATCATAGAGAGTTAGAGTGACAGTCCTCTTGAACTTAAGTCGGCATTGTGCCTTTTGTATTAAATTTGAATGTAATTTCTGTGTTTAATCTTCAATAAAAAGGTCCAAGGCATACAGTAAACCTGAAGTGAAGCATTGGAATGTAAAACTGGACTCACAGGAGAGGTTCAAGTCATAGAAAATTAGAGTGTCAGTCCTCTTGTACTTAAGTCGGCATTGTGCCTTTTGTATAAAATTCGGATGCAATTTCTGTGTTTCGTCGACGATAAGAAAGTCAAAGGGATACAGTAATCCTGAAGTGAAGCATCGAGATCTAAAACTGGACTCACAGGAGAGGTTCAAAACATAGAGAGTTAGAGTGTCAGTCCTCTTGTACTTAAGTCGGCATTGTGCCTTTTGATTTTAAATTCGGATGCCATTTCTGTGTTTCATCCTCAATATGAAGGTCCAAGGGATACAGTAAACCTGAAGTGAAGCATATGATTCTAAAACTGGACTCACAGGAGAGGTTCAAGTCATAGATAGTTAGACTGTCAGTCCTCTTGTACTTATGTCAGCATTGTGCCATTTGTATTAAATTTGGATGCAAATTCTGTGTTTCATTTTCAATATGAAGGTCCAAGGGATTCAGTAAACCTGAAGTGAAGCATCGGAAACTAAAACTGGACCCACAGGAGAGGTTCAAGTCATAGAAAGTTAGAGTGACAGTCCTCTTGTACATAAGTCTGCATTGTGATTTTTGTATTAAATTTGGATGCAAATTCTGTGTTTCATCTTCAATAAGAAGGTCCAAGGGGAACAGTAAACCTGAAGGGAAGCATCGGAATCTAAAACTGGACTCACAGGAGAGGTTCAAATCATAGAGAGTTAGAGTGTCAGTCCTCTTGTACTTAAGTCGGTATTGTGCCTTTAGTATTGAATTCGGATGTAATTTCTGTGTTTCATCATCAATAAGAAGGTCCAAGAGATAGAGTAAACCTGATGTGAAGAATCGGAATCTAAAACTGCCCTCGCAGGAGAAAGTTAGAGTGTCAGTCCTCTTGTACTTAAGTCGGCATTGTGCCTTTTGTATTAAATTCGGATGCAGTTTCTGTGTTTCATCGTCAATAAGAAGGTCTAAGGGATACAGTAATCCTGAATTGAAGCATCGGAATCTAAAACTGGACTCACAGGAGAGGTTCAAATCATCGAAAGTTAGAGTTTCAGTCCTCTTGTACTTCAGTCGGCATTGTGCCTTTTGTATTAAATTTGGATGCAATTTCTGTGTTTCATCGTCATTAAGAAGGTCCAAGGGATCCAGTAAACCTGAAGTGAAGCATCGGAAGCTAAAACTGGACTCACAGGAGAGGTTCAAATCATAGAGAGTTAGCGTGACAGTCCTCTTGTACTTAAGTCGGCATTGTGCCTTTTGTATTAAATTCGGATGCAATTTCTGTGTTTCGTCGACGATAAGAAAGTCAAAGGGATACAGTAATCCTGAAGTGAAGCATCGAGATCTAAAACTGGACTCACAGGAGAGGTTCAAATCATAGAGAGTTAGAGTGTCAGTCCTCTTGTACTTAAGTCGGTATTGTGCCTTTTGTATAGAATTCGGATGTAATTTCTGTGTTACATCATCAATGAGAAAGTCCAAGGGATGCAGTAAACCTGATGTGAAGCATTGGAATCTAAAACTGGACTCACAGAAGAAAGTTAGAGTGTCAGTCCTCTTGTACTTAAGTCGGCATTGTGCCTTTTGTATTAAATTCGGATGCAGTTTCTGTGTTTCATCGTCAATAAGAAGGTCCAGCTATGTATGGAAGTGAAACATGGACGATAAAAAGTTTGGACAAGAAGAGAATAGAAGCTTTCGAAATGTGGTGCTACAGAAGTATGCTGAAAATTAGATGGGTAGATCACATAACTATTGAGGAAGTATTGATTAGGATTGGGGAGAAGAGAAGTTTGTGGCACAACTTGACCAGAAGAAGGGATCGGTTGGTAGGACATGTTCTGAGGCATCAAGGGATCACCAATTTAGTATTGGAGGGCAGTGTGGAGGGTAAAAATCGTAGAGGGAGACCAAGAGATGAATACACTTAGCAGATTCAGAAGGATGTAGGTTGCAGTAGGTACTGGGAGATGAAAAAGCTTGCACAGGATAAAGTAGCATGGAGAGCTGCATCAAACCAGTCTCAGGACTGAAGACCACAACAACAAGAAAGAAGGTCCAAGGGATACAGTAAACCTGAAGTGAAGCATCGGAATCTTAAACTGGACTCACAGGAGAGGTTCAAATCATCGAAAGTTAGAGTTTCAGTCCTCTTGTACTTAAGTTGGCATTGTGCCTTTTGTATTAAATTCGGATGCAATTTCCGTGTTTCATCCTCAATATGAAGGTCCAAGGGATACAGTAAACCTGAAGTGAAGCAAGGGTATCTAAAACTGGACTCACTGGAGAGGTTCAAATCATAGAAAGTTAGAGTGTCAGTCCTCTTGTACTTAAGTCGGCATTATGCCTTTTGTATTAAATTCGGATGCAATTTCTGTGTTTCATCCTCAATATGAAGGTCCAAGGGATACAGTAAACCTGAAGTGAAGCATATAAATCTAAAACTGGACTCACAGGAGAGGTTCAAATCATAGAAAGTTAGAGTGTCAGTCCTCTTGTACTTATGTCAGCATTGTGCCATTTGTATTAAATTTGGATGCAAATTCTGTGTTTCATCTTCAATAAGAAGGTCCAAGGGATACAGTAAACCTGAAGTGAAGCATCGGAATCTAAAACTGAACTCACAGGAGAGGTTCAAGTCATAGAAAGTTAGAGTGACAGTCCTCTTGTACTTAAGTCTGCATTGTGCGTTTTGTATTAAATTTGGATGCAAATTCTGTGTTTCATCTTCAATAAGAAGGTCCAAGGGATACAGTAAACCTGAAGGGAAGCATCGGAATCTAAAACCGGACTCACAGGAGAGGTTCAAAACATAGAGAGTTAGTGTGTCAGTCCTCTTGTACTTAAGTCGGTATTGTGCATTTTGTATTGAATTCGGATGTAATTTCTGTGTTTCATCATCAATAAGAAGGTCCAAGAGATAGAGTAAACCTGATGTGAAGAATCGGAATCTAAAACTGCCCTCACAGGAGAAAGTTAGAGTATCAGTCCTCTTGCACTTAAGAAGGCATTGTGCCTTTTGTATTAAATTCGGATGCAATTTCTGTGTTTCATCCTCAATATGAAGGTCCAAGGGATACAGTAAACCTGAAGTGAAGCATTGGAATCTAAAACTTGACTCACAGGAGAGGTTCAAATCATAGAAAGTTAGAGTGTCAGTCCTCCTGTACTTCAGTCGGCATTGTGCCTTTTGTATTAAATTCGGAAGCAATTTCCGTGTTTCATCGTCGATAAGAAGGTCCAAGGGTTACAGTAAACCTGAATTGAAGCATCGGAATCTAAAAATGGACTCACAGGAGAGGTTCAAATCATCGAAAGTTAGAGTTTCAGTCCTCTTGTACTTAAGTCGGCATTGTGCCTTTTGTATTAAATTCGGATGCAATATCTGTGTTTCATCCTCAATATGAAGGTCCAAGGGATACAGTAAACCTGAAGTGAAGCAACGGTATCTAAAACTGGACTCACTGGAGGGGTTCAAATCATCGAAAGTTTGAGTTTCACTCCTCTTGTACTTAAGTCGGCATTGTGCCTTTTGTATTATATTTGGATGCAATTTCTGTGTTTCATCGTCATTAAGAAGGTCCAAGGGATCCATTAAACCTGAAGTGAAGCATCGGAAGCTAAAACTAGACTCACAGGAGAGGTTCAAATCATATAGAGTTAGAGTGACAGTCCTCTTGATCTTAAGTCGGCATTGTGCCTTATGTATTAAATTCGGATGCAATTTCTGTGTTTCATCGTCGATACGAAGGTTTAAGGGATACAGTAAATTTGAAGTGAAACATCGGAATCTAAAACTGGACTCACAGGAGAGGTTAAAGTCATAGAAAGTTAGAGTGTCAGTCCTCTTGTACTTAAGTCAGCATTGTGCCTTTTGTATTAAATTTGGATGCAAATTCTGTGTTTCATCTTCAATAAGAAGGTCCAAGGGATACAGTAAACCTGAAGTGAAGCATCGGAATCTAAAACTGGACTCACAGGAGAGGTTCAAATCATAGAGAGTTACAGTGTCAGTCCTCTTGTACTTAAGTTGGCATTGTGCCTTTGGTATAACATTCGGAAGCAATTGCCGTGTTTCATCGTCGATAAGAAGGTCCAAGGGATACAGTAAACCTGAATTGAAGCATCGGAATCTAAAACTGGACTCACAGGAGAGGTTCAAATCATCGAAAGTTAGAGTGTCAGTCCTCTTGTACTTAAGTCGGCATTGTGCCTTTTGTATTAAATTCGGATGCAATTTCTGTGTCTCATCCTCAATATGAAGTTCCAAGGGATACAGTAAACCTGAATTGAAGCATCGGAATCTAAAACTGGACTCACAGGAGAGGTTCAAATCATAGAGAGTTAGCGTGACAGTCCTCTTGTACTTAAGTCGGCATTGTGCCTTTTGTATTAAATTCGGATGCAATTTCTGTGTTTCGTCGACGATAAGAAAGTCAAAGGGATACAGTAACCCTGAAGTGAGGCATCGAGATCTAAAACTGGACTCACAGGAGAGGTTCAAATCATAGAGAGTTAGAGTGTCAGTCCTCTTGTACTTAAGTCGGTATTGTGCCTTTTGTATAGAATTCGGATGTAATTTCTGTGTTTCATCATCAATGAGAAGGTCCAAGGGATGCAGTAAACCTGATGTGAAGAATCGGAATCTAAAACTGCCCTCACAGGAGAAAGTTAGAGTGTCAGTCCTCTTGTACTTAAGTCGGTATTGTGGCTTTTGTATTAAATTCGGATGCAGTTTCTGTGTTTCATCGTCAATAAGAATGTCCAGCCATGTATGGAAGTGAAACATGGACGATAAAAAGTTTGGACAAGAAGAGAATAGAAGCTTTCGAAATGTGGTGCTACAGAAGTATGCTGAAAATTAGATGGGTAGATCACATAACTATTGAGGAAGTATTGATTAGGATTGGGGAGAAGAGAAGTTTGTGGCACAACTTGACCAGAAGAAGGGATCGGTTGGTAGGACATGTTCTGAGGCATCAAGGGATCACCAATTTAGTATTGGAGGGCAGCGTGGAGGGTAAAAATCGTAGAGGGAGACCAAGAGATGAATACACTTAGCAGATTCAGAAGGATGTAGGTTGCAGTAGGTACTGGGAGATGAAAAAGCTTGCACAGGATAAAGTAGCATGGAGAGCTGCATCAAACCAGTCTCAGGACTGAAGACCACAACAACAAGAAAGAAGGTCCAAGGGATACAGTAAACCTGAAGTGAAGCATCGGAATCTAAAACTGGACTCACAGGAGAGGTTCAAATCATAGAAAGTTAGAGTGTCAGTCCTCCTGTACTTCAGTCGGCATTGTGCCTTTTGTATTAAATTCGGAAGCAATTTCCGTGTTTCATCGTCGATAAGAAGGTCCAAGGGTTACAGTAAACCTGAATTGAAGCATCGGAATCTAAAAATGGACTCACAGGAGAGGTTCAAATCATCGAAAGTTAGAGTTTCAGTCCTCTTGTACTTAAGTCGGCATTGTGCCTTTTGTATTAAATTCGAATGCAATTTCTGTGTTTCATCCTCAATATGAAGGTCCAAGGGATACAGTAATCCTGAAGTGAAGCAACGGTATCTAAAACTGGACTCACTGGAGAGGTTCAAATCATAGAAAGTTAGAGTGTCAGTCCTCTTGTACTTAAGTCGGCATTATGCCTTTTGTATTAAATTCGGATGCAATTTCTGTGTTTCATCCTCAATATGAAGGTCCAAGGAATACAGTAAACCTGAAGTGAAGCATATAAATCTAAAACTGGACTCACAGGAGAGGTTCAAATCATAGAAAGTTAGAGTGTCAGTCCTCTTGTACTTAAGTCGGCATTGTGCCTTTTGTATTAAATTCGGATGCAATTTCTGTGTTTCATCGTCAATAAGAAGTTCCAAGGGATACAGTAAACCTGAATTGAAGCATCGTAATCTAAAACTTTACTCACAGGAGTGGTTCAAATCATCGAAAGTTTGAGTTTCACTCCTCTTGTACTTAAGTCGGCATTGTGCCTTTTGTATTATATTTGGATGCAATTTCTGTGTTTCATCGTCATTAAGAAGGTCCAAGGGATCCAGTAAACCTGAAGTGAAGCATCGGAAGCAAAAACTAGACTCACAGGAGAGGTTCAAATCATATAGAGTTAGAGTGACAGTCCTCTTGATCTTAAGTCGGCATTGTGCCTTATGTATTGAATTCGGATGCAATTTCTGTGTTTCATCGTCGATACGAAGGTCCAAGGGATACAGTAAATTTGAAGTGAAGCATCGGAATCTAAAACTGGACTCACAGGAGAGGTTCAAGTCATAGAAAGTTAGAGTGTCAGTCCTCTTGTACTTAAGTCAGCATTGTGCCTTTTGTATTAAATTTGGATGCAAATTCTGTGTTTCATCTTCAATAAGAAGGTCCATGGGATACAGTAAACCTGAAGCGAAGCATCGGAATCTAAAACTGGACTCACAGGAGACGTTCAAATCATAGAGAGTTACAGTGTCAGTCCTCTTGTACTTAAGTTGGCATTGTGCCTATGGTATTACATTCGGAAGCAATTTCCGTGTTTCATCGTCGATAAGAAGGTCCAAGGGATACAGTAAACCTGAATTGAAGCATCGGAATCTAAAACTGGACTCACAGGAGAGGTTCAAATCTTCGAAAGTTAGAGTGTCAGTCCTCTTGTACTTAAGTCGGCATTGTGCCTTTTGTATTAAATTCGGATGCAATTTCTGTGTTTCATCCTCAATATGAAGTTCCAAGGGATACAGTAAACCTGAAGTGAAGCAACGGAATCTAAAACTGGACTCACTGGAGAGGTTCAAATCATAGAAAGTTAGAGTGTCAGTCCTCTTGTACTTAAGTCGGCATTATGCCTTTTGTATTAAATTCGGATGCAATTTCTGTGTTTCATCCTTAATACGAAGGTCCAAGGGATACAGTAAACCTGAAGTGAAGCATATGAATCTAAAACTGGACTCACAGGAGAGGTTCAAGTCATAGAAAGTTAGGGTGTCAGTCCTCTTGTACTTATGTCAGCATTGTGCCATTTATATTAAATTTGGATGCAAATTCTGTGTTTCATGTTCAATAAGAAGGTCCAAGAGATACAGTAAACCTGAAGGGAAGCATCGGAATCTAAAACTGGACTCACAGGAGAGGTTCTAAACATAGAGAGTTAGAGTTTCAGTCCTCTTGTACTTAATTCGGTATTGTGCATTTTGTATTGAATTCGGATGTAACGTCTGTGTATCATCATCAATAAGAAGGTCCAAGAGATAGAGTAAACCTGATGTGAAGAATCGGAATCTAAAACTGCCATCACAGGAGAAAGTTAGAGTGTCAGTCCTCTTGTACTTAAGTCGGCATTGTGCTTTTTGTATTAAATTCGGATGCAGTTAGTGTGTTTCATCGTCAATAAGAAGGTCTAAGGGATACAGTAAACCTGAAGTGAAGCATCGGAATCTAAAACTTGACTCACAGGAGAGGTACAAATCATAGAAAGTTAGAGTGTCAGTCCTCTTGTACTTAAGTCGGCATTGTGCCTTTTGTATTAAATTCGGATGCAATTTCTGTGTTTCATCCTCAATATGAAGGTCCAAGGGATACAGTAAACCTGAAGTGAAGCATCGGAATCTAAAACTTGACTCACAGGAGAGGTTCAAATCATAGAAAGTTAGAGTGTCAGTCCTCTTGTACTTCAGTCGGCATTGTGCGTTTTGTATTAAATTCGGAAGCAATTTCCGTGTTTCATCGTCGATAAGAAGGTCCAAGGGTTACAGTAAACCTGAATTGAAGCATCGGAATCTAAAAATGGACTCACAGGAGAGGTTCTAATCATCGAAAGTTAGAGTTTCAGTCCTCTTGTACTTAAGTCGGCATTGTGCCTTTTGTATTAAATTCGGATGCAATTTCTGTGTTTCATCTTCAATATGAAGGTCCAAGGGATACAGTAAACCTGAAGTGAAGCAACAGTATCTAAAACTGGACTCACTGGAGAGGTTCAAATCATAGAAAGTTAGAGTGTCATTCCTCTTGTACTTAAGTCGGCATTATGCCTTTGTATTAAATTCGGATGCAATTTCTGTGTTTCATCCTCAATATGAAGGTCCAAGGGATACAGTAAACCTGAAGTGAAGCATATAAATCTAAAACTGGATTCACAGGAGAGGTTCAAATCATAGAAAGTTAGAGTGTCAGTCCTCTTGTACTTATGTCAGCATTGTGCCATTTGTATTAAATTTGGATGCAAATTCTGTGTTTCATCTTCAATAAGAAGGTCCAAGGGATACAGTAAACCTGAAGTGAAGCATCGGAATCTAAAACTGAACTCACAGGAGAGGTTCAAGTCATAGAAAGTTAGAGTGACAGTCCTCTTGTACTTAAGTCTGTTTGGGCCTTTTGTATTAAATTTGGATGCAAATTCTGTGTTTCATCTCCAATAAGAAGGTCCAAGGGATACAGTAAACCTGAAGGGAAGCATCGGAATCTAAAACTGGACTCACAGGTGAGGTTCAAATCATAGAAAGTTAGAGTGTCAGTCCTCTTGTACTTAAGTCGGCATTGTGACTTTTGTATTAAATTCGGATGCAATTTCTGTGTTTCATCGTCAATAAGAAGTTACAAGGGATACAGTAAACCTGAATTGAAGCATCGTAATCTAAAACTGGACTCACGGGAGTGGTTCAAATCATCGAAAGTTTGAGTTTCACTCCTCTTGTACTTAAGTCGGCATTGTGCCTTTTGTATTATATTTGGATGCAATTTCTGTGTTTCATCGTCATTAAGAAGGTCCAAGGGATCCAGTAAAACTTAAGTGAAGCATTGGAAGCTAAAACTAGACTCACAGGAGAGGTTCAAATCATATAGAGTTAGAGTGACAGTCCTCTTGATCTTAAGTCGGCATTGTGCCTTATGTATTGAATTCGGATGCAATTTCTGTGTTTCATCGTCGATACGAAGGTCCAAGGGATACAGTAAATTTGAAGTGAAGCATCGGAATCTAAAACTGGACTCACAGGAGAGGTTCAAGTCATAGAAAGTTAGAGTGTCAGTCCTCTTGTACTTAAGTCAGCATTGTGCCTTTTGTATTAAATTTGGATGCAAATTCTGTGTTTCATCTTCAATAAGAAGGTCCAAGGGATACAGTAAACCTGAAGCGAAGCATCGGAATCTAAAACTGGACTCACAGGAGAGGTTCAAATCATAGAAAGTTAGAGTGTCAGTCCTCTTGTACTTAAGTCGGCATTGTGCGTTTTGTATTAAATTCGGAAGCAATTTCCGTGTTTCATCGTCGATAAGAAGGTCCAAGGGTTACAGTAAACCTGAATTGAAGCATCGGAATCTAAAAATGGACTCACAGGAGAGGTTCTAATCATCGAAAGTTAGAGTTTCAGTCCTCTTGTACTTAAGTCGGCATTGTGCCTTTTGTATTAAATTCGGATGCAATTTCTGTGTTTCATCTTCAATATGAAGGTCCAAGGGATACAGTAAACCTGAAGTGAAGCAACGGTATCTAAAACTGGACTCACTGGAGAGGTTCAAATCATATAAAGTTAGAGTGTCATTCCTCTTGTACTTAAGTCGGCATTATGCCTTTGTATTAAATTCGGATGCAATTTCTGTGTTTCATCCTCAATATGAAGGTCCAAGGGATACAGTAAACCTGAAGTGAAGCATATAAATCTAAAACTGGATTCACAGGAGAGGTTCAAATCATAGAAAGTTAGAGTGTCAGTCCTCTTGTACTTATGTCAGCATTGTGCCATTTGTATTAAATTTGGATGCAAATTCTGTGTTTCATCTTCAATAAGAAGGTCCAAGGGATACAGTAAACCTGAAGTGAAGCATCGGAATCTAAAACTGAACTCACAGGAGAGGTTCAAGTCATAGAAAGTTAGAGTGACAGTCCTCTTGTACTTAAGTCTGTTTGGGCCTTTTGTATTAAATTTGGATGCAAATTCTGTGTTTCATCTCCAATAAGAAGGTCCAAGGGATACAGTAAACCTGAAGGGAAGCATCGGAATCTAAAACTGG
This sequence comes from Schistocerca serialis cubense, assembly GCF_023864345.2. Classification (NCBI taxonomy): domain Eukaryota; kingdom Metazoa; phylum Arthropoda; class Insecta; order Orthoptera; family Acrididae; genus Schistocerca; species Schistocerca serialis. The sequence goes on from NC_064645.1 coordinate 85,579,231, forward strand.
ACTCACAGGTGAGGTTCAAATCATAGAAAGTTAGAGTGTCAGTCCTCTTGTACTTAAGTCGGCATTGTGCCTTTTGTATTAAATTCGGATGCAATTTCTGTGTTTCATCGTCAATAAGAAGTTCCAAGGGATACAGTAAACCTGAATTGAAGCATCGTAATCTAAAACTGGACTCACAGGAGTGGTTCAAATCATCGAAAGTTTGAGTTTCACTCCTCTTGTACTTAAGTCGGCATTGTGCCTTTTGTATTATATTTGGATGCAATTTCTGTGTTTCATCGTCATTAAGAAGGTCCAAGGGATCCAGTAAAACTTAAGTGAAGCATTGGAAGCTAAAACTAGACTCACAGGAGAGGTTCAAATCATATAGAGTTAGAGTGACAGTCCTCTTGATTATAAGTCGGCATTGTGCCTTATGTATTGAATTCGGATGCAATTTCTGTGTTTCATCGTCGATACGAAGGTCCAAGGGATACAGTAAATTTGAAGTGAAGCATCGGAATCTAAAACTGGACTCACAGGAGAGGTTCAGGTCATAGAAAGTTAGAGTGTCAGTCCTCTTGTACTTAAGTCAGCATTGTGCCTTTTGTATTAAATTTGGATGCAAATTCTGTGTTTCATCTTCAATAAGAAGGTCCAAGGGATACAGTAAACCTGAAGCGAAGCATCGGAATCTAAAACTGGACTCACAGGAGAGGTTCAAATCATAGAGAGTTACAGTGTCAGTCCTCTTGTACTTAAGTTGGCATTGTGCCTATGGTATTACATTCGGAAGCAATTGCCGTGTTTCATCGTCGATAAGAAGGTCCAAGGGATACAGTAAACCTGAATTGAAGCATCGGAATCTAAAACTGGACTCACAGGAGAGGTTCAAATCATCGAAAGTTAGAGTTTCACTCCTCTTGTACTTAAGTCGGCATTGTGCCTTTTGTATTAAATTCGGATGCAATTTCTGTGTTTCATCCTCGATATGAAGTTCCAAGGGATACAGTAAACCTGAAGTGAAGCAACGGAATCTAAAACTGGACTCACTGGAGAGGTTCAAATCATAGATAGTTAGAGTGTCAGTCCTCTTGTACTTAAGTCGGCATTATGCCTTTTGTATTAAATTCGGATGCAATTTCTGTGTTTCATCCTTAATACGAAGGTCCAAGGGATACAGTAAACCTGAAGTGAAGCATATGAATCTAAAACTGGACTCACAGGAGCGGTTCAAGTCATAGAAAGTTAGGGTGTCAGTCCTCTTGTACTTATGTCAGCATTGTGCCATATATATTAAATTTGGATGCAAATTCTGTGTTTCATCTTCAATAAGAAGGTCCAAGGGATACAGTAAACCTGAAGTGAAGCATCGGAATCTAAAACTGAACTCACAGGAGAGGTTCAAGTCATAGGAAATTGGAGTGACAGTCCTCTTACACTTAAGTCTGCATTGCGCCTTTTGTATTAAATTTGGATGCAAATTCTGTGTTTCATCTTCAATAAGAAGGTCCAAGGGATACAGTAAACCTGAAGGGAAGCATCGGAATCTAAAACTGGACTCACAGGAGAGGTTCTAAACATAGAGAGTTAGAGTGTCAGTCCTCTTGTACTTAAGTCGGTATTGTGCATTTTGTATTGAATTCGGATGTAACTTCTGTGTATCATCATCAATAAGAAGGTCCAAGAGATAGAGTAAACCTGATGTGAAGAATCGGAATCTAAAACTGCCCTCACAGGAGAAAGTTAGAGTGTCAGTCCTCTTGTACTTAAGTCGGCATTGTGCCTTTTGTATTAAATTCGGATGTAGTTTGTGTGTTTCATCGTCAATAAGAAGGTCTAAGGGATACAGTAAACCTGAAGTGAAGCATCGGAATCTAAAACTTGACTCACAGGAGAGGTACAAACCATAGAAAGTTAGAGTGTCAGTCCTCTTGTACTTAAGTCGGCATTGTGCCTTTTGTATTAAATTCGGATGCAATTTCTGTGTTTCATCCTCAATATGAAGGTCCAAGGGATACAGTAAACCTGAAGTGAAGCATCGGAATCTAAAACTTGACTCACAGGAGAGGTTCAAATCATAGAAAGTTAGAGTGTCAGTCCTCTTGTACTTCAGTCGGCATTGTGCCTTTTGTATTAAATTCGGAAGCAATTTCCGTGTTTCATCGTCGATAAGAAGGTCCAAGGGTTACAGTAAACCTGAATTGAAGCATCGGAATCTAAAAATGGACTCACAGGAGTGGTTCAAATCATCGAAAGTTAGAGTTTCAGTCCTCTTGTACTTAAGTCGGCATTGTGCCTTTTGTATTAAATTCGGATGCAATTTCTGTGTTTCATCCTCAATATGAAGGTCCAAGGGATACAGTAAACCTGAAGTGAAGCAACGGTATCTAAAACTGGACTCACTGGAGAGGTTCAAATCATAGAAAGTTAGAGTGTCATTCCTCTTGTACTTAAGTCGGCATTATGCCTTTGTATTAAATTCGGATGCAATTTCTGTGTTTCATCCTCAATATGAAGGTATAAGGGATACAGTAAACCTGAAGTGAAGCATATAAATCTAAAACTGGATTCACAGGAGAGGTTCAAATCATAGAAAGTTAGAGTGTCAGTCCTCTTGTACATATGTCAGCATTGTGCCATTTGTATTAAATTTGGATGCAAATTCTGTGTTTCATCTTCAATAAGAAGGTCCAAGGGATACAGTAAACCTGAAGTGAAGCATCGGAATCTAAAACTGAACTCACAGGAGAGGTTCAGTCATAGAAAGTTAGAGTGACAGTCCTCTTGTACTTAATTCTGCATTGGGCCTTTTGTATTAAATTTGGATGCAAATTCTGTGTTTCATCTTCAATAAGAAGGTCCAAGGGAAACAGTAAACCTGAAGGGAAGCATCGGAATCTAAAACTGGACTCACAGGAGAGGTTCAAATCATAGAAAGTTAGAGTGTCAGTCCTCTTGTACTTAAGTCGGCATTGTGCCTTTTGTATTAAATTCGGATGCAATTTCTGTGTTTCATCGTCAATAAGAAGTTCCAAGGGATACAGTAAACCTGAATTGAAGCATCGTAATCTAAAACTGGACTCACAGGAGAGGTTCAAATCATCGAAAGTTAGAGTTTCACTCCTCTTGTACTTAAGTCGGCATTGTGCCTTTTGTATTATATTTGGATGCAATTTCTGTGTTTCATCGTCATTACGAAGGTCCAAGGGATCCAGTAAACCTGAAGTGAAGCATCGGAAGCTAAAACTAGACTCACAGGAGAGGTTCAAATCATATAGAGTTAGAGTGACAGTCCTCTTGATCTTAAGTCGGCATTGTGCCTTTTGTATTAAATACGGATGCAATTTCTGTGTTTCATCGTCGATACGAAGGTCCAAGGGGTACAGTAAATTTGAAGTGAAGCATTGGAATCTAAAATTGGACTCACAGGAGAGGTTCAAGTCATAGAAAGTTAGAGTGTCAGTCCTCTTGTACTTAAGTCAGCATTGTGCCTTTTTATTCAATCTGGATGCAAATTCTGTGTTTCATCTTCAATAAGAAGGTCCAAGGGATACAGTAAACCTGAAGTGAAGCATCGGAATCTAAAACTGGACTCACAGGAGAGGTTCAAATCATAGAGAGTTACAGTGTCAGTCCTCTTGTACTTAAGTCGGCATTGTGCCTTTGGTATTACATTCGGAAGCAATTTCCGTGTTTCATCGTCGATAAGAAGGTCCAAGGGATACAGTAGACCTGAATTGAAGCATCGGAATCTAAAACTGGACTCACAGGATCGGTTCAAATCATCGAAAGATAGAGTTTCAGTCCTCTTGTACTTAAGTCGGCATTGTGCCTTTTGTATTAAATTCGGATGCAATTTCTGTGTTTCATCCTCAATATGAAAGTCCAAGGGATACAGTAAACCTGAAGTGAAGCAACGGAATCTAAAACTGGACTCACTGGAGAGGTTCAAATCATAGAAAGTTAGAGTGTCAGTCCTCTTGTACTTAAGTCGGCATTATGCCTTTTGTATTAAATTCGGATGCAATTTCTGTGTTTCATCCTCAATACGAAGGTCCAAGGGATACAGTAAACCTGAAGTGAAGCATATGAATCTAAAACTGGACTCACAGGAGAGGTTCAAGTCATAGAAAGTTAGGGTGTCAGTCCTCTTGTACTTATGTCAGCATTGTGCCATTTGTATTAAATTTGGATGCAAATTCTGTGTTTCATCTTCAATAAGAAGGTCCAAGGGATACAGTAAACCTGAAGTGAAGCATCGGAATCTAAAACTGAACTCACAGGGGAGGTTCAAGTCATAGAAAATTAGAGTGACAGTCCTCTTACACTTAAGTCTGCATTGTGCCTTTTGTATTAAATTTGGATGCAAATTCTGTGTTTCATCTTCAATAAGAAGGTCCAAGGGATACAGTGAACCTGAAGGGAAGCATCGGAATCTAAAACTGGACTCACAGGAGAGGTTCTAAACATAGAGAGTTAGAGTGTCAGTCCTCTTGTACTTAAGTCGGTATTGTGCATTTTGTATTGAATTCGGATGTAACTTCTGTGTTTCATCATCAATAAGAAGGTCCAACAGATAGAGTAAACCTGATGTGAAGAATCGGAATCTAAAACTGCCCTCACAGGAGAAAGTTAGAGTGTCAGTCCTCTTGTACTTAAGTCGGCATTGTGCCTTTTGTATTAAATTCGGATGCAGTTTGTGTGTTTCATCGTCAATAAGAAGGTCTAAGGGATACAGTAAACCTGAAGTGAAGCATCGGAATCTAAAACTGGACTCACAGGAGAGGTTCAAATCATAGAAAGTTAGAGTGTCAGTCCTCTTGTACTTAAGTCGGAATTGTGCCTTATGTAATAAATTCGGATGCAATTTCTGTGTTTCATCGTCGATACGAAGGTCCAAGGGATACAGTAAACCTGAAATGAAGCATCGGAATCTAAAACTGGACTCACAGGATATGTTCAAATCATAGAGAGTTAGAGTGTCAGTCCTCTTGTACTTAAGTCGGTATTGTGCCTTTTGTATTGAATTCGGATGTAATTTCTGTGCTTCATCATCTATAAGAAGGTCCAAGAGATAGAGTAAACCAGATGTGAAGCATCGGAATCTAAAACTGCCCTCACAGGAGAAAGTTAGAGTGTCAGTCCTCTTGTACTTCAGTCTACATTGTGCCTTTTGTACTAAATTCGGATGCAGTTTCTGTGTTTCATCGTCAATAAGAAGGTCCAGCCATGTATGGAAGTAAAACATGGACGATAAATAGTTTGGACAAGAAGAGAATAGAAGCTTTCGAAATGTGGTGCTACAGAAGAATGCTGAAGATTAGATGGGTAGATCACATAATTAATGAGGAAGTATTGATTAGGATTGGGGAGGAGAGAAGTTTGTGGCACAACTTGACCAGAAGAAGGGATCGGTTGGTAGGACATGTTCTGAGGCATCAAGGAATCACCAATTTAGTATTGGAGGGCAGCGTGGAGGGTAAAAATCGTAGAGGGAGATCTAGAGATGAATACACTAAGCAGATTCAGAAGGATGTAGGTTGCAGTAGGTACTGGGAGATGAAAAAGCTTGCACAGGATAGAGTAGCATGGAGAGCTGCATGAAACCAGTCTCATAACTGAAGACTACAACAACAACAAAGAAGGTCCAAGGGATACAGTAAACCTGAAGTGAAGCATCGGAAGCTAAAACTAGACTCACAGGAGAGGTTCAAATCATAGAGAGTTAGAGTGACAGTCCCCTTGTACTTAAGTCGGCATTGTGCCTTTTGTATTAAATTCGGATGCAATTTCTATGTTTCATCGTCGATACGAAGGTCCAAGGGATACAGTAAACCTGAAGTGAAGCATCGGAATCTAAAACTGGACTCACAGGAGAGGTTCAACTCATAGAGAGTTACAGTGTCAGTCCTCTTGTACTTCAGTCGGCATTGTGCCTTTTGTATTAAATTCGGAAGCAATTTCCGTGTTTCATCGTCAATAAGAAGGTCCATGGGATACAGTAAACCTGAAGTGAAGCATCGGAATCTAAAACTTGACTCACTGGAGAGGTTCATATCATAGAGAGTTAGTGTGTCAGTCCTATTGTACTTAAGTTGGTATTGTGCCTTTTGTATTGAATTCGGATGTAATTTCGGTGTTTCGTCATCAATGAGAAGGTCCGAGGGATACAGTAAACCTGATGTGAAGCATCGGAATATAAAACTAGACTCACAGGAGAGGTTCAAATCATCGAAAGTTAGAACGTCAGTAATCTTGTACTTAAGTCGGCATTGTGCTTTTGTATTAAATTTGGATGCAATTTCTGTGTTTAATCTTCAATAAAAAGGTCCAAGGGATACAGTATACCTGAAGTGAAGCATTGGAATCTGAAACTGGACTCACAGGAGAGGCTCAAGTCATAGAAAATTAGAGTGTCAGTCCTCTTGTACTTAAGTCGGCATTGTGCCTTTTGTATTAAATTCGGATGCAATTTCTGTGTTTCATCCTCAATAAGAAGTTCCAAGGGATACAGTAAACCTGAAGTGAAGCATCGGAATCTAAAACTGGACTCACTGGAGAGGTTCAAATCATAGAAAGTTAGAGTGTCAGTCCTCTTGTACTTAAGTCGGCATTGTGCCTTTTGTATTAAATTCGAATGCAATTTCTGTGTTTCATCCTCAATATGAAGGTCCAAGGGATACAGTAAACCTGAAGTGAAGCATATGAATCGAATACTGGACTCACAGGAGAGGTTCAAGTCATAGAAAGTTAGAGTGTCAGTCCTCTTGTACTTAAGCCACCATTGTGCCATTTGTATTAAATTTGGATGCAAATTCTGTGTATCATCTTCAATAAGAAGGTCCAAGGGATACAGTAAACCTGAAGTGAAGCATCGGAATCTAAAACTGGACTCACAGGAGAGGTTCAAGTCATAGAAAGTTACAGTGACAGTCCTCTTGTACTTAAGTCTGCATTGTGCCTTTTGTATTAAATTTGGATGCAAATTCTGTGTTTCATCTTCAATAAGAAGGTCCAAGGGACACAGTAAACCTGAAGGGAAGCATCAGAATTTAAAACTGGACTCACAGGAGAGGTTCAAATCATAAAGAGTTAGAGTGCCAGTCCTCTTGTACTTAAGTCGGTATTGTGCCTTTTGTATTGGATTCGGATGTATTTTCTGTGTTTCATCATCAATAAGAAGGTCCAAGAGATAGAGTAAACCTGATGTGAAGAATCGGAATCTAAAACTGCCCTCACAGGAGAAAGTTAGAGTGTCAGTCCTCTTGTACTTAAGTCGGCATTGTGCCTTTTGTATTACATTCGGATGCAGTTTCTGTGTTTCATCGTCAATACGAAGGTCCACCCATGTATGGAAGTGAAACAGGGACGATAAATAGTTTGGACAAGAAGAGAATAGAAGCTTTCGAAATGTGGTGCTAGAGAAGAATGCTGAAGATTAGATGGGTAGATCACATAACTAATGAGGAAGTATTGATTAGGATTGGGGAGAAGAGAAGTTTGTGGCACAACTTGACCAGAAGAAGGGATCGGTTGGTAGGACATGTTCTGAGGCATCAAGGCATCACCAATTTAGTATTGGAGGGCAGCGTGGAGGGTAAAAATCGTAGAGGGAGACCAAGAGATGAATACACAAAGCAGATTCAGAAGGATGTAGGTTGCAGTAGGTACTGGGAGATGAAAAAGCTTGCACAGGATAGAGTAGCATGGAGAGCTGCATGAAACCAGTCTCAGGACTGAAGACCACAACAACAACAAAGAAGGTCAAAGGGATACAGTAAACCTGAAGTGAAGCATCGGAAACTAAAACTGGACTCACAGGAGAGGTTCAAATCATAGAGAGTTACAGTGTCAGTCCTCTTGTACTTAAGTCGGCATTGTGCCTTTTGTATTAAATTCGGAAGCAATTTCTGTGCTTCATCGTCAATAACAAGGTCCAAGGGATACAGTAAACCTGAATTGAAGCATCGGAATCTAAAACTGGACTGACAGGAGAGGTTCATATCATCGAAAGTTAGAGTTTCAGTCCTCTTGTACTTAAGTCGGCATTGTGCCTTTTGTATTAAATTCGGATGCAACTTCTGTGTTTCATCCTCAATATGAAGGTCCAAGGGATACAGTAAACCTGAAGTGAAGCATCGGAATCTAAAACTGGACTCACAGGAGAGGTTCAAATCATAGAGAGTTAGAGTGTCAGTCCTATTGTACTTAAGTCGGTATTGTGCCTTTTGTATTGAATTCGGATGTATTTTCTGTGTTTCATCATCAATGAGAAGGTTCGAGGGATACAGTAAACCTGATGTGAAGCATCGGAATCTAAAACTAGACTCACAGGAGAGGTTCAAATCATCGAAAGTTAGAGTGTCAGTCCTCATGTACTTAAGTCGGCATTGTGCCTTTTGTATTAAATTTGGATGCAATTTCTGTGTTTAATCTTATAAGAAGTTCCAAGGGATACAGTAAACCTGAAGTGAAGCATTGGAATCTAAAACTGGACTCACAGGAGAGGATCAAGTCATAGAAAATTAGAGTGTCATTCCTCTTGACCTTAAGTCGGCATTGTGCCCTTTGTAATAAATTCGGAAGCTATTTCTGTGCTTCATCCTCAATAAGAAGGTCGAAGGGATACAGTAAACCTGAAGTGAAGCATCGGAATCTAAAACTGGACTCACAGCAGAGGTTCAAATCATCGGAAGTTAGAGTTTCAGTCCTCTTGTACTTAATTCGGCATTCTGCCTTTTGTATTAAATTCGGATGCAATTTCTGTGTTTCATCCTCAATAAGAAGGTCCAAGGGATACAGTAAACCTGAAGTGAAGCATCAGAATCTAAAACTGGACTCACAGGAGAGGTTCAAATCATAGAAAGTTAGAGTGTCAGTCCTCTTGTACTTAAGTCGGTATTGTGCCTTTTGTATTGAATTCGGATGTAATTTCTGTGTTTCATCAACAATAACAAGGTCAAAGAGATACAGTAAACCTGATGTGAAGCTTCGGAATCTAAAACTGGGCTCTCAGGGGAGGTTCAAATCATGGAAAGTTAGAGTGTCAGTGCTCTTGTACTTAAGTTGGCATTGTGCTTTTTGTATTAACTTCGGATGCAATTTCTGTGATCCATCGTCAATAAGAAGGTCCAAGGGATACAGTAAACCTGAATTGAAGCATCGGAATCTAAAACTGCACTCACAGGAGAGGTTCAAATCATCGAAAGTTAGAGTTTCAGTTCTCTTGTACTTAAGTCGGCATTGTGCCTTTTGTATAAAATTTGGATGCAATTTCTGTGTTTCATCGTAAATAAGAACGTCCAAGAGATCCAGTAAACCAGACGTGAAGCATCGGAAGCTAAAACTGGACTCACAGGAGAGGTTTAAATCATAGAGAGTTAATGTGTCAGTCCTCTTGTACTTAAGTCGGTATTGTGCCTTTGGTATTGAATCCGGATGTAATTTCTGTGTTTCATCATCAATAAGAAGGTCCAAGGGATACAGTAAACCTGAAGTGAAGCATCGGAATCTAAAACTGGACTCACAGGAGAGGTGCAAATCATAGAGAGTTAGAGTGTCAGTCCTCTTGTACTTAAGTCGGTATTGTGCCTTTTGTATTGAATTCGGATTTAATTTCTGTGTTTCTTGATCAATAAGAAGGTCCAAGAGATAGAGTAAACCTGATGTGAAGCATCGGAATCTAAAACTGCCCTCACAGGAGAAAGTTAGAGTGTCAGTCCTCTTGTACTTAAGTCGGCATTGTGCCTTTTGTATTTAATTCGGATGCAGTTTCTGTGTTTCATCGTCAATAAGAAGGTCCAGACATGTATGAAAGTGAAACATGGACGATAAATAGTCTAGACAAGAAGAGAATAGAAGCTTTCGAAATGTGGTGCAACAGAAGAATGCTGAAGATTAGATGGGTAGATCACAACACTAATGAGGAAGTATTGATTAGGATTGGGGAGAAAAGAAGTTTGTGGCACAACTTGACCAGAAGAAGGGATCGGTTGGTAGGACATGTTCTGAGGCATCAAGGCATCACCAATTTAGTATTGGAGGGCAGCGTGGAGGGTAAAAATCGTAGAGGGAGACCAAGAGATGAATACACTAAGCAGATTCAGAAGGATGTAGGTTGCAGTAATTACTGGGAGATGAAAAAGCTTGCACAGGATAGAGTAGCATGGAGAGCTGCATGAAACCAGTCTCAGGACTGAAGACCACAACAACAACAAAGAAGGTCCAAGGGATACAGTAAACCTGAAAGGAAGCATCGGAATCTAAAACTAGACTCACAGGAGAGGTTCAAATCATCGAAAGTTAGAGTGTCAGTGCTCTTGTACTTAAGTTGGCATTGTGCCTTTTGTATTAAATTTGGTTGCAATTTCTGTGTTTAACCTTCAATAAGAAGGTCCAAGGGATACAGTAAACCTGAAGTGAAGCATTGGAATCTAAAACTGGACTCACAGGAGGGGTTCAAGTCATAGGAAATTAGAGTGTCAGTCCTCTTGTACTTAAGTCGGCATTGTGCCTTTTGTATTAAATTCGGATGCTATTTCTGTGCTTCATCCTCAATAAGAAGGTCCAAGGGATACAGTAAACCTGAAGTGAAGCATCGGAATCTAAAACTGGATTCACAGCAGAGGTTCAAATCATCGAAAGTTAGAGTTTCAGTCCTCTTGTACTTAATTCGGCATTGTGCCTTTTGTATTAAATTCGGATGCAATTTCTGTGTTTCATCCTCAATAAGAAGGTCCAAGGGATACAGTAAACCTGAAGTGAAGCATCGGAATCTAAAACTGGACTCACAGGAGAGGTTCAAATCATAGAAAGTTAGAGTGTCAGTCCTCTTGTACTTAAGTCGGTATTGTGCCTTTTATATTGAATACGGATGTAATTTCTGTGTTTCATCATCAATAACAAGGTCAAAGAGATACATTAAACCTGAAGTGAAGCATTGGAATCTAAAACTGGACTCACAGGAGAGGTTCAAGTCATAGAAAATTAGAGTGTCAGTCCTCTTGTACTTAAGTCGGCATTGTGCCTTTTGTATTAAATTCGGATGCTATTTCTGTGCTTAATCCTCAATAAGAAGGTCCAAGGGATACAGTAAACCTGAAGTGAAGCATCGGAATCTAAAACTGGATTCACAGCAGAGGTTCAAATCATCGAAAGTTAGAGTTTCAGTCCTCTTGTACTTAATTCGGCATTGTGCCTTTTGTATTAAATTCTTATGCAATTTCTGTGTTTCATCCTCAATAGGAAGGTCCAAGGGATACAGTAAACCTGAAGTGAAGCATCGGAATCTAAAACTGGACTCACAGGAGAGGTTCAAATCATAGAAAGTTAGTGTGTCAGTCCTCTTATACTTAAGTCGGTATTGTGAATTTTGTATTAAATTTGGATGCAAATTCTGTGTTTCATCCTCAATATGAAGGTCCAAGGGATACAGTAAACCTGAAGTGAAGCATCGGAATCAAAAACTGGACTCACAGGAGAGGTTCAAGTCATAGTAACATAGAGTGTCAGTCCTCTTGTACTTAAGTCAGCATTGTGCCTTTTGTATTAAATTTGGATGCAAATTCTGTGTTTCATCTTCAATAAGAAGGTCCAGGGGATACAGTAAACCTGAAGTGAAGCATCGGAATCTAAAACTGGACTCACAGGAGAGGTTTAAGTCATAGAAAGTTAGAGTGTCAGTCCTCTTGTACTTAAGTCAGCATTGTGAATTTTGTATTAAATTTGGATGCAAATTCTGTGTTTCATCTTCAATAAGAAGGTCCAAGGGATACAGTAAACCTGAAGGGAAGCATCGGAATCTAAAACTGGACTGTCAGGAGAGTTTCATATCATAGAGAGTTAGAGTGTCAGTCCTCTTGTACTTATGTCGGTATTGTGCCTTTTGTATTGAATGCGGATGTAATTTCTGTGTTTCATCATCAATAATAAGATCCAAGAGGTAGAGTAAACCTGATGTGAAGCATCGGAATCTAAAACTGGACTCACAGGGGAGGTTCAAATCATAGAAAGTTAGAGTGTCAGTCCTCTTGCACTTAAATCAGCATTGTGCCTTTTGTATTAAATTTTTATGCAAATTCTGTGTTTCATCTTCAATAAGAAGGTCCAAAGGATACAGTAAACCTGAAGTGAAGCATCGGAATCTAAAACTAGACTCACAGGAGAGGTTCAAATCATATAGAGTTAGAGTGACAGTCCTCTTGATCTTAAGTCGGCATTGTGCCATTTGTATTAAATACGGATGCAATTTCTGTGTTTCATCGTCGATACGAAGGTCCAAGGGGTACAGTAAATTTGAAGTGAAGCATTGGAATCTAAAACTGGACTCACAGGAGAGGTTCAAATCATCGAAAGATAGAGTTTCAGTCCTCTTGTTCTGAAGTCGGCATTGTGCCTTTTGTATTAAATTCGGATGCAATTTCTGTGTTTCATCGTCGATACGAAGGTCCAAGTGATACAGTAAACCTGAAGTGAAGCATCGGAATCAAAAACTGGAGTCACAGGGGAGGTTCAAGTCATAGAAAGTTAGAGTGTCAGTCCTCTTGTACTTAAATCAGCATTGTGCCTTTTGTATTAAATTTGGATGCAAATTCTGTGTGTCATCTTCAATAAGAAGGTCCAAGAGATACGGTAAACCTGAAGTGAAGCATCGGAATCTAAAACTGGACTCACAGGAGAGGTTCAAATCATAGAGAGTTACAGTGTCAGTCCACTTGTACTTAAGTCGGCATTGTGCCTTTTGTATTAAATTCGGAAGCAATTTCTGTGTTTCATCGTCAATAACAAGGTCCAAGGGATACTGTAAACCTGAATTGAAGCATCGGAATCTAAATCTGGACTCACAGGAGAGGTTCAGATCATCGAAAGTTAGAGTTTCAGTCCTCTTGTACTTAAGTTGGCATTGTGCCTTTTGTATTAAATATGGATGCAATTTCTGTGTTTAACCTTCAATAAGAAGGTCCAAGGGATACAGTAAACTTGAAGTGAAGCATTGGAATCTAAAACTGGACTTACAGGAGAGGTTCAAGTCATAGAAAATTAGAGTGTCAGTCCTCTTGTACTTAAGTCGGCATTGTGCCTTTTGTATTAAATTCGGATGCTATTTCTGTGCTTCATCCTCAATAAGAAGGTCCAAGGGATACTGTAAACCTGAAGTGAAGCATCGGATTCTAAAACTGGATTCACAGCAGAGGTTCAAATCATCGAAAGTTAGAGTTTCAGTCCTCTTGTACTTAATTCGGCATTGTGCCTTTTGTATTAAATTCGGATGCAATTTCTGTGTTTCATCCTCAATAAGAAGGTCCAAGGGATACAGTAAACCTGAAGTGAAGCATCGGAATCTAAAACTGGACTCACAGGAGAGGTTCAAATCATCGAAAGTTAGAGTGTCAGTGCTCTTGTACTTAAGTCGGTATTGTGCCTTTTGTATTGAATTCGGATGTAATTTCTGTGTTTCATCATCAATAACAAGGTCAAAGAGATACAGTAAACCTGAAGTGAAGCATCGGAATCTAAAACTGGACTCACAGGAGAGGTTTAAGTCATAGAAAGTTAGAGTGTCAGTCCTCTTGTACTTAAGTCAGCATTGTGAATTTTGTATTAAATTTGGATGCAAATTCTGTGTTTCATCTTCAATAAGAAGGTCCATGGGATACAGTATACCTGAAGGGAAGCATCGGAATCTAAAACTGGACTGACAGGAGAGTTTCATATCATAGAGAGTTAGAGTGTCAGTCCTCTTGTACTTATGTCGGTATTGTGCCTTTTGTATTCAATGCGGATGTAATTTCTGTGTTTCATCATCAATAATAAGATCCAAGAGATAGAGTAAACCTGATGTGAAGCATCGGAATCTAAAACTGCCCTCACAGGAGAAAGTTAGAGAGTCAGTCCTCTTGTACTTAAGTCGGCATTGTGCTTTTTGTATTAAATTCGGATGCAGTTTCTGTGTTTCATCGTCAATAAGATGGTCCAAGGGATACAGTAAACCTGAAGTGAGGCATCGGAATCTAAAACTGGACTCACAGGGGAGCTTCAAATCATAGAAAGTTAGAGTGTCAGTCCTCTTGTACTTAAGTCGTCATTGTGCCTTTTGTATTAATTTCGGATGCAATTTCTGTGTTTCATCGTCAATAAGAAGGTCCAAGGGATTCAGTAAACCTGAATTGAAGCATCGGAATCTAAAACTGGACTCACTGGAGAGGTTCAAATCATCGAAAGATAGAGTTTCAGTCCTCTTGTACTTAAGTCGGCATTGTGCCTTTTGTATTAAATTCGGATGCAATTTCTGTGTTCCATCGTCGATACGAAGGTCCAAGTGATACAGTAAACCTGAAGTGAAGCATCGGAATCAGAAACTGGAGTCACAGGAGAGGTTCAAGTCATAGAAAGTTAGAGTGTCAGTCCTCTTGTACTTAAGTCGGTATTGTGCCTTTTGTATTGAATTCGGATGTAATTTCTGTGTTTCATCATCAATAACAAGGTCAAAGAGATACAGTAAACCTGAAGTGAAGCATCGGAATCTAAAACTGGACTCACAGGAGATGTTTAAGTCATAGAAAGTTAGAGTGTCAGTCCTCTTGTACTTAAGTCAGCATTGTGAATTTTGTATTAAATTTGGATGCAAATTCTGTGTTTCATCTTCAATAAGAAGGTCCATGGGATACAGTATACCTGAAGGGAAGCATCGGAATCTAAAACTGGACTGACAGGAGAGTTTCATATCATAGAGAGTTAGAGTGTCAGTCCTCTTGTACTTATGTCGGTATTGTGCCTTTTGTATTGAATGCGGATGTAATTTCTGTTTTTCATCATCAATAATAAGATCCAAGAGATTGAGTAAACCTGATGTGAAGCATCGAAATCTAAAACTGCCCTCACAGGAGAAAGTTAGAGAGTCAGTCCTCTTGCACTTAAGTCGGCATTGTGCTTTTTGTATTAAATTCGGATGCAGTTTCTGTGTTTCATCGTCAATAAGATGGTCCAAGGGATACAGTAAACCTGAAGTGAGGCATCGGAATCTAAAACTGGACTCACAGGGGAGGTTCAAATCATAGAAAGTTAGAGTGTCAGTCCTCTTGTACTTAAGTCGTCATTGTGCCTTTTGTATTAATTTCGGATGCAATTTCTGTGTTTCATCGTCAATAAGAAGGTCCAAGGGATTCAGTAAACCTGAATTGAAGCATCGGAATCTAAAACTGGACTCACTGGAGAGGTTCAAATCATCGAAAGATAGAGTTTCAGTCCTCTTGTACTTAAGTCGGCATTGTGCCTTTTGTATTAAATTCGGATGCAATTTCTGTGTTTCATCGTCGATACGAAGGTCCAAGTGATACAGTAAACCTGATGTGAAGCATCGGAATCAAAAACTGGAGTCACAGGAGAGGTTCAAGTCATAGAAAGTTAGAGTGTCAGTCCTCTTGTACTTAAGTCAGCATTGTGCCTTTTGTATTAAATTTGGATGCAAATTCTGTGTGTCATCTTCAATAAGAAGGTCCAAGAGATACGGTAAACCTGAAGTGAAGCATCT
This sequence comes from Schistocerca serialis cubense, assembly GCF_023864345.2. NCBI lineage: Eukaryota > Metazoa > Arthropoda > Insecta > Orthoptera > Acrididae > Schistocerca > Schistocerca serialis. The sequence continues at coordinate 85,594,742 of NC_064645.1, forward strand.
GAATCTAAAACTGGACTCACAGGAGAGGTTCAAATCATAGAGAGTTACAGTGTCAGTCCACTTGTACTTAAGTCGGCATTGTGCCTTTTGTATTAAATTCGGAAGCAATTTCTGTGTTTCATCGTCAATAACAAGGTCCAAGGGATACAGTAAACCTGAATTGAAGCATCGGAATCTAAAACTGGACTCACAGGAGCGGTTGAAATCATCGAAAGTTAGAGTTTCAGTCCTCTTGTACTTAAGTCGGCATTGTGTCTTTTGTATTAAATTCGGATGCAATTTCTGTGTTTCATCCTCAATATGAAGGTCCAAGGGATACAGTAAACCTGAAGTGAAGCATCGGAATCTAAAACTGGCCTCACAGGAGAGGTTCAAATCATAGAGAGTTAGAGTGTCAGTCCTATTGTACTTAAGTCGGTATTGTGCCTTTTGTATTGAATTCGGATGTATTTTCTATGTTTCATCATCAATGAGAAGGTTCGAGGGATACAGTAAACCTGATGTGATGCATCGGAATCTAAAACTAGACTCACAGGAGAGGTTCAAATCATCGAAAGTTAGAGTGTCAGTGCTCTTGTACTTAAGGTAGCATTGTGCCTTTTGTATTAAATTTGGATGCAATTTCTGTGTTTAACCTTCAATAAGAAGGTCCAAGGGATACAGTAAACTGAAAGTGAAGCATTGGAATCTAAAACTGGACTTACAGGAGAGGTTCAAGTCATAGAAAATTAGAGTGTCAGTCCTCTTGTACTTAAGTCGGCATTGTGCCTTTTGTATTGAAGTCGGATGCTATTTCTGTGCTTCATCCTCAATAAGAAGGTCCAAGGGATACAGTAAACCTGAAGTGAAGCATCGGAATCTAAAACTGGATTCACAGCAGAGGTTCAAATCATCGAAAGTTAGAGTTTCAGTCCTCTTGTACTTGATTCGGCATTGTGTCTTTTGTATTAAATTCGGATGCAATTTCTGTGTTTCATCCTCAATAAGAAGGTCCAAGGGATACAGTAAACCTGAAGTGAAGCATCGGAATCTAAAACTGGACTCACAGGAGAGGTTCAAATCATCGAAAGTTAGAGTGTCAGTGTTCTTGTACTTAAGTCGGCATTGTGCCTTTTGTATTAAATTTGGATGCAATTTCTGTGTTTAACCTTCAATAAGAAGGTCCAAGGGATACAGTAAACTTGAAGTGAAGCATTGGAATCTAAAACTGGACTTACAGGAGAGGTTCAAGTCATAGAAAATTAGAGTGTCAGTCCTCTTGTACTTATGTCGGTATTGTGCCTTTTGTATTGAATGCGGATGTAATTTCTGTGTTTCATCATCAATAATAAGATCCAAGAGGTAGAGTAAACCTGATGTGAAGCATCGGAATCTAAAACTGGACTCACAGGGGAGGTTCAAATCATAGAAAGTTAGAGTGTCAGTCCTCTTGTACTTAAATCAGCATTGTGCCTTTTGTATTAAATTTGGATGCAAATTCTGTGTTTCATCTTCAATAAGAAGGTCCAAAGGATACAGTAAACCTGAAGTGAAGCATCGGAATCTAAAACTAGACTCACAGGAGAGGTTCAAATCATATAGAGTTAGAGTGACAGTCCTCTTCATCTTAAGTCGGCATTGTGCCTTTTGTATTAAATACGGATGCAATTTCTGTGTTTCATCGTCGATACGAAGGTCCAAGGGGTACAGTAAATTTGAAGTGAAGCATTGGAATCTAAAACTGGACTCACAGGAGAGGTTCAAGTCATAGAAAGTTAGAGTGTCAGTCCTCTTGTACTTAAGTCAGCATTGTGCCTTTTGTATTAAATTTGGATGCAAATTCTGTGTTTCATCTTCAATAAGAAGGTCCAAGGGATACAGTAAACCTGAAGTGAGGCATCGGAATCTAAAACTGGACTCACAGGGGAGGTTCAAATCATAGAAAGTTAGAGTGTCAGTCCTCTTGTACTTAAGTCGTCATTGTGCCTTTTGTATTAATTTCGGATGCAATTTCTGTGTTTCATCGTCAATAAGAAGGTCCAAGGGATTCAGTAAACCTGAATTGAAGCATCGGAATCTAAACCTGGACTCACTGGAGAGGTTCAAATCATCGAAAGATAGAGTTTCAGTCCTCTTGTACTTAAGTCGGCATTGTGCCTTTTGTATTAAATTCGGATGCAATTTCTGTGTTTCATCGTCGATACGAAGGTCCAAGTGATACAGTAAACCTGAAGTGAAGCATCGGAATCAAAAACTGGAGTCACAGGAGAGGTTCAAGTCATAGAAAGTTTGAGTGTCAATCCTCTTGTACTTAAATCAGCATTGTGCCTTTTGTATTAAATTTGGATGCAAATTCTGTGTGTCATCTTCAATAAGAAGGTCCAAGAGATACGGTAAACCTGAAGTGAAGCATCGGAATCTAAAACTGGACTCACAGGAGAGGTTCAAATCATAGAGAGTTACAGTGTCAGTCCACTTGTACTTAAGTCGGCATTGTGCCTTTTGTATTAAATTCGGAAGCAATTTCTGTGTTTCATCGTCAATAACAAGGTCCAAGGGATACAGTAAACCTGAATTGAAGCATCGGAATCTAAAACTGGACTCACAGGAGAGGTTCAAATCGTCGAAAGTTAGAGTTTCAGTCCTCTTGTACTTAAGTCAGCATTGTGCCTTTTGTATTAAATTCGGATGCAATTTCTGTGTTTCATCCTCAATATGAAGGTCCAAGGGATACAGTAAACCTGAAGTGAAGCATCGGAATCTAAAACTGGACTCACAGGAGAGGTTCAAATCATAGAGAGTTAGAGTGTCAGTCCTATTGTACTTAAGTCGGTATTGTGCCTTTTGTATTGAATTCGGATGTATTTTCTATGTTTCATCATCAATGAGAAGGTTCGAGGGATACAGTAAACCTGATGTGAAGCATCGTAATCTAAAACTAGACTCACAGGAGAGGTTCAAATCATCGAAAGTTAGAGTGTCAGTGCTCTTGTACTTAAGTTGGCATTGTGCCTTTTGTATTAAATTTGGATGCAATTTCTGTGTTTAACCTTCAATAAGAAGGTCCAAGGGATACAGTAAACTTGAAGTGAAGCATTGGAATCTAAAACTGGACTTACAGGAGAGGTTCAAGTCATAGAAAATTAGAGTGTCAGTCCTCTTGTACTTAAGTCGGCATTGTGCCTTTTGTATTAAATTCGGATGCTATTTCTGTGCTTCATCCTCAATAAGAAGGTCCAAGGGATACAGTAAACCTGAAGTGAAGCATCGTAATCTAAAACTGGATTCACAGCAGAGGTTCAAATCATCGAAAATTAGAGTTTCAGTCCTCTTGTACTTAATTCGGCATTGTGCCTTTTGTATTAAATTCGGATGCAATTTCTGTGTTTTATCCTCAATAAGAAGGTCCAAGGGATACAGTAAACCTGAAGTGAAGCATCGGAATCTAAAACTGGACTCACAGGAGAGGTTCAAATCATCGAAAGTTAGAGTGTCAGTGCTCTTGTACTTAAGTCGGCATTGTGCCTTTTGTATTAAATTTGGATGCAATTTCTGTGTTTAACCTTCAATAAGAAGGTCCAAGGAATACAGTAAACTTGAAGTGAAGCATTGGAATCTAAAACTGGACTTACAGGAGAGGTTCAAGTCATAGAGAATTAGAGTGTCAGTCCTCTTGTACTTAAGTCGGCATTGTGCCTTTTGTATTAAATTCGGATGTTATTTCTGTGCTTAATCCTCAATAAAAAGGTCCAAGGGATACAGTAAACCTGAAGTGAAGCATCGGACTCTAAAACTGGACTCACAGGAGAGGTTCAAATCATAGAAAGTTAGAGTGTCAGTCCTCTTGTACTTAAGTCGGTATTGTGCCTTTTGTATTGAATTCGGATGTAATTTCTGTGTTTCATCATCAATAACAAGGTCAAAGAGATACAGTAAACCTGAAGTGAAGCATCGGAATCTAAAACTGGACTCACAGGAGAGGTTTAAGTCATAGAAAGTTAGAGTGTCAGTCCTCTTGTACTTAAGTCAGCATTGTGAATTTTGTATTAAATTTGGATGCAAATTCTGTGTTTCATCTTCAATAAGAAGGTCCATGGGATACAGTATACCTGAAGGGAAGCATCGGAATCTAAAACTGGACTGACAGGAGAGTTTCATATCATAGAGAGTTACAGTGTCAGTCCTCTTGTACTTATGTCGGTATTGTGCCTTTTGTATTGAATGCGGATGTAATTTCTGTGTTTCATCATCAATAATAAGATCCAAGAGATAGAGTAAACCTGATGTGAAGCATCGGAATCTAAAACTGCCCTCCCAGGAGAAAGTTAGAGAGTCAGTCCTCTTGTACTTAAGTCGGCATTGTGCTTTTTGCATTAAATTCGGATGCAGTTTCTGTGTTTCATCGTCAATAAGATGGTCCAAGGGATACAGTAAACCTGAAGTGAGGCATCGGAATCTAAAACTGGACTCACAGGGGAGCTTCAAATCATAGAAAGTTAGAGTGTCAGTCCTCTTGTACTTAAGTCGTCATTGTGCCTTTTGTATTAATTTCGGATGCAATTTCTGTGTTTCATCGTCAATAAGAAGGTCCAAGGGATTCAGTAAACCTGAATTGAAGCATCGGAATCTAAAACTGGACTCACTGGAGAGGTTCAAATCATCGAAAGATAGAGTTTCAGTCCTCTTGTACTTAAGTCGGCATTGTGCCTTTTGTATTAAATTCCGATGCAATTTCTGTGTTCCATCGTCGATACGAAGGTCCAAGTGATACAGTAAACCTGAAGTGAAGCATCGGAATCAAAAACTGGAGTCACAGGAGAGGTTCAAGTCATACAAAGTTAGAGTGTCAGTCCTCTTGTAATTAAGTCGGTATTGTGCCTTTTGTATTGAATTCGGATGTAATTTCTGTGTTTCAACATCAATAACAAGGTCAAAGAGATACAGTAAACCTGAAGTGAAGCATCGGAATCTAAAACTGGACTCACAGGCGAGGTTTAAGTCATAGAAAGTTAGAGTGCCAGTCCTCTTGTACTTAAGTCAGCATTGTGAATTTTGTATTAAATTTGGATGCAAATTCTGTGTTTCATCTTCAATAAGAAGGTCCATGGGATACAGTATACCTGAAGGGAAGCATCGGAATCTAAAACTGGACTGACAGGAGAGTTTCATATCATAGAGAGTTAGAGTGTCAGTCCTCTTGTACTTATTTCGGTATTGTGCCTTTGTATTGAATGCGGATGTAATTTCTGTTTTTCATCATCAATAATAAGATCCAAGAGATTGAGTAAACCTGATGTGAAGCATCGGAATCTAAAACTGCCCTCACAGGAGAAAGTTAGAGAGTCAGTCCTCTTGCACTTAAGTCGGCATTGTGCTTTTTGTATTAAATTCGGATGCAGTTTCTGTGTTTCATCGTCAATAAGATGGTCCAAGTGATACAGTAAACCTGAAGTGAGGCATCGGAATCTAAAACTGGAATCACAGGGGAGGTTCAAATCATAGAAAGTTAGAGTGTCAGTCCTCTTGTACTTAAGTCGTCATTGTGCCTTTTGTATTAATTTCGGATGCAATTTCTGTGTTTCATCGTCAATAAGAAGGTCCAAGGGATTCAGTAAACCTGAATTGAAGCATCGGAATCTAAAACTGGACTCACTGGAGAGGTTCAAATCATCGAAAGATAGAGTTTCAGTCCTCTTGTACTTAAGTCGGCATTGTGCCTTTTGTATTAAATTCGGATGCAATTTCTGTGTTTCATCGTCGATACGAAGGTCCAAGTGATACAGTAAACCTGAAGTGAAGCATCGGAATCAAAAACTGGAGTCACAGGAGAGGTTCAAGTCATAGAAAGTTAGAGTGTCAGTCCTCTTGTACTTAAGTCAGCATTGTGCCTTTTGTATTAAATTTGGATGCAAATTCTGTGTGTCATCTTCAATAAGAAGGTCCAAGAGATACGGTAAGCCTGAAGTGAAGCATCGGAATCTAAAACTGGACTCACAGGAGAGGTTCAAATCATAGAGAGTTACAGTGTCAGTCCACTTGTACTTAAGTCGGCATTGTGCCTTTTGTATTAAATTCGGAAGCAATTTCTGTGTTTCATCGTCAATAACAAGGTCCAAGGGATACAGTAAACCTGAATTGAAGCATCGGAATCTAAAACTGGACTCACAGGAGAGGTTCAAATCATCGAAAGTTAGAGTTTCAGTCCTCTTGTACTTAAGTCGGCATTGTGCCTTTTGTATTAAATTCGGATGCAATTTCTGTGTTTCATCCTCAATATGAAGGTCCAAGGGATACAGTAAACCTGAAGTGAAGCATCGGAATCTAAAACTGGACTCACAGGAGAGGTTCAAATCATAGAGAGTTAGAGTGTCAGTCCTATTGTACTTAAAACGGTATTGTGCCTTTTGTATTGAATTCGGATGTATTTTCTATGTTTCATCATCAATGAGAAGGTTCGAGGGATACAGTAAACCTGATGTGATGCATCGGAATCTAAAACTAGACTCACAGGAGAGGTTCAAATCATCGAAAGTTAGAGTGTCAGTGCTCTTGTACTTAAGGTAGCATTGTGCCTTTTGTATTAAATTTGGATGCAATTTCTGTGTTTAACCTTCAATAAGAAGGTCCAAGGGATACAGTAAACTTGAAGTGAAGCATTGGAATCTAAAACTGGACTTACAGGAGAGGTTCAAGTCATAGAAAATTAGAGTGTCAGTCCTCTTGTACTTAAGTCGGCATTGTGCCTTTTGTATTAAATTCGGATGCTATTTCTGTGCTTCATCCTCAATAAGAAGGTCCAGGGGATACAGTAAACCTGAAGTGAAGCATCGGAATCTAAAACTGGATTCACAGCAGAGGTTCAAATCATCGAAAGTTAGAGTTTCAGTCCTCTTGTACTTGATTCGGCATTGTGTCTTTTGTATTAAATTCGGATGCAATTTCTGTGTTTCATCCTCAATAAGATGGTCCAAGGGATACAGTAAACCTGAAGTGAAGCATCGGAATCTAAAACTGGACTCACAGGAGAGGTTCAAATCATAGAAAGTCAGAGGGTCGGTCCTCTTGTACTTAAGTCGGCATTGTGCCTTTTGTATTGAATTCGGATGTAATTTCTGTGTTTCATCATCAATAACAAGGTCAAAGAGATACAGTAAACCTGAAGTGAAGCATTGGAATCTAAAACTGGACTCACAGGAGAGGTTCAAGTCATAGAAAATTAGAGTGTCAGTCCTCTTGTACTTAAGTCGGCATTGTGCCTTTTCTATTGAATTCGGATGCTATTTCTGTGCTTAATCCTCAATAAGAAGGTCCAAGGGATACAGTAAACCTGAAGTGAAGCATCGGAATCTAAAACTGGATTCACAGCAGAGGTTCAAATCATCGCAAGTTAGAGTTTCAGTCCTCTTGTACTTAATTCGGCATTGAGCCTTTTGTATTAAATTCGGATGCAATTTCTGTGTTTCATCCTCAATAAGAAGGTCCAAGGGATACAGTAAACCTGAAGTGAAGCATCGGAATCTAAAACTGGACTCACAGGAGAGGTTCAAATCATAGAAAAATTAGAGTGTCAGTCCTCTTGTACTTAAGTCGGTATTGTGCTTTTTGTATTGAATTCAAATGTAATTTCTGTGTTTCATCATCAATAACAAGGTCAAAGAGATACAGTAAACAAGATGTTAAGCTTCGGAATCTAAAACTGGGCTCACAGGAGAGGTTCAAATCATGGAATGTTAGAGTGTCAGTGCTCTTGTACTTAAGTTGGCATTGTGCCTTTTGTATTAATTTCGGATGCAATTTCTGTGTTTCATCGTCGATACGAAGGTCCAAAGGATACAGTAAACCTGAAGTGAAGCATCGGAATCTAAAACTGGACTCACAGGAGAGGTTCAAATCATAGAGAGATAGAGTGTCAGTCCTCTTGTACTTAAATCGGCATTGTGCCTTTTGTATTAAATTCGGATGCGATTTCTGTGTTTCATCCTCAATATGAAGGTCCAAGGGATACAGTAAACCTGAAGTGCAGCATCGGAATCTAAAACTGGACTCACAGGAGAGGTTCAAGTCATAGTAACATAGAGTGTCAGTCCTCTTGTACTTAAGTTAGCATTGTGCCTTTTGTATTAAATTTGGATGCAAATTCTGTGTTTCATCTTCAATAAGAAGGTCCAGGGGATACAGTAAACCTGAAGTGAAGCATCGGAATTAAAACTGGACTCACAGGAGAGGTTTAAGTCATAGAAAGATAGAGGGTCAGTCCTCTTGTACTTAAGTCGGCATTGTGCCTTTTGTATTAAATTCGGATGCAGTTTCTGTGTTTCATTGCCAATAAGAAGGTCCAAGGGATACAGTAAACCTGAAGTGAAGCATCGGAATCTAAAACTGGACTCACAGGAGAGGATCAAATCATAGAGAGTTAGAGTTTCAGTCTAATTGTACTTAAGTCAGCATTGTGCCTTTTGTATTAAATTTGGATGCAATTTCTGTGTTTCATCTTCAATAAGAAGGTCCAAGGGATACGGTAAACCTGAAGTGAAGCATCGGAATCTAAAACTGGACTCACAGGAGAGGTTCAAATCATAGAATGTCAGAGTGTCAGTCCTCTTGTACATATGTCGGCATTGTGCCTTTTGTATTAAATTTGGATCCAATTTCTGTGTTTCATCGTCAATAAGAAGGTCTAAGGGATACAGTTAAAGTGAAGTGAAGCATCGGAATCTTAAACTGGACTCACATTAGTGGTTAAAATCACAGAAAGTTAGAGTGTCAGTCCTTTTGTACTTAAATAGGCATTGTGCCTTTTGTATTAAATTCGGATGCAATTTCTGTGTTTCATCGTCAATAAGAAGGTCCAACGGATACAGTATACCTGAAGTGAAGCATCGGAATCTAAAACTTTACTCACAGGAGAGGTACAAATCATAGAGAGTTAGAGTGCTAGTCCTCTTGTACTTAAGTCGGCATTGTGCCTTTTGTATTAAATTTGGATCCAATTTCTGTGTTTCATCCTCAATAAGATGGTCTAAGGGATACAGTAATTCCGAAGTGAAGCAATGGAATCTAAAACTGGACTCACAGGAGAGGTTCTAATCATAGAGAGTGTTGGTGTCAGTCCTCTTGAACTTAAGTCGGCATTGTGAATTTTGTATTACTTTCGGTTGCAATTTCTGTGTTTCATCGTCAATAAGAAGGTCCAAGGGATACAGGAAGCCTGAAGTGAAGTATCGGAATCTAAGACTGGACTAACAGGAGAGGTTCAAATCATAGAGAGTTGGAGTGTCAGTCCTCTTGTACTTAAGTCGGCATTGTGCCTTATGTATTAAATTCGGATGCAATTTCTGTCTTTCATTGTCAATAAGATGGTCCAAGGGATACAGTAAACCTGAAGTGAAGCATCGGAATCTTAAATTGGCCTCACAGGAGTGGTTCAAATCATAGAAAGTTAGATTGTCAGTCCTCTTCCATTTAAGTCGGCATTGTGCCTTTTGTATTAAATTCGGATGCAATTTCTGTGATTCATCGTCAATAAGAAGGTCCAAGGGATACAGTAAACCTGAAGTGAAGCATCGGAATCTAAAACTGGACTCACAGGAGTGGTTCAAATCATCGAAAGTTAGAGTGTCAATCCATTTGTACTTAAGTCGGCATTGTGATTTTTGTATTAAATTCGGATGGAATTTCTGTGTTTCATCGTCAATAAGAAAGTCCAAGGGATACAGTAAACCTGAAGGGAAGAATCGGAAGCTAAAACTGGACTCACAGGAGAGGTTCACGTCATAGGAAGTTAGAGTGTCAGTCCTCTTGTACTTAAGTCTGCATTGTGCCTTTTTTATTAAATTCGTATGCAATTTCTGTGTTTCATCATTAATAAGAAGGTCCAAGGGATACCGTAAACCTGAAGTGAAGCATCGGAATCTAAAACTGGACTCACTGGAGAGGTTCAAATCATCGAAAGTTAGAGTTTCAGTCCCCTTGTACTTAATTCGGCATTGTGCCTTTTGTATTATATTCGGATGCAATTTCTGTGTTTCATCCTCAATAAGAAGGTCCAAGGGATACAGTAAACCTGAAGTGAAGCATCGGAATCTAAAACTGGATTCACAGCAGAGGTTCAAATCATCGAAAGTTAGAGTATCAGTCCTCTTGTACTTAATTCGCATTGTGCCTTTTGTATTAAATTCGGATGCAATTTCTGTGTTTCATCCTCAATAAGAAGGTCCAAGGGATACAGTAAACCTGAAGTGAAGCATCGGAATCTAAAACTGGACTCACAGGAGAGGTTCAAAACATAGTAAGTTAGAGTGTCAGTCCTCTTGTACTTAAGTCGATATTGTGCCTTTTGTATTGAATCCGGATGTAATTTCTGTGTTTCATCATCAATAACAAGGTCAAAGAGATACAGTAAACCTGAAGTGAAGCATTGGAATCTAAATCTGGACTCACATTAGAGGTTCAAGTCATAGAAAATTAGAGTGTCAGTCCTCTTGTACTTAAGCGGCATTGTGAGTTTTGTATTAAATTCGGATGCTATTTCTGTGCTTCATCCTCAATAAGAATGTCCAAGGGATACAGTAAACCTGAAGTGAAGCATCGGAATCTAAAACTGGATTCACAGCAGAGGTTCAAATCATCGAAAGTTAGAGTTTCAGTCCTCTTTTACTTAATTCGGCATTGTGCCTTTTGTATTAAATTCGGATGCAATTTCTGTGTTTCATCCTCAATAAGAAGGTCCAAGGGATACAGTAAACCTGAAGTGAAGCATCGGAATCTAAATCTGGACTCACAGGAGAGGTTCAAATCATAGAAAGTTAGAGTGTCAGTCCTCTTGTACTTAAGTCGGTATTGTGCTTTTTGTATTGAATTCGGATGTAATTTCTGTGTTTCATCATCAATAACAAGGTCAAAGAGATACAGTAAACCTGATGTTAAGCTTCGGAATCTAAAACTGGGCTCACAGGAGAGGTTCAAATCATGGAATGTTAGAGTGTCAGTGCTCTTGTACTTAAGTTGGCATTGTGCCTTTTGTATTAATTTCGGATGCAATTTCTGTGTTTTATCGTCGATACGAAGGTCCAAAGGATACAGTAAACCTGAAGTGAAGCATCGGAATCTAAAACTGGACTCACAGGAGAGGTTCAAATCATAGAGAGATAGAGTGTCAGTCCTCTTGTACTTAAATCGGCTTTGTGCCTTTTGTATTAAATTCGGATGCAATTTCTGTGTTTCATCCTCAATATGAAGGTCCAAGGGATACAGTAAACCTGAAGTGAAGCATTGGAATCTAAAACTGGACTCACAGGAGAGGTTCAAGTCATAGTAACATAGAGTGTCAGTCCTCTTGTACTTAAGTCAGCATTGTGCCTTTTGTATTAAATTTGGATGCAAATTCTGTAATTCATCTTCAATAAGAAGGTCCAAGTTATACAGTAAACCTGAAGGGAAGCATCGGAATCTAAAACTGGACTGACAGGAGAGTTTCATATCATAGAGAGTTAGAGTGTCAGTCCTCTTGTACTTATGTCGGTATTGTGCCTTTTGTATTGAATGCGGATGTAATTTCTGTGTTTCAACATCAATAATAAGATCCAAGAGGTAGAGTAAACCTGATGTGAAGCATCGGAATCTAAAACTGCCCTCACAGGAGAAAGTTAGAAAGTCAGTCCCCTTGTACTTAAGTCGGCATTGTGCTTTTTGTATTAAATTCGGATGCAGTTTCTGTGTTTCATCGTCAATAAGATGGTCCAAGGGATACAGTAAACCTGAAGTGAAGCATCGGAATCTAAAACTGGACTCACAGGAGAGGTTCAAATCATAGAGAGTTAGAGTGTCAGTCCTATTGTACTTAAGTCGGTATTGTGCCTTTTGTATTGAATTCGGATGTATTTTCTATGTTTCATCATCAATGAGAAGGTTCGAGGGATACAGTAAACCTGATGTCAAGCATCGGAATCTAAAACTAGACTCACAGGAGAGGTTCAAATCATCGAAAGTTAGAGTTTCAGTGCTCTTGTACTTAAGTTGGCATTGTGCCTTTTGTATTAAATTTGGATGCAATTTCTGTGTTTAACCTTCAATAAGATGGTCCAAGGGATACAGTAAACCTGAAGTGAAGCATTGGAATCTAAAACTGGACTCACAGGAGAGGTTCAAGTCATAGAAAATTAGAGTGTCAGTCCTCTTGTACTTAAGTCCGCATTGTGCCTTTTGTATTAAATTCGGATGCTATTTCTGTGCTTCATCCTCAATAAGAGGGTCCAAGGGATACAGTAAACCTGAAGTGAAGCATCGGAATCTAAAACTGGATTCACAGCAGAGGTTCAAATCATCGAAAGTTAGAGTTTCAGTCCTCTTGTACTTAATTCGGCATTGTGCCTTTTGTATTAAATTCGGATGGAATTTCTGTGTTTCATCCTCAATAAGAAGGTCCAAGGGATACAGTAAACCTGAAGTGAAGCATCGGAATCTAAAACTGGACTCACAGGAGAGGTTCAAATCACAGAAAGTTAGAGTGTCAGTCCTCTTATACTTAAGTCGGTATTGTGCCTTTTGTATTGAATTCGGATGTAATTTCTGTGCTTCATCATCAGTAACAAGGTCAAAGAGATACAGTAAACCTGAAGTGAAGCATTGGAATCTAAAACTGGGCTCACAGGTGAGGTTCAAGTCATAGAAAATTAGAGTGTCAGTCCTCTTGTACTTAAGTCGGCATTGTGCCTTTTGTATTACATTCGGATGCTATTTCTGTGCTTCATCCTCAATAAGAAGGTCCAAGGGATACAGTAAACCTGAAGTGAAAATCGGAATCTAAAACTGGATTCACAGCAGAGGTTCAAATCATCGAAAGTTAAAGTTTCAGTCCTCTTGTACTTAATTCGGCGTTGTGCCTTTTGTAATAAATTCGGATGCAATTTCTGTGTTTCATCCTTAATAAGAAAGTCCAAGGGATACAGTAAACCTGAAGTGAAGCATCGGAATCTAAAACTGGACTCACAGGAGAGGTTCAAATCATAGAAAGTTAGAGTGTCAGTCCTCTTGTACTTAAGTTGGTATTGTGCTTTTTGTATTGAATTCGGATGTAATTTCTGTGTTTCATCATCAATAACAAGGTCAAAGAGATACAGTAAACCTGATGTTAAGCTTCGGAATCTAAAACTGGGCTCACAGGAGAGGTTCAAATCATGGAATGTTAGAGTGTCAGTGCTCTTGTACATAAGTTGGCATTGTGCCTTTTGTATTAATTTCGGATGCAATTTCTGTGTTTCATCGTCGATACGAAGGTCCAAAGGATACAGTAAACCTGAAGTGAAGCATCGGAATCTAAAACTGGACTCACAGGAGAGGTTCAAATCATAGAGAGATAGAGTGTCAGTCCTCTCGTACTTAAATCGGCATTGTGCCTTTTGTATTAAATTCGGATGCAATTTCTGTGTTTCATCCTCAATATGAAGGTCCAAGGGATACAGTAAACCTGAAGTGAAGCATCGGAATCTAAAACTGGACTCACAGGAGAGGTTCAAGTCTTAGTAACATAGAGTGTCAGTCCTCTTGTACTTAAGTCAGCATTGTGCCTTTTGTATTAAATTTGGATGCAAATTCTGTGTTTCATCTTCAATAAGAAGGTCCAGGGGATACAGTAAACCTAAAGTGAAGCATCGGAATCTAAAACTGGACTCACAGGAGAGGTTTAAGTCATAGAAAGTTAGAGTGTCAGTCCTCTTGTACTTAAGTCAGCATTGTGCCTTTTGTATTAAATTTGGATGCAAATTCTGTGTTTCATCTTCAATAAGAAGGTCCAAGGGATACAGTAAACCTGAAGGGAAGCATCTTAATGTAAAAGTGGACTGACAGGAGAGTTTCATATCATAGAGAGTTAGAGTGTCAGTCCTCTTGTACTTATGTCGGTATTGTGCCTTTTGTATTGAATGCGGATGTAATTTCTGTGTTTCATCATCAATAATAAGATCCAAGAGATAGAGTAAACCTGATGTGAAGCATCGGAATCTAAAACTGCCCTCACAGGAGAAACTTAGAGAGTCAGTCCTCTTGTACTTAAGTCGGCATTGTGCTTTTTGTATTAATTTCGGATGCAGTTTCTGTGTTTCATCGTCAATAAGATGGTCCAAGGGATACAGTAAACCTGAAGTGAGGCATCGGAATCTAAAACTGGACTCACAGGGGAGCTTCAAATCATAGAAAGTTAGAGTGTCAGTCCTCTTGTACTTAAGTCGTCATTGTGCCTTTTGTATTAATTTTGGATGCAGTTTCTGTGTTTCATCGTCAATAAGAAGGTCCAAGGGATTCAGTAAACCTGAATTTAAGCATCGGAATCTAAAACTGGACTCACTGGAGAGGTTCAAATCATCGAAAGATAGAGTTTCAGTCCTCTTGTACTTAAGTCGGCATTGTGCCTTTTGTATTTAATTTGGATGCAATTTCTGTGTTTCATCGTCATTAAGAAGGTCCAAGGGATCCAGTAAACCTGAAGTGAAGCATTGGAATCTAAAACTGGACTCACAGGAGATGTTCAAGTCATAGAAAATTAGAGTGTCAGTCCTCTTGTACTTAAGTCGGCATTGCGCCTTTTGTATTAAATTTGGATGCAATTTCTGTGTTTCATCGTCAATGAGAAGATCTAAGGGATACAGTAAACCTAAAGTGAAGCATCGGAATCTAAAACTGGACTCACAGGAGAGGTTCAAATCATAGTGAGTTAGAGTGTCAGTCCTCTTGTACTTAAGTCGGCATTGTGCCTTTTGTATTAAATTCGGATGCAATTTCTGTGTTTCATCGTCAATAAGAAGGTCCAAGGGATACAGTAAACCTAATGTGAAGCATCGGAATCTAAAACTTGACTCACAGGAGAGGTTCAAACCATAGAGGGTTAGAGTGTCAGTTCTCTTGTACTTAAGTTGGCATTGTGCCTTTTGTATTAAATTCTGATGCAATTTCTGTGTTTCATCCTCATTAAGAACTTCCAAGGGATACAGTAAACCTGAAGTGAAGCATCGGAATCTAAAACTGGACTCACAGGAGGGGTTCAAATCATAGAGAGTTAGAGTGTCAGTCCGCTTGTACTTAAGTCGGCATTGTGCGTTTTGTATTGAATTCGGATGCAATTTCTGTGTTTCATCGTCAATAAGAAGGTCCTAGGCATACACTAAACCAGAAGTGAAGCATCGGAATCTAAAACTGGACTTGCAGGAGAGGTTCAAATCATAGAGAGTTAGAGTGTCAGTTCTCTTGTACTTAAGTCGGCATTGTGCTTTTTGTATTAAATTATGATGCAATTTCTGTGTTTCATCGTCAATAAGAAGTTCCGAGCGATACAGTAAACCTGAAATGAAGCATCGGAATCTAAAACTGGAGTCACAGGTGAGATTCAAATCATAGAGAGTGAGAGGGTCAGTCCTCTTGTACTTAAGTCGGCATTGTGCCTTTTGTATTAAATTCGGATGCAATTTCTGTGTTTCATTGTCAATAAGAAGGTCCTAGGGATACAGTAAACCTGAAGTGAAGCATCGGAATCTAAAACTGGACTCACAGGAGAGGTTCAAATCGTAGAGAGTTAGAGTGTCAGTCCTATTGTACTTAAGTCGGCATTGTGCCTTTTGTATTAAATTTGGATGCAATTTCTGTGTTTCATCTTCAATAAGAAGGTCCAAGGGATACGGTAAACCTGAAGTGAACCATCGGAATCTAAAACTGGACTCACAGGAGAGGTTCAAATCATAGAAAGTTAGAGTGTCAGTCCTCTTGTACATATGTCGGCATTGTGCGTTTTGTATTAAATTTGGATCCAATTTCTGTGTTTCATCGTCAATAAGAAGGTCTAAGGGATACAGTAATTCTGAAGTGAAGCATTGGAATCTAGAACTGGACTCACAGGAGAGGTTCAAATCATAGAGAGTGTTAGTGTCAGTCCTCTTGAACTTAAGTCGGCATTGTGAATTTTGTATTAGTTTCGGTTGCAATTTCTGTGTTTCATCGTCAATAAGAAGGTCCAAGGGATACAGGAAGCCTGAAGTGAAGTATCGGAATGTAAGACTGGACTAACAGGAGAGGTTCAAATCATAGAGAGTTGGAGTGTCAGTCCTCTTGTACTTAAGTCGGCATTGTGCCTTTTGGATTAAATTCGGATGCAATTTATGTGTTTCATTGTCAATAAGATGGTCCAAGGGATACAGTAAACCTGAAGTGAAGCATCGGAATCTTAAACTGGCCTCACAGGAGTGGTTCAAATCATAGAAAGTTAGAATGTCAGTCCTCTTCTATTTAAGTCGGCATTGTGCCTTTTGTATTAAATTCGGATGCAATTTCTGTGATTCATCGTCAATAAGAAGGTCCAAGGGATACAGCAAACCTGAAGTGAAGCATCGGAATCTAAAACTGAACTCACAGGAGTGGTTCAAATCATCGAAAGTTAGAGTGTCAATCCACTTGTACTTAAGTCGGCATTGTGATTTTTGTATTAAATTCGGATGGAATTTCTGTGTTTCATCGTCAATAAGAAAGTCCAAAGGATACAGTAAACCTGATGGGAAGAATCGGAATCTAAAACTGGACTCACAGGAGATTTTCAAGTCATAGGAAGTTAGAGTGTCAGTCCTCTTGTACTTAAGTCAGCATTGTGCCTTTTTTATTAAATTCGTATGCAATTTCTGTGTTTCATCATGAATAAGGAGGTCCAAGGGATACCGGAAACCTGAAGTGAAGCATCGGAATCTAAAACTGGACTCACAGGAGAGGTTCAAATCATAGAGAGTTAGAGTGTCAGTCCTCATGTTCTTAAGTCGGCATGTGCATTTTGTATTAAATTCGGATGCAATTTCTGTGCTTCATGCTCAATAAGAAGGTCCAAGGGATACAGTAAACCTGAAGTGAAGCATCGGAATCTAAAACTGGATTCACAGCAGAGGTTCAAATCATCGAAAGTTAGAGTTTCAGTCCTCTTGTACTTCATTCGGCATTTTGCCTTTTGTATTAAATTCGGATGCAATTTCTGTGTTTCATCCTCAATAAGAAGGTCCAAGGGATACAGTAAACCTGAAGTGAAGCATCGGAATCTAAAACTGGACTCACAGGAGAGGTTCAAATCATAGAAAGTTAGAGTGTCAGTCCTCTTGTACTTAAGTCGGTATTGCGCTTTTTGTATTGAATTCGGATGTAATTTCTGTGTTTCATCATCAATAACAAGGTCAAAGAGATACAGTAAACCTGATGTTAAGTTCGGAATCTAAAACTGGGCTCACAGGAGAGGTTCAAATCATGGAATGTTAGAGTGTCAGTGCTCTTGTACGTAAGTTGGCATTGTGCCTTTTGTATTAATTTCGGATGCAATTTCTGTGTTTCATCGTCGATACGAAGGTCCAAAGGATACAGTAAACCTGAAGTGAAGCATCGGAATCTAAAACTGGACTCACAGGAGAGGTTCAAATCATAGAGAGATAGAGTGTCAGTCCTCTTGTACTTAAATCGGCATTGTGCCTTTTGTATTAAATTCGGATGCAATTTCTGTGTTTCATCCTCAATATGAATGTCCAAGGGATACAGTAAACCTGAAGTGAAGCATCGGAATCTAAAACTGGACTCACAGGAGAGGTTCAAGTCATAGTAACATAGAGTGTCAGTCCTCTTGTACTTAAGTCAGCATTGTGCCTTTTGTATTAAATTTGGATGCAAATTCTGTGTTTCATCTTCAATAAGAAGGTCCAGGGGATACAGTAAACCTGAAGTGAAGCATCGGAATCTAAAACTTGACTCACAGGAGAGGTTTAAGTCATAGAAAGTTAGAGTGTCAGTCCTCTTGTACTTAAGTCAGCATTGTGCCTTTTGTATTAAATTTGGATGCAAATTCTGTGTTTCATCTTCAATAAGAAGGTCCAAGGGATACAGTAAACCTGAAGGGAAGCATCGGAATCTAAAACTGGACTGACAGGAGAGTTTCATATCATAGAGAGTTAGAGTGTCAGTCCTCTTGTACTTATGTCGGTATTGTGCCTTTTGTATTGAATGCGGATGTAATTTCTGTGTTTCATCATCAATAATAAGATCCAAGAGATAGAGTAAACCTGATGTGAAGCATCGGAATCTAAAACTGCCCTCACAGGAGAAAGTTAGAGAGTCAGTCCTCTTGTACTTAAGTCGGCATTGTGCTTTTTGTATTAAATTCGGATGCAGTTTCTGTGTTTCATCGTCAATAAGATGGACCAAGGGATCCAGTAAACCTGAAGTGAAACATTGGAATCTAAAACTGGACTTACAGGAGATGTTCAAGTCATAGAAAATTAGAGTGTCAGTCCTCTTGTACTTAAGTCGGCATTGCGGCTTTTGTATTAAATTTGGATGCAATTTCTGTGTTTCATCGTCAATGAGAAGATCTAAGGGATACAGTAAACCTAAAGTGAAGCATCGGAATCTAAAACTGGACTCACTGGAGAGGTTCAAATCATCGAAAGATAGAGTTTCAGTCCTCTTGTACTTAAATCGGCATTGTGCATTTTGTATTAAATTTGGATGCAATTTCTGTGTTTCATCGTCATTAAGAAGGTCCAAGGGATCCAGTAAACCTGAAGTGAAACATTGGAATCTAAAACTGGACTTACAGGAGATGTTCAAGTCATAGAAAATTAGAGTGTCAGTCCTCTTGTACTTAAGTCGGCATTGCGGCTTTTGTATTAAATTTGGATGCAATTTCTGTGTTTCATCGTCAATGAGAAGATCTAAGGGATACAGTAAACCTAAAGTGAAGCATCGGAATCTAAAACTGGACTCACAGGAGAGGTTCAAATCATAGA
Source organism: Schistocerca serialis cubense (assembly GCF_023864345.2). Taxonomy (NCBI): domain Eukaryota; kingdom Metazoa; phylum Arthropoda; class Insecta; order Orthoptera; family Acrididae; genus Schistocerca; species Schistocerca serialis. The sequence continues at coordinate 85,613,512 of NC_064645.1, forward strand.
GTGTTAGAGTGTCAGTCCTCTTGTACTTATTCGGCATTGTGCCTTTTGTATTAAATTCGGATGCAATTTCTGTGTTTCATCGTCAATAAGAGGGTCCAAGGGATACAGTAAACCTGAAGTGAAGCATCGGAATCTTCTTAACTTGACTCACAGGAGAGGTTCAAATCATAGAGAGTTAGAGTGTCAGTTCTCTTGTACTTAATTCGGCATTGTGCTTTTTGTATTAAATTATGATGCAATTTCTGTGTTTCATCGTCAATAAGAAGTTCCGAGCGATACAGTAAACCTGAAATGAGGCATCGGAATCTAAAACTGGACTCACAGGAGAGATTCAAATCATAGAGAGTGAGAGGGTCATTCCTCTTGTACTTAAGTCGGTATTGTGCCTTTTGTATTAAATTCGGATGCAATTTCTGTGTTTCATTGTCATTAAGAAGGTCCAAGGGATACAGTAAACCTGAAGTAAAGCATCGGAATCTAAAACTGGACTCACAGGAGAGGTTCAAATCATAGAGAGTTAGAGTGTCAGTCCTACTGTACTTAAGTCGGCATTGTGCCTTTTGTATTAAATTTGGATGCAATTTCTGTGTTTCATCTTCAATAAGAAGGTCCAAGGGATACGGTAAACCTGAAGTGAAGCATCGGAATCTAAAACTGGACTCACAGGAGAGGTTCAAATCATAGAAAGTTAGAGTGTCAGTCCTCTTGTACATATGTCGGCATTGTGCCTTTTGTATTAAATTGGGATCCAATTTCTGTGTTTCATCGTCAATAAGATGGTCTAAGGGATACAGTAATTCTGAAGTGAAGCATCGGAATCTAAAACTGGACTCACAGGAGAGGTTCAAATCATAGAGAGTGATAGTGTCAGTCCTCTTGAACCTAAGTCGGCATTGTGCCTTTTGTATTAGTTTCGGTTGCAATTTCTGTGTTTCATGGTCAATAAGAAGGTCCAAGGGATACAGGAAACCTGAAGTGATGTATCGGAATCTAAGACTGGACTAACAGGAGAGGTTCAAATCATAGAGAGTTGGAGTGTCAGTCCTCTTGTACTTAAGTCGGCATGTGCCTTTTGTATTAAATTCGGATGCAATTTCTGTGTTTCATCGTCAATAAGAAGGTCCAAGGGATACAGTAACCTGAAGTGAAGCATCGGAATCTGAAACTGCTCTCACAGGAGTGGTTCAAATCATAGACAGTTAAAGTGTCAGACCTCTTGTACTTAAGTCGGCATTGTGCCCTTTGTATTAAATTCGGATGCAATTTCTGTGTTTCATCGTCAATAAGAAGGTCCAAGGGATACAGTAAACCTGAAGTGAAGCATCGGAATCTAAAACTGGACTCATATTAGAGGTTCAAATCATCGAAAGTTAGAGTGTCAGTCCACTTGTACTTAAGTCGGCATTGTGCCTGTTGTATTAAATTTGGATGCAATTTCTGTGTTTCATCGTCAATAAGAAGGTCCAAGTGATACAGTAAACCTGAAGTGAAGCATCGGAATCTAAAACTGGACTCACAGGAGAGGTTCAAATCATAGGGAATTAGAGTGTCAGTCCTCTTGTACTTAAGTCCGTATTGTGCCTTTGGAATTGAATTCGGATGTAATTTCTGAGTTTCATCATCAATGAGAAGGTCCAAGAGATAGAGTAAAGGTGATGTGAAGCATCGGAATCTAAAACTGGCCTCACAGGAGAAAGTTAGAGTGTCAGCCCTCTTGTACTTAAGTCGGCATTGTGCCTTTTGTATTAAATTCGGATGCAGTTTCTGTGTTTCATCGTCAATAAGAAGTTCCAAGGGATTCAGTAAACCTGAAGTGAAGCATCGGAATCTAAAACTGGACTCACAGGAGAAGTTCAAATCATAGAAAGTTAGAGTGTCAGTCCTCTTGTACTTAAGTCGGCATTGTGCCTTTTGTATTAAATTCGGATGCAATTTCTGTGTTTCATCGTCAATAAGAAGGTCCAAGGGATACAATAAACCTGAAGTGAAGCATCGGAATCTAAAACTGGACTCACAGGTGAGGTTCAAATCATAGAGAGTTAGAGTGTCAGTCCTCCTGTACTTAAGTCGGCAATGTGCCTTTTGTATTAAATTCGGATGAAATTTATGTGTTTCATCGTCAATTAGAAGGTCCTAGGTTTAAAGTAAACCTGAAGTGAAGCATCGGAATCTAAAACTGGACTCACAGGAGAGGTTCAAATCATAGAGAGTGAGTGAGTCAATCCTCTTGCACTTCAGTCGGCATTGAGCATTTTGTATCAAATTCGGATGCATTTTCTGTGTTTCATCGTCAATAAGAAGGTCCAAGGGATACAGGAATCCTGAAGTGAAGCATCGGAATCTAAAACTGGACTCACAGGAGAGGTTCAAATCATATTGACTTAGAGTGTCTGTTTTCTTGTACTTAAGTCGGCATTGTGCCTATTATATTAAATTCGGATGCAATTTCTGTGTTTCATCGTCAATAAGAAGGTACAAGGGATACAGTTAAAGTGAAGTGAAGCATCGGAATCTTAAACTGGACTCACATTAGTGGTTAAAATCATAGAAAGTTAGAGTGTCAGTCCTCTTGTACTTAAATAGGCATTGTGCCTTTTGTATTTAATTCGGATGCAATTTCTGTGTTTCATCGTCAATAAGAAGGTCCAACGGATACAGGATACCTGAAGTGAAGCATCGGAATCTAAAACTTTACTCACAGGAGAGGTACAAATCATAGCGAGTTAGAGTGTCAGTCCTCTTGTACTTAAGTCGGCATTGTGCCTTTTGTATTAAATTTGGATGCAATTTCTTTGTTTCATCTTCAATAAGAAGGTCCAAGGGATACAGTAAACCTGAAGTGAAGCATCGGAATCTAAAACTGGACTCACAGGAGAGGTTCAAATCATAGAAAGTTAGAGTGTCAGTCCTCTTGTACTTATGTCGGCATTGTGCCTTTTGTATTAAGTTTGGATCCAATTTCTGTGTTTCATCGTCAATAAGAAGGTCTAAGGGATACAGTAATTCTGAAGTGAAGCATTGGAATCTAAAAATGGACTCACAGGAGAGGTTCAAATCATAGAGAGTGTTAGTGTCAGTCCTCTTGAACTTAAGTCGGCATTGTGAATTTTGTATTAGTTTCGGTTGAAATTTCTGTGTTTCATCGTCAATAAGAAGGTCCAAGGGATACAGGAAGCCTGAAGTGAAGTATCGGAACCTAAGACTGGACTAACAGGAGAGGTTCAAATCATAGAGAGTTGGAGTGTCAGTACTCTTGTACTTAAGTCGGCATTGTGCCTTTTGTATTAAATTCGAATGCAATTTCTGTGTTTCATTGTCAATAAGATGGTCCAAGGGATACAGTAAACCTGAAGTGAAGCATCGGAATCTTAAAATGGCTTCACAGGAGTGGTTCAAATCATAGAAAGTTAGATTGTCAGTCCTCTTCTATTTAAGTCGGCATTGTGCCTTTTGTATTAAATTCGGATGCAATTTCTGTGATTCATCGTCAATAAGAAGGTCCAAGGGATACAGTAAAACCTGAAGTGAAGCATCGGAATCTAAAACTGGACTCACAGGAGTGGTTCAAATCATCGAAAGTTAGAGTGTCAATCCACTTGTACTTAAGTCGGCATTGTGCCTTTTGTATTAAATTCGGATGGAATTTCTGTATTTCATCGTCAATAAGAAAGTCCAAGGGATACAGTAAACCTGAAGGGAAGAATCGGAATCTAAAACTGGACTCACAGGAGAGGTTCAAGTCATAGGAAGTTAGAGTGTCAGTCCTATTGTACTTAAGTCAGCATTGTGCCTTTTTTATTAAATTCGTATGCAATTTCTGTGTTTCATCATGAATAAGAAGGTCCAACGGATACCGGAAACCTGAAGTGAAGCACCGGAATCTAAAACTGGACTCACAGGAGAGGTTCAAATCATAGAGAGTTAGAGTGTCAGTCCTCATGTACTTAAGTCGGCATGTGCATTTTGTATTAAATTCGGATGCAATTTCTGTGTTTCATCGTCAATAAGAAGGTCCAAGGGATACAGTAACCTGAAGTGAAGCATCGGAATCTTAAACTGGACTCACATTAGTGGTTCAAATCATAGACAGTTAGAGTGTCAGTCCTCTTGTACTTAAGTCGGCAATGTACGTTTTGTATTAAATTCGGATGCAATTTCTGTGTTTCATCGTCAATAAGAAGGTCCAAGGGATACAGTAAACCTGAAGTGAAGCATCGGAATCTAAAACTGGACTCATAGGAGAGGTTCAAATCATCGAAAGTTAGAGTGTCAGTCCTCTTGTACTTAAGTCGGCATTGTGCCTGTATTATTAAATTTGGATGCAATTTCTGTGTTTCATCGTCAATAAGGAGGTCCAAGGGATACAGGAAACCTGAAGTGAAGTATCGGAATCTAAGACTGGACTAACAGGAGAGGTTCAAATCATAGAGAGTTGGAGTGTCAGTCCTCTTGTACTTAAGTCGGCATGTGCCTTTTGTATTAAATTCGGATGCAATTTCTGTGTTTCATCGTCAATAAGAAGGTCCAAGGGATACAGTAACCTGAAGTGAAGCATCGGAATCTTAAACTGCACTCACAGGAGTGGTTCAAATCATAGACAGTTAAAGTGTCAGACCTCTTGTACTTAATTCGGCATTGTGCATTTTGTATTAAATTCGGATGCAATTTCTGTGTTTCATTGTCAATAAGAAGGTCCAAGGAATACAGTAAACCTGAAGTGAAGCATCGGAATCTAAAACTGGACTCATATTAGAGGTTCAAATCATCGAAAGTTAGAGTGTCAGTCCACTTGTACTTAAGTCGGCATTGTGCCTGTTGTATTAAATGTGGATGCAATTTCTGTGTTTCATCGTCAATAAGAAGGTCCAACTGATACAGTAAACCAGAAGTGAAGCATCGGAAATTAAAACTGGACTCACAGGAGAGGTTCAAATTATAGGGAATCAGAGTGTCAGTCCTCTTGTACTTAAGTCCGTATTGTGCCTTTTGTATTGAATTCGGATGTAATTTCTGTGTTTCATCATCAATGGGAAGGTCCAAGAGATAGAGTAAAGGTGATGTGAAGCATCGGAATCTAAAACTGGCCTCACAGGAGAAAGTTAGAGTGTCAGTCCTCTTGTACTTAAGTCGGCATTGTGCCTTTTGTATCAAATTCGGATGCAGTTTCTGTGTTTCATCGTCAATAAGAAGTTCCAAGGGATTCAGTAAACCTGAAGTGAAGCATCGGAATCTAAAACTGGACTCACAGGAGAGGTTCAAATCATAGAAAGTTAGAGTGTCAGTCCTCTTGTACTTAAGTCGGCATTGTGCCTTTTGTATTAAATTCGGATGAAATTTATGTGTTTCATCGTCAATTAGAAGGTCCTAGGGTTACAGTAAATCTGAAGTGAAGCATCGGAATCTAAAACTGGACTCACAGGAGAGGTTCAAATCATAGAGAGTGAGTGTGTCAGTCCTCTTGTACTTAAGTCGGCATTGAGCATTTTGTATCAAATTCGGATGCATTTTCTGTGTTTCATCGTCAATAAGAAGGTCCAAGGGATACAGGAATCCTGAAGTGAAGCATCGGAATCTAAAACTGGACTCACAGGAGAGGTTCAAATCATAGAGAGATAGAGTGTCAGTCCTCTCGTACTTAAATCGGCATTGTGCCTTTTGTATTAAATTCGGATGCAATTTCTGTGTTTCATCCTCAATATGAAGGTCCAAGGGATACAGTAAACCTGAAGTGAAGCATCGGAATCTAAAACTGGACTCACAGGAGAGGTTCAAGTCATAGTAACATAGAGTGTCAGTCATCTTGTACTTAAGTCAGCATTGTGCCTTTTGTATTAAATTTGGATGCAAATTCTGTGTTTCATCTTCAATAAGAAGGTCCAGGGGATACAGTAAACCTGAAGTGAAGCATCGGAATCTAAAACTGGACTCACAGGAGAGGTTTAAGTCATAGAAAGTTAGAGTGTCAGTCCTCTTGTACTTAAGTCAGCATTGTGCCTTTTGTATTAAATTTGTATGCAAATTCTGTGTTTCATCTTCAATAAGAAGGTCCAAGGGATACAGTAAACCTGAAGGGAAGCATCGGAATGTAAAACTGGACTGACAGGAGAGTTTCATATCATAGAGAGTTAGAGTGTCAGTCCTCTTGTACTTATGTCGGTATTGTGCCTTTTGTATTGAATGCGGATGTAATTTCTGTGTTTCATCATCAATAATAAGATCCAAGAGATAGAGTAAACCTGATGTGAAGCATCGGAATCTAAAACTGCCCTCACAGGAGAAAGTTAGAGAGTCAGTCCTCTTGTACTTAAGTCGGCATTGTGCTTTTTGTATTAAATTCGGATGCAGTTTCTGTGTTTCATCGTCAATAAGATGGTCCAAGGGATACAGTAAACCTGAAGTGAGGCATCGGAATCTAAAACTGGACTCACAGGGGAGCTTCAAATCATAGAAAGTTAGAGTGTCAGTCCTCTTGTACTTAAGTCGTCATTGTGCCTTTTGTATTAATTTTGGATGCAATTTCTGTGTTTCATCGTCAATAAGAAGGTCCAAGGGATTCAGTAAACCTGAATTGAAGCATCGGAATCTAAAACTGGACTCACTGGAGAGGTTCAAATCATCGAAACATAGAGTTTCAGTCCTCTTTTACTTAAGTCGGCATTATGCCTTTGGTATTTAATTTGGATGCAATTTCTGTGTTTCATAGTCATTAAGAAGGTCCAAGGGATCCAGTAAACCTGAAGTGAAGCATTGGAATCTAAAACTGGACTCACAGGAGATGTTCAAGTCATAGAAAATTAGAGTGTCAGTCCTCTTGTACTTAAGTCGGCATTGCGCCTTTTGTATTAAATTTGGATGCAATTTCTGTGTTTCATCGTCAATGAGAAGATCTAAGGGATACAGTAAACCTAAAGTGAAGCATCGGAATCTAAAACTGGACTCACAGGAGAGGTTCAAATCATAGTGAGTTAGAGTGTCAGTCCTCTTGTACTTAAGTCGGCATTGTGCCTTTTGTACTAAATTCGGATGCAATTTCTGTGTTTCATCGTCAATAAGAAGGTCCAAGGGATACAGTAAACCTAAAGTGAAGCATCGGAATCTAAAACTTGACTCACAGGAGAGGTTCAAATCATAGAGGGTTAGAGTGTCAGTTCTCTTGTACTTAAGTTGGCATTGTGCCTTTTGAATTAAATTCTGATGCAATTTCTGTGTTTCATCCTCAATAAGAAGGTCCAAGGGATACAGTAAACCTGAAGTGAAGCATCGGAATCTAAAACTGGACTCACAGGAGGGGTTCAAATCATAGAGAGTTAGAGTGTCAGTCCGCTTGTACTTAAGTCGGCATTGTGCGTTTTGTATTAAATTCGGATGCAATTTCTGTGTTTCATCGTCAATAAGAAGGTCCTAGGGATACACTAAACCAGAAGTGGAGCATCGGAATCTAAAACTGGACTCGCAGGAGAGGTTCAAATCATAGAGAGTTAGAGTGTCAGTTCTCTTGTACTTAAGTCGGCATTGTGCTTTTTGTATTAAATTATGATGCAATTTCTGTGTTTCATCGTCAATAAGAAGTTCCGAGCGATACAGTAAACCGGAAATGAAGCATCGGAATCTAAAACTGGACTCACAGTTGAGATTCAAATCATAGAGAGTGAGAGGGTCAGTCCTCTTGTACTTAAGTCGGCATTGTGCCTTTTGTATTAAATTCGGATGCAATTTCTGTGTTTCATTGTCAATAAGAAGGTCCAAGGGATACAGTAAACCTGAAGTGAAGCATCGGAATCTAAAACTGGACTCACAGGAGAGGTTCAAATCGTAGAGAGTTAGAGTGTCAGTCCTATTGTACTTAAGTCGGCATTGTGCCTTTTGTATTAAATTTGGATGCAATTTCTGTGTTTCATCTTCAATAAGAAGGTCCAAGGGATACGGTAAACCTGAAGTGAACCATCGGAATCTAAAACTGGACTCACAGGAGAGGTTCAAATCATAGAAAGTTAGAGTGTCAGTCCTCTTGTACATATGTCGGCATTGTGCCTTTTGTATTAAATTTGGATCCAATTTCTGTGTTTCATCGTCAATAAGAAGGTCTAAGGGATACAGTTAAAGTGAAGTGAAGCATCGGAATCTTAAACTGGACTCACATTAGTGGTGAAAATCATAGAAAGTTAGAGTGTCAGTCCTTTTGTACTTAAATAGGCATTGTGCCTTTTCTATTAAATTCGGATGCAATTTCTGTGTTTCATCGTCAATAAGAAGGTCCAACGGATACAGTATACCTGAAGTGAAGCATCGGAATCTAAAACTTTACTCACAGGAGAGGTACAAATCATAGAGAGTTAGAGTGTCAGTCCTCTTGTACTTAAGTCGGCATTGTGCCTTTTGTATTAAATTTGGATGCAATTTCTTTGTTTCATCTTCAATAAGAAGGTCCAAGGGATACAGTAAACCTGAAGTGAAGCATCGGAATCTAAAACTGGACTCACAGGAGAGGTTCAAATCATAGAAAGTTAGAGTGTCAGTCCTCTTGTACTTATGTCGGCATTGTGCCTTTTGTATTAAGTTTGGATCCAATTTCTGTGTTTCATCGTCAATAAGAAGGTCTAAGGGATACAGTAATTCTGAAGTGAAGCATTGGAATCTAAAACTGGACTCACAGGAGAGGTTCAAATCATAGAGAGTTGGAGTGTCAGTCCTCTTGTACTTAAGTCGGCATTGTGCCTTTTGTATTAAATTCGGATGCAATTTCTGTGTTTCATTGTCAATAAGATGGTCCAAGGGATACAGTAAACCTGAAGTGAAGCATCGGAATCTTAAACTGGCCTCACAAGAGTGGTTCAAATCATAGAAAGTTAGAATGTCAGTCCTCTTCTATTTAAGTCGGCATTGTGCCTTTTGTATTAAATTCGGATGCAATTTCTGTGATTCATCGTCAATAAGAAGGTCCAAGGGATACAGCAAACCTGAAGTGAAGCATCGGAATCTAAAACTGAACTCGCAGGAGTGGTTCAAATCATCGAAAGTTAGAGTGTCAATCCACTTGTACTTAAGTCGGCATTGTGATTTTTGTATTAAATTCGGATGGAATTTCTGTGTTTCATCGTCAATAAGAAAGTCCAAAGGATACAGTAAACCTGAAGGGAAGAATCGGAATCTAAAACTGGACTCACAGGAGAGGTTCAAGTCATAGGAAGTTAGAGTGTCAGTCCTCTTGTACTTAAGTCAGCATTGTGCCTTTTTTATTAAATTCGTATGCAATTTCTGTGTTTCATCATGAATAAGGAGGTCCAAGGGATACCGGAAACCTGAAGTGAAGCATCGGAATCTAAAACTGGACTCACAGGAGAGGTTCAAATCATAGAGAGTTAGAGTGTCAGTCCTCATGTTCTTAAGTCGGCATGTGCATTTTGTATTAAATTCGGATGCAATTTCTTTGTTTCATCGTCAGTAAGAAGGTCCAAGGGATACAGTAACCTGAAGTGAAGCATCGGAATCTTAAACTGGACTCACATTAGTGGTTCAAATCATAGACAGTTAGAGTGTCAGTCCTCTTGTACTTAAGTCGGCATTGTGCCTTTTGTATTAAATTCGGATGCTATTTCTGTGCTTCATCCTCAATAAGAAGGTCCAAGGGATACAGTAAACCTGAAGTGAAGCATCGGAATCTAAAACTGGATTCACAGCAGAGGTTCAAATCATCGAAAGTTAGAGTTTCAGTCCTCTTGTACTTAATTCGGCATTGTGCCTTTTGTATTATATTCGGATGCAATTTCTGTGTTTCATCCTCAATAAGAAGGTCCAAGGGATACAGTAAACCTGAAGTGAAGCATCGGAATCTAAAACTGGATTCACAGCAGAGGTTCAAATCAACGAAAGTTAGAGTTTCAGTCCTCTTGTACTTAAGTCGGCATTGTGCCTTTTGTATTAAATTCGGATGCTATTTCTGTGCTTCATGCTCAATAAGAAGGTCCAAGGAATACAGTAAACCTGAAGTGAAGCATCGGAATCTAAAACTGGATTCACAGCAGAGCTTCAAAACATCGAAAGTTAGAGTTTCAGTCCTCTTGTACTTAATTCGGCATTTTGCCTTTTGTATTAAATTCGGATGCAATTTCTGTGTTTCATCCTCAATAAGAAGGTCCAAGGGATACAGTAAACCTGAAGTGAAGCATCGGAATCTAAAACTGGACTCACAGGAGAGGTTCAAATCATAGAAAGTTAGAGTGTCAGTCCTCTTGTACTTAAGTCGGTATTGCGCTTTTTGTATTGAATTCGGATGTAATTTCTGTGTTTCATCATCAATAACAAGGTCAAAGAGATACAGTAAACCTGATGTTAAGTTCGGAATCTAAAACTGGGCTCACAGGAGAGGTTCAAATCATGGAATGTTAGAGTGTCAGTGCTCTTGTACGTAAGTTTGCATTGTGCCTTTTGTATTAATTTCGGATGCAATTTCTGTGTTTCATCGTCGATACGAAGGTCCAAAGGATACAGTAAACCTGAAGTGAAGCATCGGAATCTAAAACTGGACTCACAGGAGAGGTTCAAATCATAGAGAGATAGAGTGTCAGTCCTCTTGTACTTAAATCGGCATTGTTCCTTTTGTATTAAATTCGGATGCAATTTCTGTGTTTCATCCTCAATATGAATGTCCAAGGGATACAGTAAACCTGAAGTGAAGCATCGGAATCTAAAACTGGACTCACAGGAGAGGTTCAAGTCATAGTAACATAGAGTGTCAGTCCTCTTGTACTTAAGTCAGCATTGTGCCTTTTGTATTAAATTTGGATGCAAATTCTGTGTTTCATCTTCAATAAGAAGGTCCAGGGGATACAGTAAACCTGAAGTGAAGCATCGGAATCTAAAACTGGACTCACAGGAGAGGTTTAAGTCATAGAAAGTTAGAGTGTCAGTCCTCTTGTACTTAAGTCAGCATTGTGCCTTTTGTATTAAATTTGGATGCAAATTCTGTGTTTCATCTTCAATAAGAAGGTCCAAGGGATACAGTAAACCTGAAGGGAAGCATCGGAATCTAAAACTGGACTGACAGGAGAGTTTCATATCATAGAGAGTTAGAGTGTCAGTCCTCTTGTACTTATGTCGGTATTGTGCCTTTTGTATTGAATGCGGATGTAATTTCTGTGTTTCATCATCAATAATAAGATCCAACAGATAGAGTAAACCTGATGTGAAGCATCGGAATCTAAAACTGCCCTCACAGGAGAAAGTTAGAGAGTCAGTCCTCTTGTACTTAAGTCGGCATTGTGCTTTTTGTATTAAATTCGGATGCAATATCTGTGTTTCATCGTCAATAAGAGGGTCCAAGGGATACAGTAAACCTGAAGTGAAGCATCGGAATCTTCTTAACTTGACTCACAGGAGAGGTTCAAATCATAGAGAGTTAGAGTGTCAGTTCTCTTGTACTTAAGTCGGCATTGTGCTTTTTGTATTAAATTATGATGCAATTTCTGTGTTTCATCGTCAATAAGAAGTTCCGAGCGATACAGTAAACCTGAAATGAGGCATCGGAATCTAAAACTGGACTCACAGGAGAGATTCAAATCATAGAGAGTGAGAGGGTCATTCCTGTTGTACTTAAGTCGGTATTGTGCCTTTTGTATTAAATTCGGATGCAATTTCTGTGTTTCATTGTCAATAAGAAGGTCCAAGGGATACAGTAAACCTGAAGTAAAGCATCGGAATCTAAAACTGGACTCACAGGAGAGGTTCAAATCATAGAGAGTTAGAGTGTTAGTCCTCCTGTACGTAAGTCGGCATTGTGCCTTTTGTATTAAATTTGGATGCAATTTCTGTGTTTCATCTTCAATAAGAAGGTCCAAGGGATACGGTAAACCTGAAGTGAAGCATCGGAATCTAAAACTGGACTCACAGGAGAGGTTCAAATCATAGAAAGTTAGAGTGTCAGTCCTCTTGTACATATGTCGGCATTGTGCCTTTTGTATTAAATTGGGATCCAATTTCTGTGTTTCATCGTCAATAAGATGGTCTAAGGGATACAGTAATTCTGAAGTGAAGCATCGGAATCTAAAACTGGACTCACAGGAGAGGTTCAAATCATAGAGAGTGATAGTGTCAGTCCTCTTGAACCTAAGTCGGCATTGTGCCTTTTGTATTAGTTTCGGTTGCAATTTCTGTGTTTCATGGTCAATAAGAAGGTCCAAGGGATACAGGAAACCTGAAGTGATGTATCGGAATCTAAGACTGGACTAACAGGAGAGGTTCAAATCATAGAGAGTTGGAGTGTCAGTCCTCTTGTACTTAAGTCGGCATGTGCTTTTTGTATTAAATTCGGATGCAATTTCTGTGTTTCATCGTCAATAAGAAGGTCCAAGGGATACAGTAACCTGAAGTGAAGCATCGGAATCTGAAACTGCACTCACAGGAGTGGTTCAAATCATAGACAGTTAAAGTGTCAGACCTCTTGTACTTAAGTCGGCATTGTGCCCTTTGTATTAAATTCGGATGCAATTTCTGTGTTTCATCGTCAATAAGAAGGTCCAAGGGATACAGTAAACCTGAAGTGAAGCATCGGAACCTAAAACTGGACTCATATTAGAGGTTCAAATCATCGAAAGTTAGAGTGTCAGTCCACTTGTACTTAAGTCGGCATTGTGCCTGTTGTATTAAATTCGGATGCAGTTTCTGTGTTTCATCGTCAATAAGAAGTTCCAAGGGATTCAGTAAACCTGAAGTGAAGCATCGGAATCTAAAACTGGACTCACAGGAGAAGTTCAAATCATAGAAAGTTAGAGTGTCAGTCCTCTTGTACTTAAGTCGGCATTGTGCCTTTTGTATTAAATTCGGATGCAATTTCTGTGTTTCATCGTCAATAAGAAGGTCCAAGGGATACAATAAACCTGAAGTGAAGCATCGGGATCTAAAACTGGACTCACAGGAGAGGTTCAAATCATAGAGAGTTAGAGTGTCAGTCCTCCTGTACTTAAGTCGGCAATGTGCCTTTTGTATTAAATTCGGATGAAATTTATGTGTTTCATCGTCAATTAGAAGGTCCTAGGGCTAAAGTAAACCTGAAGTGAAGCATCGGAATCTAAAACTGGACTCACAGGAGAGGTTCAAATCATAGAGAGTGAGTGTGTCAATCCTCTTGCACTTAAGTCGGCATTGAGCATTTTGAATCAAATTCGGATGCATTTTCTGTGTTTCATCGTCAATAAGAAGGTCCAAGGGATACAGGAATCCTGAAGTGAAGCATCGGAATCTAAAACTGGACTCACAGGAGAGGTTCAAATCATATTGACTTAGAGTGTCTGTTTTCTTGTACTTAAGTCGGCATTGTGCCTATTATATTAAATTCGGATGCAATTTCTGTGTTTCATCGTCAATAAGAAGGTACAAGGGATACAGTTAAAGTGAAGTGAAGCATCGGAATCTTAAACTGGACTCACATTAGTGGTTAAAATCATAGAAAGTTAGAGTGTCAGTCCTTTTGTACTTAAATAGGCATTGTGCCTTTTGTATTAAATTCGGATGCAATTTCTGTGTTTCATCGTCAATAAGAAGGTCCAACGGATACAGGGTACCTGAAGTGAAGCATCGGAATCTAAAACTTTACTCACAGGAGAGGTACAAATCATAGAGAGTTAGAGTGTCAGTCCTCTTGTACTTAAGTCGGCATTGTGCCTTTTGTATTAAATTTGGATGCAATTTCTTTGTTTCATCTTCAATAAGAAGGTCCAAGGGATACAGTAAACCTGAAGTGAAGCATCGGAATCTAAAACTGGACTCACAGGAGAGGTTCAAATCATAGAAAGTTAGAGTGTCAGTCCTCTTGTACTTATGTCGGCATTGTGCCTTTTGTATTAAGTTTGGATCCAATTTCTGTGTTTCATCGTCAATAAGAAGGTCTAAGGGATACAGTAATTCTGAAGTGAAGCATTGGAATCTAAAACTGGACTCACAGGAGAGGTTCAAATCATAGAGAGTGTTAGTGTCAGTCCTCTTGAACTTAAGTCGGCATTGTGAATTTTGTATTAGTTTCGGTTGAAATTTCTGTGTTTCATCGTCAATAAGAAGGTCCAAGGGATACAGGAAGCCTGAAGTGAAGTATCGGAATCTAAGACTGGACTAACAGGAGAAGTTCAAATCATAGAGAGTTGGAGTGTCAGTACTCTTGTACTTAAGTCGGCATTGTGCCTTTTGTATTAAATTCGGATGCAATTTCTGTGTTTCATTGTCAATAAGATGGTCCAAGGGATACAGTAAACCAGAAGTGAAGCATCGGAATCTTAAAATGGCCTCACAGGAGTGGTTCAAATCATAAAAAGTTAGATTGTCAGTCCTCTTCTATTTAAGTCGGCATTGTGCCTTTTGTATTAAATTCGGATGCAATTTCTGTGATTCATCGTCAATAAGAAGGTCCAAGGGATACAGTAAAACCTGAAGTGAAGCATCGGAATCTAAAACTGGACTCACAGGAGTGGTTCAAATCATCGAAAGTTAGAGTGTCAATCCACTTGTACTTAAGTCGGCATTGTGCCTTTTGTACTAATTCGGATGGAATTTCTGTGTTTCATCGTCAATAAGAAAGTCCAAGGGATACAGTAAACCTGAAGGGAAGAATCGGAATCTAAAACTGGACTCACAGGAGAGGTTCAAGTCATAGGAAGTTAGAGTGTCAGTCCTCTTGTACTTAAGTCAGCATTGTGCCTTTTTTATTAAATTCGTATGCAATTTCTGTGTTTCATCATGAATAAGAAGGTCCAAGGGATACCGGAAACCTGAAGTGAAGCACCGGAATCTAAAACTGGACTCACAGGAGAGGTTCAAATCATAGAGAGTTAGAGTGTCAGTCCTCATGTACTTAAGTCGGCATGTGCATTTTGTATTAAATTCGGATGCAATTTCTGTGTTTCATCGTCAATAAGAAGGTCCAAGGGATACAGTAACCTGAAGTGAAGCATCGGAATCTTAAACTGGACTCACATTAGTGGTTCAAATCATAGACAGTTAGAGTGTCAGTCCTCTTGTACTTAAGTCGGCATTGTGCCTTTTGTATTAAATTCGGATGCAATTTCTGTGTTTCATCGTCAATAAGAAGGTCTAAGGGATACAGTAATTCTGAAGTGAAGCATTGGAATCTAAAACTGGACTCACAGGAGAGGTTCAAATCATAGAGAGTCAGTGTGTCAGTCCTCTTGTACTTAAGTCGGCATTGAGCATTTTGTATCAAATTCGGATGCATTTTCTGTGTTTCATCGTCAATAAGAAGGTCCAAGGGATACAGGAATCCTGAAGTGAAGCATCGGAATCTAAAACTGGACTCACAGGAGAGGTTCAAATCATATTGACTTAGAGTGTCTGTTTTCTTGTACTTAAGTCGGCATTGTGCCTATTATATTAAATTCGGATGCAATTTCTGTGTTTCATCGTCAATAAGAAGGTACAAGGGATACAGTTAAAGTGAAGTGAAGCATCGGAATCTTAAACTGGACTCACTTTAGTGGTTAAAATCATAGAAAGTTAGAGTGTCAGTCCTCTTGTACTTAAATAGGCATTGTGCCTTTTGTATTAAATTCGGATGCAATTTCTGTGTTTCATCGTCAATAAGAAGGTCTAAGGGATACAGTAATTCTGAAGTGAAGCATTGGAATCTAAAACTGGACTCACAGGAGTGGTTCAAATCATAGAAAGTTAGAGTGCCAGTCCTCTTGTACTTATGTCGGCATTGTGCCTTTTGTATTAAGTTTGGATCCAATTTCTGTGTTTCATCGTCAATAAGAAGGTCTAAGGGATGCAGTAATTCAGAAGTGAAGCATTGGAATCTAAAACTGGACTCACAGGAGAGGTTCAAATCATCGAGAGTGTTAGTGTCAGTCCTCTTGAACTTAAGTCGGCATTGTGAATTTTGTATTAGTTTCGGTTGCAATTTCTGTGTTTCATCGTCAATAAGAAGGTCCAAGGGATACAGGAAGCCTGAAGTGAAGTATCGGAATCTAAGACTGGACTAACAGGAGAGGTTGAAATCATAGAGAGTTGGAGTGTCAGTCCTCTTGTACTTAAGTCGGCATTGTGCCTTTTTGTATTAAATTCGGATGCAATTTCTGTGTTTCATTGTCAATAAGATGGTCCAAGGGATACAGTAAACCTAAAGTGAAGCATCGGAATCTTAAACTGGCCTCACAGGAGTGGTTCAAATCATAGAAAGTTAGATTGTCAGTCCTCTACTATTTAAGTCGGCATTGTGCCTTTTGTATTAAATTCGGATGCAATTTCTGTGATTCATCGTCAATAAGAAGGTCCAAGGGATACAGTAAACCTGAAGTGAAGCATAGGAATCTAAAACTGGACTCACAGGAGTGGTTCAAATCATCGAAAGTTAGAGTGTCAATCCACTTGTACTTAAGTCGGCATTGTGCCTTTTGTATTAAATTCGGATGGAATTTCTGTGTTTCATCGTCAATAAGAAAGTCCAAGGGATACAGTAAACCTGAAGGGAAGAATCGGAATCTAAAACTGGACTCACAGGAGAGGTTCAAGTCATAGGAAGTTAGAGTGTCAGTCCTCTTGTACTTAAGTCAGCATTGTGCCTTTTTTATTAAATTCGTATGCAATTTCTGTGTTTCATCATGAATAAGAAGGTCCAAGGGGTACCGGAAACCTGAAGTGAAGCATCGGAATCTAAAACTGGACTCACAGGAGAGGTTCAAACCATAGAGAGTTAGAGTGTCAGTCCTTATGTAGTTAAGTCGGCATGTGCATTTTGTATTAAATTCGGATGCAATTTCTGTGTTTCATCGTCAATAAGAAGGTCCAAGGGATACAGTAACCTGATGTGAAGCATCGGAATCTTAAACTGGACTCACATTAGTGGTTCAAATCATAGACAGTTAGAGTGTCAGTCCTCTTGTACTTAAGTCGGCATTGTGCCTTTTGTATTAAATTCGGATGCAATTTCTGTGTTTCATCATCAATAAGAAGGTCCAAGAGATTGAGTAAACCTGATGTGAAGCATGGGCATCTAAAACTGGCCTCACAGGAGAAAGTTAGAGTGCCAGTCCTCTTGTACTTAAGTCGGCATTGTGCCTTATGTATTAAATTCTGATGCAGTTTCTGTGTTTCATCGTCAATAAAAAGTTCCAAGGGATACAGTAAACCTGAAGTGAAGCATCGGAATCTAAAACTGGACTCACAGGAGAGATTCAAATCATAGAAAGGTAGAGTGTCAGTCCTCTTGTACTTAAGTCGGCATTGTGCCTTTTGTGTTAAATTCGGATGCAATTTCTGTGTTTCATCGTCAATACGAAGGTCCAAGGGATACAATAAACCTGAAGTGAAGCATCGGAATCTAAAACTGGACTCACAGGTGAGACTCAAATCATAGAGAGTTAGAGTGTCAGTCCTCGTGTACTTAAGTCGGCATTGTGCCTTATGTATTAAATTCGGATGCAATTTCTGTGTTTCATCGTCAATTAGAAGGTCCTAGGGATACAGTAAACCTGATGTGAAGCATCGGAATCTAAAGCTAGACTCACAGGAGATGTTCAAATCATCGAAAGTTAGAGGGTCAGTCCTGTAGAACTTAAGTCGGCATTGTGCCTTTTGTATTAAATTCGGATGCAATTTCTGTGTTTCATCCTCAATATGAAGGTCCAAGGGATACAGTAAACCTGAAGTGAAGCTTCGGAATCTAAAACTGGACTCACAGGAGAGGTTCAAATCGTAGAGAGTTAGAGTGTCAGTCCTCTTGTACTTAAGTCGGTATTGTGCCTTTTGTATTAAATTCGGATGTAATTTCTGTGTTTCATCATCAATGAGATGGTCCAAGGGATACAGTAAACCTGATGTGATGCATCGGAATCTAAAACTAGACTCACAGCAGAGGCTCAAATCATCGAAAGTTAGAGTGTCAGTCCACTTGTACTTAAGTCGGCATTGTGCCTTTTGAATTTAATTCGGACGCAATTTCTGTGTTTCATCGTCAGTAAGAAGGTCCAAGGGATACAGTAAACATGAAGTGAAGCATCGGAATCTAAAACTGGACTCACAGGAGAGGTTTAAATCATAGAGAGTGAGGGTGTCAGTCCTCTTGAACTTAAGTCGGCATTGTGCCTTTGTATTAGATTCGGATGCAATTTCTGTGTTTCATCGTCAAGAAGAAGGTCCGAGGGATACAGGAAACCTGAAGTGAAGCATCGGAATCTAAGACTGGACTTACAGGAGAGGTTCAAATCATAGAGAGTTGGAGTGTCAGTCCTCTTGTACTTAAGTCGGCATTGTGCCTTTTGTTTTAAATTCGGATGCAATTTCTGTGTTTCATCGTCATAAGAAGGTCCAAGGGATACAGTAAACCTGAAGTGAAGCATCAGAATCATAAACTGGACTCGCAGGTGTGGTTCAAATCATTGAAAGTTAGAGTGTCAGTCCTCTTGTACTTAAGTCGGCTGTGTGCCTTTTGTATTAAATTCGGATGCAATTTCTGTGTTTCATCGTCAATGAGAAGGTCCAATGGATACAGTAAACCTGAAGTGAAGCATCGGAATCTAAAACTGCACCACGGGAGAGGTTCAAATCATAGAAAGTTAGACTGCCAGTCCTCTTGTACTTAAGTCGGCATTGTGCCTTATGTATTAAATTCTGATGCAGTTTCTGTGTTTCATCGTCAATAAAAAGTTCCAAGGGATACAGTAAACCTGAAGTGAAGCATCGGAATCTAAAACTGGACTCACAGGAGAGCTTCCAATCACAGAGAGTTAGAGTGTCAGTCCCCTTGTACTTAAGTCGGTATTGTGCCTTTTCAATTCGGATGTAATTTCTGTGTTTCATCCTCAATATGAAGGTCCAAGGGATACAGTAAACCTGAAGTGAAGCTTCGGAATCTGAAACTGGACTCACAGGAGAGGTTCAAGTCATAGAGAGTTAGAGTATCAGTCCTCTTGTACTTAAGTCGGTCTAGTGCCTTTTGTATTAAATTCTGATGCAGTTTCTGTGTTTCATCGTCAATAAGAAGTTCCAAGGGATACAGTAAACCTGAAGTGAAGCATCGGAATCTAAAACTGGACTCACAGGAGAGGTTCAAATCATAGAAAGTTAGAGTGTCAGTCCTCCTGTACTTAAGTCGGCATTGTGCCTTTTGTACTAAATTCGGATGCAATTTCTGTGTTTCATCGTCAATAAGAAGGTCCAAGGGATACAGTAAACCAGAAGTGAAGCATCGGAATCTAAAACTGGACTCACAGGAGAGGTTCAAATCATAGAGAGTTAGAGTGTCGGTCCTCCTGTACTTAGGTCGGCATTGTGGGTTTTGTATTAAATTCGGATGTAATGTCTGTGTTTCATCGTCAATTAGAAGGTCCTAGGGATACAGTAAACCTGAAGTGAAGCATCGGAATCTAAAACTGGACTCACAGGAGAGGTTCAAATCATAGAGAGTTAGGGTGTCAGTCCTCTTGTACTTAAGGCGGCATTGTGCCTTTTTTATTAAATTCAGATGCAATTTCTGTGTTTCATCGACAATTAGAAGGTCCTAGGATACAGTAAACCTGAAGTGAAGCATCGGAATCTAAAACTGGACTCACAGGAGAGGTTCAAATCATAGAGAGTTAGAGTCTCAGTCCTCTTGTACTTAAGTCGGCATTGTGCCTTTTGTATTAAATTCGGATTCAATTTCTGTGTGTCACCGTCAATCAGAAAGTCCAAGGGATACCGGAAACCTGAAGTGAAGCATCGGAATCTAAAACTGGACTCACAGGAGAGGTTTAAATCATAGAGAGTTAGAGTGTCAGTCCTCTTGTACTTAAGTCGGCATGTGCCTTTTGTATTAAATTCGGATGCAATTTCTGTGTTTCATCGTCAATAAGAAGGTCCAAGGGATACAGTAACCTGAAGTGAAGCATCGGAATCTTAAACTGGACTCACACGAGTGGTTCAAATCATAGACAGTTAGAGTGTCAGTCCTCTAGTACTTAAGTCGGCATTGTGCCTTTTGAATTTAATTCGGATTCAATTTCTGTGTTTCATCGTCAAGAGGAAGGTCCAAGTGATACAGTAAACCTGAAGTGAAGCATCGGAATCTGAAACTGGACTCACAGGAGAGGCTCAAATCATAGTGAATTAGAGTGTCAGTCCTCTTCTACTTAAGTCGGTATTGTGCCTTTTGTATTGAATTCGGATGTAATTTCTGTGTTTCTTCATCAATAAGAAGGTCCCAGAGATAGAGTAAACCTGATGTGAAGCATCGGAATCTAAAACTGGCCTCACAGGAGAAAGTTAGAGTGTCAGTCCTCTTGTACTTAAGTCGGCATTGTGCCTTTTGTATTACATTCTGATGCAGTTTCTGTGTTTCATCGTCAATAAGAAGTTCCAAGGGATACCGGAAACCCGAAGTGAAGCATCGGAATCTAAAACTGGACTCACAGGAGAGGTTCAAATCATAGAGATTTAGCGTGTCAGTCCTCTTGTACTTAAGTCGGCATGTGCCTTTTGTATTAAATTCGGTAGCAATTTCTGTGTTTCATCGTCAATAAGAAGGTCCAAGGGATACAGTAACCTGAAGTGAAGCATCGGAATCTTAAACTGGACTCACAGGAGTGGTTCAAATCATAGACAGGTAGAGTGTCAGTCCTCTAGTACTTAAGTCGGCATTGTGCCTTTTGTATTAAATTCGGATGCAATTTCTGTGTTTCATCGTCAATAAGAAGGTCCAAGGGATACAGTAAACCTGAAGTGAAGCATCGGAATCTAAAACTGGACTCATAGGAGAGGTTCAAATCATCATAAGTTAGAGTGTCAGTCCTCTTGTACTTAAGTCGGCATTGTGCCTGTATTATTAAATTTGGATGCAATTTCTGTGTTTCATCGTCAAGAAGAAGGTCAAAGTGATACAGTAAACCTGAAGTGAAGCATCGGAATCTAAAACTGTACTCACAGGAGAGGTTCAAATCATGGGGAATTAGAGTGTTAGTCCTCTTGTACTTAAGTCGGTATTGTGCCTTTTGTATTGAATGCGGATGTAATTTCTGTGTTTCATCATCAATAAGAAGGTCCAAGAGATAGAGTAAACCTGATGTGAAGCTTCGGAATCTAAAACTGGCATCACAGGAGAAAGTTAGTGTGTCAGTCCTCTTGTACTTAAGTCGGCATTGTGCCTTTTGTATTAAATTCTAATGCAGTTTCTGTGTTTCATCGTCAATAAGAAGTTCCAACGGATACAGTAAACCTGATGTGAAGCATCGGAATCTAAAACTGGACTCACAGGAGAGGTTCAAATCATAGAAAGTTAGAGTGTCAGTCCTCCTGTACTTAAGTCGGCATTATGCCTTTTGTATTAAATTCGGATGCAATTTCTGTGTTTCATCGTCAATTAGAAGGTCCTAGGGATACAGTAAACCTGATGTGAAGCATCGGAATCTATAACTAGACTCACAGGAGAGGTTCAAATCATCGAAAGTTAGTGGGTCAGTCCTCTTGAACTTAAGTCGGCATTGTGCTTTTTGTAATAAATTTGGATGCAATTTCTGTGTTTTATCCTCAATATGAAGGTCCAAGGGATACAGTAAACCTGAAGTGAAGCTTCGGAATCTAAAACTGGACTCACAGGAGAGGTTCAAATCATAGAGAGTTAGAGTGTCAGTCCTCTTGTACTTAAGTTGGAATTGTGCCTTTTGTATTGAATTCGGATGTAATTTCTGTGTTTCATCATCAATGAGAAGGTCCAAGGGATACAGTAAACCTGATGTGATGCATCGGAATCTAAAACTAGACTCACAGCAGAGGTTCAATTCATCGAAAGTTAGAGAGTCAGTCCACTTGTACTTAAGTCGGCATTGTGCCTTTTGAATTTAATTCGGATTCAATTTCTGTGTTTCATCGTCAACAAGAAGGTCCAAGGGATACAGTAAACATGAGGTGAAGCATAGGAATCTAAAACTGGACTCACAGGAGAGGTTCAAATCATAGAGAGTTAGAGTGTCAGTCCACTTGTACTTAAGTCGGCATTGTGCCTTTTGTATTAATTTCGGATGCTATTTCTGTGTTTCATCGTCAATAAGAAGGTCCAAGGGATACAGTAACCTGAACTGAAGCATCGGAATCTTAAAGTGGACTCACAGGAGTGGTTCAAATCATAGACAGTTAGAGTGTCAGTCCTCTTGTACTAAAGTCGGCATTGTGACTTTTGTATTAAATTCGGATGCAATTTCTGTGTTTCATCGTCAATAAGAAGGTCCAAGGGATACAGTAAACCTGAAGTGAAGCATCGGAATCTGAAACTGGACTCATAGGAGAGGTTCAAATCATCATAAGTTAGAGTGTCAGTCCTCTTGTACTTAAGTCGGCATTGTGCCTGTATTATTAAATTTGGATGCAATTTCTGTGTTTCATCGTCAAGAAGAAGGTCCAAGTGATACAGTAAACCTGAAGTGAAGCATCGGAATCTAAAACTGTACTCACAGGAGAGGTTCAAATCATGGGGAATTAGAGTGTTAGTCCTCTTGTACTTAAGTCGGTATTGTGCCTTTTGTATTGAATGCGGATGTAATTTCTGTGTTTCATCATCAATAGGAAGGTCCAAGAGATAGAGTAAACCTGATGTGAAGCATCGGAATCTAAAACTGGCATCACAGGAGAAAGTTAGTGTGTCAGTCCTCTTGTACTTAAGTCGGCATTGTGCCTTTTGTATTAAATTCTAATGCAGTTTCTGTGTTTCATCGTCAATAAGAAGTTCCAACGGATACAGTAAACCTGATGTGAAGCATCGGAATCTAAAACTGGACTCACAGGAGAGGTTCAAATCATAGAAAGTTAGAGTGTCAGTCCTCCTGTACTTAAGTCGGCATTATGCCTTTTGTATTAAACTCGGATGCAATTTCTGTGTTTCATCGTCAATTAGAAGGTCCTAGGGATACAGTAAACCTGATGTGAAGCATCGGAATCTATAACTAGACTCACAGGAGAGGTTCAAATCATCGAAAGTTAGTGGGTCAGTCCTCTTGAACTTAAGTCGGCATTGTGCTTTTTGTAATAAATTTGGATGCAATTTCTGTGTTTTATCCTCAATATGAAGGTCCAAGGGATACAGTAAACCTGAAGTGAAGCTTCGGAATCTAAAACTGGACTCACAGGAGAGGTTCAAATCATAGAGAGTTAGAGTGTCAGTCCTCTTGTACTTAAGTTGGAATTGTGCCTTTTGTATTGAATTCGGATGTAATTTCTGTGTTTCATCATCAATGAGAAGGTCCAAGGGATACAGTAAACCTGATGTGATGCATCGGAATCTAAAACTAGACTCACAGCAGAGGTTCAATTCATCGAAAGTTAGAGAGTCAGTCCACTTGTACTTAAGTCGGCATTGTGCCTTTTGAATTTAATTCGGATTCAATTTCTGTGTTTCATCGTCAACAAGAAGGTCCAAGGGATACAGTAAACATGAGGTGAAGCATAGGAATCTAAAACTGGACTCACAGGAGAGGTTCAAATCATAGAGAGTTAGAGTGTCAGTCCACTTGTACTTAAGTCGGCATTGTGCCTTTTGTATTAATTTCGGATGCTATTTCTGTGTTTCATCGTCAATAAGAAGGTCCAAGGGATACAGTAACCTGAACTGAAGCATCGGAATCTAAAACTGGAATCACAGGAGAGGCTCAAATCATAGAGAATTAGAGTGTCAGTCCTCTTGTACTTAAGTCGGTATTGTGCCCTTTGTATTGAATTCGGATGTAATTGCTGTGTTTCATCATCAATAAGAAGGTCCCAGAGATAGAGTAAACCTGATGTGAAGCATCGGAATCTAAAACTGGCCTCACAGGAGAAAGTTAGAGTGTCAGTCCTCTTGTACTTAAGTCGGCATTGTGCCTTTTGTATTAAATTCTGATGCAGTTTCTGTGTTTCATCGTCAATAAGAAGTTCCAAGGGATACAGTAAACCTGAAGTGAAGCATCGGAATCTAAAACTGGACTCACAGGAGAGGTTCAAATCATTGAAAGTTAGAGTGTCAGTCCTCTTGTACTTAAGTCGGCATTGTGCTTTTTTAATTAATTCAGATGCAATTTCTGTGTTTCATCGTCAACTAGAAGGTCCTAGGGATACAGTAAACCTGAAGCGAAACATTGGAATCTAAAACTGGACTCACAGGAGAGGTTCAAATCATAGAGAGTTAGAGTGTCAGTCCTCTTGTACTTAAGTCGGCATTATGCCTTTTGTATTAAATTCGGATTCAATTTTTGTTTGTCATCGTCAATAAGAAGGTCCAAGGGATACCGGAAACCTGAAGTGAAGCATCGGAATCTAAAACTAGACTCACAGGAGAGGTTCAAATCATCATAAGTTAGAGTGTCAGTCCTCTTGTACTTAAGTCGGCATTGTGCCTGTATTATTAAATTTGGATGCAATTTCTGTGTTTCATCGTCAATAAGAAGGTCCAAGGGATACAGTAACCTGAAGTGAAGCATCGGAATCTTAAACTGGACTCACAGGAGTGGTTCAAATCATAGACAGTTAGAGTGTCAGTCCTCTAGTACTTAAGTCGGCATTGTGCCTTTTGTATTAAATTCGGATGCAATTTCTGTGTTTCATCGTCAATAAGAAGGTCCAAGGGATACAGTAAACCAGAAGTGAAGCATCGGAATCTAAAACTGGACTCATAGGAGAGGTTCAAATCATCATAAGTTAGAGTGTCAGTCCTCTTGTACTTAAGTCGGCATTGTGCCTGTATTATTAAATTTGGATGCAATTTCTGTGTTTCATCGTCAAGAAGGAGGTCCAAGTGATACAGTAAACCTGATGTGAAGCATCGGAATCTATAACTAGGCTCACAGGAGAGGTTCAAATCATCGAAAGTTAGAGGGTCAGTCCTCTTGAACTTAAGTCGGCATTGTGCTTTTTGTAATAAATTTCGATGCAATTTCTGTGTTTCATCCTCAATATGAAGGTCCTAGGGATACAGTAAACCTGAAGTGAAGCTTCGGAATCTAAAACTGGACTCACAGGAGAGGTTCAAATCATAGAGAGTTGAAGTGTCAGTCCTCTTGTACTTAAGTCGGTATTGTGCCTTTTTGTATTGAATTCGGATGTAATTTTTGTGTTTCATCATCAATGAGAAGGTCCAAGGGAT
Source organism: Schistocerca serialis cubense (assembly GCF_023864345.2). Taxonomy (NCBI): domain Eukaryota; kingdom Metazoa; phylum Arthropoda; class Insecta; order Orthoptera; family Acrididae; genus Schistocerca; species Schistocerca serialis. The sequence continues at coordinate 85,638,593 of NC_064645.1, forward strand.
ACAGTAAACCTGATGTGATGCATCGGAACCTAAAACTAGACTCACAGCAGAGGTTCAATTCATCGAAAGTTAGAGAGTCAGTCCACTTGTACATAAGTCGGCATTGTGCCTTTTGAATTTAATTCGGATTCAATTTCTGTGTTTCATCGTCAACAAGATGGTCCAAGGGATACAGTAAACATGAGGTGAAGCATAGGAATCTAAAACTGGACTCACAGGAGAGGCTCAAATCATTTAGGGTTAGAGTGTCAGTCCACTTGTACTTAAGTCGGCATTGTGCCTTTTGTATTAAATTCGGATGCTATTTCTGTGTTTCATCGTCAATTAGAAGGTCCAAGGGATACAGTAAACCTGATGTGAAGCATCGGAATCTAAAACTGGCCTCACAGGAGAAAGTTAGAGTGTCAGTCCTCTTGTACTTAAGTCGGCATTGTGCCTTTTGTATTAAATTCTGATGCAGTTTCTGTGTTTCATCGTCAATAAGAAGTTACAAGGGATACAGTAAACCTGAAGTGAAGCATCGGAATCTAAAACTGGACTCACAGGAGAGGTTCAAATCATAGAAAGTTAGAGTGTCAGTCCTCTTGTACTTAAGTCGGCATTGTGCCTTTTGTATTAAATTCGGATGCAATTTCTGTGTTTCATCGTCAATAAGAAGGTCCAAGGGATACAATAAACCTGAAGTGAAGCATCGGAATCTAAAACTGGACTCTCAGGAGAGGTTCAAATCATAGAGAGTTAGAGTGTTAGTCCTCCTGTACTTAAGTCGGCATTGTGCCTTTTGTATTAAATTCGGATGCAATTTCTGTGTTTCATCGTCAATTAGAAGGTCCTAGGGATACAGTAAACCTGATGTGAAGCATCGGAATCTAAATCTAGACTCACAGGAGAGGTTCAAATCATCGAAAGTTAGAGGGTCAGTCCTCTTGAACTTAAGTCGGCATTGTGCCTTTTGTATTAAATTCGGATGCTATTTCTGTGTTTCATCGTCAATAAGAAGGTCCAAGGGATACAGTAAACCTGAAGTGAAGCATCGGAATCTAAAACTGGACTCACAGGAGAGGTCCAAATCATAGAGAGTGAGAGTGTCAGTCGTCTTGTATTTAAGTCGGCATTGAGCATTTTGTATTAAGTTCGGATGCAATTTCTGTGTTTCATCGTCAATAACAAGGTCCAAGGGATACAGGAATCCTGAAGTGAAGCATCGGAATCTAAAACTGGACTCACAGGAGTGGTTCAAATCATAGAGAGTTAGAGTGTCAGTCCTCTTGTACTTAAGTCGGCATTGTGCCTATTGTATTAAATTCGGATGCAATTTCTGTGTTTCATCGTCAGTAAGAAGGTACAAGGGATACAGTTAAAGTGAAGTGAAGCATTGGAATCTTAAACTGGACTCACATTAGTGGTTAAAATAATAGAAAGTTAGAGTGTCAGTCCTCTTGTACTTAAGTGGGCATTGTGCCTTTTGTATGAAATTCGGAGGCAATTTCTGTGTTTCATCGTCAATAAGAAGGTCCAAGGGATACAGTAAACATGAAGTGAAGCATCGGAATCTAAAACTTTACTCACACGAGAGGTTCAAATCATAGAGAGTTAGTGTGTCAGTCCTCTTTATTTATGTCGGCATTGTGCCTTTTGTATTAAATTCGGATGCAATTTCTGTGTTTCATCGTCAATTAGAAGGTCCTAGGGATACAGTAAACCTGAAGTGAAGCATCGGAATCTAAAACTGGACTCACAGGAGAGGTTCAAATCATAGAGAGTTAGAGTGTCAGTCCTCTTGTACTCAAATCGGCATTGTGCCTTTTGTATTAAATTCGGATGCAATTCCTGTGTGTCATCGACAATAAGAAGGTCCAAAGGATACAGTAAACCTGAAGTGAAGCATCGGAATCTAACACTGGACTCACAGGAGAGGTTCAAATCATAGAGAGTGAAAGTGTCAGTCCTCTTGTACTTAAGTCGGCATTGTGCTTTTTGTATTAAATTCGGTTGCAATTTCTGTGTTTCATCGTCAATAAGAAGGTCCAAGGGATACAGGAAACCTGAATTGAAGCATCGGAATCTAAAACTGGACTCACAGGAGAGGTTCAAATCAGAGAAAGTCAGAGTGTCAGTGCTCTTGTACTTAAGTCGGCATTGTGCCTTTTGCATTAAATTCGGATGCAATTTCTGTGTTTCATCGTCCATATGACGGACCAAGGGATACAGAAATCCTGAAGTGAAGCACCGGAATCTAAAACTGGACTCACAGGAGAGGTTCAAATCATAGAGAGTTAGAGTGTCAGTCCTCTTGTACTTAAGTCGGCATTGTGCCTTTTGTATAAAATTTGGATGCAATTTCTGTGTTTCATCTTCAATAAGAAGGTCCAAGGGATACAGTAAACCTGAAGTGAAGCATCGGAATCTAAAACTGGACTCACAGCAGAGGTTCAAATCATAGAAAGTTAGAGTGTCAGTCCTATTGTACTTAAGTCGGCATTGTGCCTTTTGTATTAAATATGGATGCAATTTCTGTGTTTCATTGTCAATAAGAAGGTCTACGCGATACAGTAAATCTGAAGTGAAGCATCGGAATCTAAAACTGGACTCACAGGAGAGGTTCAAATCATAGAGAGTGAGGGTGTCAGTCCTCTTGAACTTAAGTCGGCATTGTGCCTTTTGTATTAGATTCGGATGCAATTTCTGTGTTTCATCGTCAATAAGAAGGTCCGAGGGATACAGGAAACCTGAAGTGAAGCATCGGAATCTAAGACTGGACCTACAGGAGAGGTTCAAATCATAGAGAGTTGGAGTGTCGGTCCTCTTGTACTTAAGTCGGCATTGTGCCTTTTGTATTAAATTCGGATGCAATTTCTGTGTTTCATCGTCATAAGAAGGTCCAAGGGATACAGTAAAGCTGAAGTGAAGCATCGGAATCTTCAACTGGACTCACAGGAGTGGTTCAAATCATAGAAAGTTAGAGTGTCAGTCCGCTTCTACTTAAGTCGGCTTTGTGCCTTTTGTATTAAATTCGGATGCAATTTCTGTGTTTCATCGTCAATAAGAAAGTCCAAGGGATACAGTATACCTGAATTGAAGCAACGGAATCTAAAACTGGACTCAAAGGAGAGGTTCACATCATCGAAAGTTAGAGTTTCAGCCCTCTTGTACTTAAGTCGGCATGGTGCCTTTGTATTAAATTTTGGTGCAATTTCTGTCTTTCATCGTCAATACGAAGGTCCAAGGGATCCAGTAAACCTGAAGTGAAGCATCGGAATCTAAAACTGGACTCACAGGAGAGGTTCAAATAATAGAGAGTTAGAGTGTCAGTCCCCTTATACTTAAGTCGGTATTGTGCGTTTTGTATTCAATTCGCATGTAATTTCTGTGTTTCATCCTCAATATGAACGTCCAAGGCATACAGTAAACATGAAGTGAAGCATCGGAATCGAAAACTTTACTCACACGAGAGGTTCTAATCATAGCGAAGTAGTGTGTCAGTCCTCTTATACTTAAGTCGGCATTGTGCCTTTTGTATTAAATTCGGATGCAATTTCTGTGTTTCATCGTCAATTAGAAGGTCCTAGGGATACAGTAAACCTGAAGTGAAGAATGGAATCTAAAACCGGACTCACAGGAGAGGTTCAAATCATAGAGAGTTAGAGGGTCAGTCCTCTTGTACTTAAGTCGGCATTGTGCCTTTTGTATTAAATTCGGATGCAATTCCTGTGTGTCATCGTCAATTAGAAGGTCCAAGGGATACAGTAAGCCTGAAGTGAAGCATCGGAATCTAAAACTGGACTCACAGGAGAGGTTCAAATCATAGAGAGTGAGAGTGTCTGTCCTCTTGTACTTAAGTCGGCATTGTGCGTTTTGTATTAAATTCGGATGCAATTTCTGTATTTCACCTTCAATAAGACGGTCCAAGGGATACAGAAAACCTGAAGTGAAGCATCGGAATCTTAAAGTGGACTCACAGGAGAGGTTCAAATCATAGAGAGTTACAGTGTCAGTCCTCTTGTACTTAAGTCGGCATTGTGCCTTTTGTATTAAATTTGGATGCAATTTCTGTGTTTCATCTTCAATAAGAAGGTCCATAGGGTTACAGTAAACCTGAAGTGAAGCATCGGAATCTAAAACTGGACTCACAGCAGAGGTTCAAATCATAGAAAGTTAGAGTGTCAGTCCTCTTGTACTTAAGTCGGCATTGTGCCTTTTGTATTAAATATGGATGCAATTTCTGTGTTTCATCGTCAATAAGAAGGTCTAAGCGATACAGTAAATCTGAAGTGAAGCATCGGAATCTAAAACTGGACTCACAGGAGAGGTTCAAATCATAGAGAGTGAGGGTGTCAGTCCTCTTGAACTTAAGTCGGCATTGTGCCTTTTGTATTAGATTCGGTTGCAATTTCTGTGTTTCATCTTCAATAAGAAGGTCCGAGGGATACAGGAAACCTGAAGTGAAGCATCGGAATCTGAGACTGGACTTACAGGAGAGGTTCAAATCATAGAGAGTTGGAGTGTCAGTCCTCTTGTACTTAAGTCGGCATTGTGCCTTTTGTATTAAATTCGGATGCAATTTCTGTGTTTCATCGTCAATAAGAAGGTCTAAGCGATACAGTAAATCTGAAGTGAAGCATCGGAATCTAAAACTGGACTCACAGGAGTGGTTCAAATCATAGAGAGCGAGGGTGTCAGTCCTCTTGAACCTAAGTCGGCATTGTGCCTTTCGTATTAGATTCGGATGCGATTTCTGTGTTTCATCGTCAATAAGAAGGTCCGAGGGGTACAGGAAACCTGAAGTGAAGCATCGGAATCTTGACTGGACTTACAGGAGAGGTTCAAATCATTCAGAGTTGGAGTGTCAGTCCTCTTGTACTCAAGTCGGCATTGTGACTTTTGTAATTTAATGCGGATGCAATTTCTGTGTTTCATCGTCTATAAGAAGGTCCAAGGGATACAGTAAACCTGAAGTGAAGCATCTGAATCTTAAACTGGACTCACAGGAGTGGTTCAAATCATAGAAATTCAGCGTGTCAGTCCTCTTCTACTTAAGTCGGCATTGTGCCTTTTGTATTAAATTCAGATGCAATTTCTGTGTTTCATCGTCAATAAGAAGGTCCAAGGGATACAGTAAACCTGAAGTGAAACATCGGAATCTAAAACAGCAATCACAGGAGAGGTACAAATCATAGAAAGTTAGAGTGTCAATACCCTTGTACTTAAGTCGGCATTGTGCCTTTTGTATTAAATTTGGATGCAATTTCTGTGTTTCATCGTCAATAAGAAGGTCCAAGGGATACAGTAAACCTGAATTGAAGCATCCGAATCTAAAACTGGACTCAAAGGAGAGGTTCAAATCATCGAAAGTTAGAGTTTCAGTCCCCTTGTACTTAAGTCAGCATGGTGCCTTTTGTATTAAATTTGGATGCAATTTCTGTGTTTCATCGTCAATAAGAAGGTCCAAGGGATACAGTAAACCTGAAGTGAAGCATCGGAATCTAAAACCGGACTCACAGGAGAGGTTCAAATCATAGAGAGTTAGAGTGTCAGTCTTCTTGTACTTAAGTCGGCATTGTGCCTTTTGTATTAAATTCGGATGCAATTCCTGTGTGTCATCGTCAATTAGAAGGTCCAAGGGATACAGTAAGCCTGAAGTGAAGCATCGGAATCTAAAACTGGACTCACAGGAGAGGTTCAAATCATAGAGAGTGAGAGTGTCTGTCCTCTTGTACTTAAGTCGGCATTGTGCCTTTTGTATTAAATTCGGATGCAATTTCTGTGTTTCATCTTCAATAAGACGGTCCAAGGGATACAGAAAACCTGAAGTGAAGCATCGGAATCTTAAAGTGGACTCACAGGAGAGGTTCAAATCATAGAGAGTTACAGTGTCAGTCCTCTTGTACTTAAGTCGGCATTGTGCCTTTTGTATTAAATTTGGATGCAATTTCTGTGTTTCATCTTCAATAAGAAGGTCCATAGGGTTACAGTAAACCTGAAGTGAAGCATCGGAAAATAAAACAGGACTCACAGCAGAGGTTCAAATCATAGAAAGTTAGAGTGTCAGTCCTCTTGTACTTAAGTCGGCATTGTGCCTTTTGTATTAAATATGGATGCAATTTCTGTGTTTCATCGTCAATAAGAAGGTCTAAGCGATACAGTAAATCTGAAGTGATGCATCGGAATCTAAAACTGGACTCACAAGAGAGGTTCAAATCATAGAGAGTGAGGGTGTCAGTCCTCTTGAACTTAAGTCGGCATTGTGCCTTTTGTATTAGATTCGGATGCAATTTCTGTGTTTCATCGTCAATAAGAAGGTCCGAGGGATACAGGAAACCTGAAGTGAAGCATCGGAATCTAAGACTGGACTTACAGGAGAGGTTCAAATCATAGAGAGTTGGAGTGTCAGTCCTCTTGTACTTAAGTCGGCGTTGTGCCTTTTGTATTACATTAGGATGCAATTTCTGTGTTTCATCGTCAATAAGAAGTTCCAAGGGATACAGGAAACCTGAAGTGAAGCATCGGAATCTAAAACTGGACTCACAGAAGAGGTTCAAATCGTAGAACGTTAGAGTGTCAGTCGTCATGTACTTAAGTCGGCATTTGGCATTTTGTATTAAATTCGGATGCAATTTCTGTGTTTCATCGTCAATAACAAGGTCCAAGGGATACAGTAAACCTGAATTGAAGCATCGTAATCTAAAACTGGACTCAAAGGAGAGGTTCAAATCATCGAAAGTTAGAGTTTCATTCCTCTTGTACATAAGTCGGCATGGGGCCTTTTGTATTAAATTTGGATGCAATTTCTGTATTTCATCGTCAATAAGAAGGTCCAAGGGATAGAGTAAGCCTCAAGTGAAGCATCCGAATCTATGACTGGACTCACAGGGGAGGTTCAAATCATAGAGAGTTAGAGTGTCAGTCCTCTTGTACTTAAGTCGGCATTGTGCCTTTTGTATTAAATTCGGATGCTATTTCTGTTTGTCATCGTCAATAAGAAGGTCCAAGGGATACAGTAAACCTGAAGTGAAGCATCGGAATATAAAACTGGACTCACAGGAGAGGTTCAAATCATAGAGAGTCAGAGTGTCAGTCCTCTTGTACTTAAGTCGGCATTGTGCCTTTTGTATTTAATTCGGATGCAATTTCTGTGTTTCATCGTCAATAAGAAGGTCTAAGCGATACAGTAAATCTGAAGTGAAGCATCGGAATCAAAACTGGACTCACAGGAGTGGTTCAAATCATAGAGAGTGAGGGTGTCAGTCCTCTTGAACCTAAGTCGGCATTGTGCCTTTCGTATTAGATTCGGATGCGATTTCTGTGTTTCATCGTCAATAAGAAGGTCCGAGGGATACAGGAAACCTGAAGTGAAGCATCGGAATCTTGACTGGACTTACAGGAGAGGTTCAAATCATAGAGAGTTGGAGTGTCAGTCCTCTTGTACTCAAGTCGGCATTGTGCCTTTTGTATTAGATTCGGATGCAATTTCTGTGTTTCATCGTCTATAAGAAGGTCCAAGGGATACAGTAAACCTGAAGTGAAGCATCTGAATCTTAAACTGGACTCACAGGAGTGGTTCAAATCATAGAAAGTCAGCGTGTCAGTCCCCTTCTACTTAAGTCGGCATTGTGCCATTTGTATTAAATTCGGATGCAATTTCTGTGTTTCATCGTCAATAAGAAGGTCCATGGGATACAGTAAACCTGAATTGAAGCATCCGAATCTAAAACTGGACTCAAAGTAGAGGTTCAAATCATCGAAAGTTAGAGTTTCAGTCCCCTTGTACTTAAGTCAGCATGGTGCCTTTTGTATTCAATTTGGATGCAATTTCTGTGTTTCATCGTCAATAAGAAGGTCCAAGGGATACAGTAAAACTGAAGTGAAGCATCGGAATCTAAAACCGGACTCACAGGAGAGGTTCAAATCATAGAGAGTTAGAGTGTCAGTCTTCTTGTACTTAAGTCGGCATTGTGCCTTTTGTATTAAATTCGGATGCAATTCCTGTGTGTCATCGTCAATTAGAAGGTTCAAGGGATACAGTAAACCTGAAGTGAAGCATCGGAATCTAAAACTGGACTCACAGGAGAGGTTCAAATCATAGAGAGTGAGAGTGTCAGTCCTCTTGTACTTAAGTCGGCATTGTGCCTTTTGTATTAAATTCGGATGCAATTTCTGTGTTTCATCGTCAATAAGAAGGTCCAAGGGATACAGGAAACCTGAAGTGAAGCATCGGAATCTAACACTGGACTCACAGGAGAGGTTCAATTCAGAGAAAGTCAGAGTGTCAGTCCTCTTGTACTTAAGTCGGCATTGTGCCTTTTGTATTAAATTCGGATGCAATTTCTGTGTTTCATCTTCAATAAGACGGTCCAAAGGATACAGAACACCTGAAGTGAAGCCTCGGAATCTTAAAGTGGACTCACAGGAGAGGTTCAAATCATAGAGAGTTACAGTGTCTGTCCTCTTGTACTTAAGTCGGCATTGTGCCTTTTGTATTAAATTTGGATGCAATTTCTGTGTTTCATCTTCAATAAGAAGGACCAAGGGATACAGTAAACCTGAAGTGAAGCATCGGAATCTAAAACTGGACTCACAGCAGAGGTTCAAATCATAGAAAGTAAGAGTGTTAGTCCTCTTGTACTAAAGTCGGCATTGTGCCTTTTGTATTAAATATGGATGCAATTTCTGTGTTTCATCGTCAATAAGAAGGTCTAAGCGATACAGTAAATCTGAAGTGAAGCATCGGAATCTAAAACTGGACTCACAGGAGAGGTTCAAATCATAGGGAGTGAGGGTGTCAGTCCTCTTGAACTTAAGTCGGCATTGTGCCTTTTGTATTAGATTCGGATGCAATTTCTGTGTTTCATCGTCAATAAGAAGGTCCGAGGGATTCAGGAAAGCTGAAGTGAAGCATCGGAATCTAAGACTGGACTTACAGGAGAGGTTCAAATCATAGAGAGTTGGAGTGTCAGTCCTCTTGTACTTAAGTCGGCATTGTGCCTTTTGTATTAGATTAGGATGCAATTTCTGTGTTTCATCGTCAATAAGAAGTTCCAAGGGATACAGTAAACCTGAAGTGAAGCATCGGAATCTTAAACTGGACTCACAGGAGTGGTTCAAATCATAGAAAGCTAGAGCGTCAGTCCTCTTCTACTTAAGTCGCCTTTGTGCCTTTTGTATTAAATTCGGATGCAATTTCTGTGTTTCATCGTCAATAAGAAGGTCCAAGGGATACAGTAAACCTGAAGTGAAGCATCGGAATCTAAAACTGGACTCACAGGAGAGGTTCAATTCATAGAAAGTTAGAGTGTCAGTCGTCTTGTACTTAAGTCGGCATATAGCATTTTGTATTAAATTCGGATGCAATTTCTGTGTTTCATCGTCAATAACAAGGTCCAAGGGATACAGTAAACCTGAATTGAAGCATCGGAATCTAAAACTGGACTCAAAGGAGAGGTTCAAATCATCGAAAGTTAGAGTTTCAGTCCTCTTGTACTTAAGTCGGCATGGTGCCTTTTGTATTCAATTTGGATGCAATTTCTGTATTTCATCGTCAATAAGAAATTCCAAGGGATGCAGTAAACCTGAAGTGAAGCATCGGAATCTAAAACTGGACTCACAGGAGAGGTTCAAATCATAGAGAGTTAGAGTGTCAGTCCTCTTGTACTTAAGTCGGCATTGTGCCTTTTGTATTAAATTCGGATGCTATTTCTGTGTGTCATCGTCAATAAGAAGGTCCAAGGGATACAGTAAACCTGAAGTCAAGCATCGGAATCTAAAACTGGACTCACAGGAGAGGTTCAAATCATAGAGAGTGAGAGTGTCAGTCCTCTTGTACTTAAGTCGGCATTGTGCCTTTTGTATTAAATTCGGATGCAATTTCTGTGTTTCATCGTCAATAAGTAGGTCTAAGCGATACAGTAAATCTGAAGTGAAGCATCGGAATCTAAAACTGGACTCACAGGAGTGGTTCAAATCATAGAGATTGAGGGTGTCAGTCCTCTTGAACCCAAGTCGGCATTTGCCTTTCGTATTAGATTCGGATGCGATTTCTGTGTTTCATCGTCAATAAGAAGGTCCGAGGGATACAGGAAACCTGAAGTGAAGCATCGGAATCTAAAACCGGACTCACAGGAGAGGTTAAAATCATAGAGAGTTAGTGTGTTAGTCCTCTTGTACTTAAGTCGGCATTGTGCCTTTTGTATTAAATTCGGATGCAATTCCTGTGTGTCATCGTCAATTAGAAGGTCCAAGGGATACAGTAAGCCTGAAGTGAAGCATCGGAATCTAAAACTGGACTCACAGGAGAGGTTTAAATCATAGAGAGTAAGAGTGTCAGTCCTCTTGTACTTAAGTCGGCATTGTGCTTTTGGATTAAATTCGGATGCAATATCTGTGTTTCATCGTCAATAAGAAGGTCCAAGGGATACAGGAAACCTGAAGTGAAGCATCGGAATCCAACACTGGACTCACAGGAGAGGTTCAAATCAGAGAAAGTCAGAGTGTCAGTCCTCTTGTACTTAAGTCGGCATTGTGCCTTTTGTATTAAATTCGGATTCAATTTCTGTGTTTCATCTTCAATAAGACGGTCCAAAGGATACAGAAAACCTGAAGTGAAGCATCGGAATCTTAAAGTGGACTCACAGGAGAGGTTCAAATCATAGAGAGTTACAGTGTCAATCCTCTTGTACTTAAGTCGGCATTGTGCCTTTTGTATTAAATTTGGATGCAATTTCTGTGTTTCATCTTCAATAAGAAGGTCCAAGGCATACAGTAAACCTGAAGTGAAGCATCGGAGTCTAAAACTGGACTCACAGCAGAGGTTCAAATCATAGAAAGTTAGAGTGTCAGTCCTCTTGTACTTAAGTCGGCATTGTGCCTTTTGTATTAAATATGGATGCAATTTCTGTGTTTCATCGTCAATAAGAAGGTCTAAGCGATACAGTAAATCTGAAGTAAAGCATCGGAATCTACAACTGGACTCACAGGAGAGGTTCAAATCATAGGGAGTGAGGGTGTCAGTCCTCTTGAACTTAAGTCGGCATTGTGCCTTTTGTATTAGATTCGGATGCAATTTCTGTGTTTCATCGTCAATAAGAAGGTCCGAGGGATACAGGAAACCTGAAGTGAACCATCGGAATCTAAGACTGGACTTACAGGAGAGGTTCAAATCATAGAGAGTTGGAGCGTCAGTCCTCTTGTACTTAAGTCGGCATTGTGCCTTTTGTATTAGATTCGGATGCAATTTCTGTGTTTCATCGTCAATAAGAAGTTAAGGGATACAGTAAACCTGAAGTGAAGCATCGGAATCTTAAACTGGACTCACAGGAGTGGTTCAAATCATAGAAAGTTAGAGCGTCAGTCCTCTTCTACTTAAGTCGCCTTTGTGCCTTTTGTATTAAATTCGGATGCAATTTCTGTGTTTCATCGTCAATAAAAAGGTCCAAGGGATACAGTAAACCTGAATTGAAGCATCGGAATCTAAAACTGGACTCAAAGGAGAGGTTCAAATCCTCGAAAGTTAGAGTTTCAGTCCTCTTGTACTTAAGTCGGCATGGTGCCTTTTGTATTAAATTCGGATGCTATTTCATGTGTCATCGTCAACAAGAAGGTCCTAGGGATACAGTAAACCTGAATTGAAGCATCGGAATCTAAAACTGGACTCACAGGAGAGGTTCAAATCATAGAGAGTGAGAGTGTCAGTCCTCTTGAACCTAAGTCGGCATTGTGCCTTTCGTATGAGATTCGGATGCGATTTCTGTGTTTCATCGTCAATAAGAAGGTCCGAGGGATACAGGAAACCTGAAGTGAAGCATCGGAATCTTGACTGGACTTACAGGAGAGGTTCAAATCATAAAGAGTTGGAGTGTCAGTCCTCTTGTACTCAAGTCGGCATTGTGCCTTTTGTATTTTAATTCGGATGCAATTTCTGTGTTTCATCGTCTATAAGAAGGTCCAAGGGATACAGTAAACCTGAAGTGAAGCATCGGAATCTTAAACTGGACTCACAGGAGTGGTTCAAATCATAGAAAGTCAGCGTGTCAGTCCTCTTCTCCTTAAGTCGGCATCGTGCCTTTTGTATTAAATTCGGATGCAATTTCTGTGTTTCATCGTCAATAAGAAGGTCCGAGGGATACAGGAAACCTGAAGTGAAACATCGGAATCTGAAACAGCACTCACAGGAGAGGTACAAATCATAGAAAGTTAGAGTGTCAATACTCTTGTACTTAAGTCGGCATTGTGCCTTTTGTATTAAATTCGGATACAATTTCTGTGATTCATCGTCAATAAGAAGGTCCAAGGGATACAGTAAACCTGAATTGAAGGATCCGAATCTAAAACTGGACTCAAAGGAGAGGTTCAAATCATCGAAAGTTAGAGTTTCAGTCCCCTTGTACTTAAGTCAGCATGGTGCCTTTTGTATTAAATTTGGATGCAATTTCTGTGTTTCATCGTCAATAAGAAGGTCCAAGGGATACAGTAAACCTGAAGTGAAGCATCGGAATCTAATACTGGACTCACAGGAGAGGATCAAATCATAGAAAGCTAGAGTGTCAGTCGTCTTGTACTTAAGTCGGCATTGTGCCTTTTGTATTAAATTCGGATGCAATTTCTGTGTTTCATCCTCAATAAGAAGGTCCAAGGGATACACTAAACCTGAAGAGAAGCATCGGAATCTAAAACTGGACTCACAGGAGAGGATCAAATCATAGAGAGTTAAGAGTCAGTCCACTTCTACTTAAGTCTTTATTGTGCCTTTTGTATTGAATTCGGATGGAATTTCTGTGTTTCATCATCAATGAGAAGGTCCAAGGGATACAGAAAACCTGAAGTGAAGCATCGAAATCTTAAACTGGACTCACAGGAGTGGTTCAAGTCATAGAAAGTTAGAGTGTCAGTCCTCTTCTACTTAAGTCGGCATTGTGCCTTTTGTATTAAATTCGGATGCAATTTCTGTGTTTCATCATCAATAAGAAGGTCCAAGGGATACAGTAAACCTGAAGTGAAGCATCGGAATCTAAAACTGGACTCACAAGTGAGGTTCAAATCATAGAAAGCTAGAGTGTCAATCCTCTTGTACTTAAGTCGGCATTGTGGCTTTTGTATTAAATTCGGATGCAATTTCTGTGTTTCATCGTCAATAAGAAGGTCCAAGGGATACAGTAAACCTGAATTGAAGCATCGGAATCTAAAACTGGACTCAAAGGAGCGGTTCAAATCATATAGAGTTATATTGTCAGTCCTCTGGTACTTAAGTCGGCATTGTGTGTTTTGTATTAATCTTGGATGCAATTTCTGTGTTTCATCTTCAATAACAAGGTCAAGGTATACAGTAAACCTGAAGTGAAGCATCGGAATCTAAAACTTGACTCACAGGAGAGGTTCAAATCATAGAAAGTTAGAGTGTCAGTCCTCTTGAACTTAAGTCGGCATTGTGCCTTTTGTATTAGATTCGGATGCAATTACTGTGTATCATCGTCAATAAGAAGGTCTGAGGGATACAGGAAACCTGAAGTGAAGCATCGGAATCTTGACTGGACTTACAGGAGAGGTTCAAATCATTGAGAGTAGGAGTGTCAGGCCTCTTGCACTCAAGTCGGCTTTGTGCCTTTTGTATTAAATTCGGATGCAATTTCTGTGTTTCATCGTCTATAAGAAGGTCCAAGGGATACAGTTAACCTGAAGTGAAGCATCGGAATCTAAAACTGGACTCACGGGAGAGGTTAAAATCGTAGAGAGTTAAAGTGTCAGTCCTCTTGTACTTAAGTCTGCATTGTGATTCTATTTTTTAAATTCGGATGCAATTTCTGTGTTTCATCGTCAATAAGAAGGTCCAAGGGATACTGTAAACCTGAAGTGAAGCATCGGACTCTTAAACTGGACTCACAGGAGTGGTTTCTTCTCATAGAAATTGGAGTGTGAGTCCTCTTCTACTTAAGTCGGCATTGTGCCTTTTGTATTAAATTCGGATGCAATTTCTGTGTTTCATCATCAATAAGAAGGTCCAAGGGATACAGTAAACCTGAAGTGAAGCATCGGAATCTAAAACTGGACTCAAAGGAGAAGTTCAAATCATGGAAAGTTAGAGTGTCAATCCACTTGTACTTAAGTTGGCATTGTGCCTTTTGTATTAAATTCGGATGCAATTTCTGTGTTTCATCGTCAATAAGAAGTTCCAAGGATTCAGTAAACCTGAATTGAAGCATCGGAATCTAAAACTGGACTCAAAGGAGCGGTTCAAATCATAGAGAGTTAGAGTGTCAGTCCTCTTGTACTTAAGTCGGCATTGTGCCTTTTGTATTAAATTTGGATGCAATTTCTGTGTTTCATCTTCAATAAGAAGGTCCAAGCGATACAGTAAACCTGAAGTGAAGCATCGGAATCTAAAACTGGACTCACAGGAGAGGTTCAAATCGTAGAAAGTTTGAGTGTCAGTCCTCTTGAACTTAAGTCGTCATTGTGCCTTTGTATTAAATTCGGATGCAATTTCTGAGTTTCAGCGTCAATAAGATGGTCCAAGGGATACAGGAAACCTGAAGTAAAGCATCGGAATCTAAGACTGGACATAGAGGAGAGGTTCAAATCATAGAGAATTGGAGTGTCAGTCCTCTTGTACTGAAGTCGGCATTGTGCCTTTTGCACTAAATTCGGATGCAATTTCTGTGTTTCATCGTCAATAAGAAGTTCCAAGGGATACAGTAAGCCTGAAGTGAAGCATCGGAATCAAAAACTGGACTCACAGGAGAGGTTCAAATCATAGAAAGTTAGAGTGTCAGTCCTCTTGTACTTAAGTCGGCATTGTGCCTTTTGTATTAAATTGGGATGCAATTTCTGTGTTTCATCGGCAATAAGAAGGTCTAAGGGATACAGTAAATCTGAAGTGAAGCATCGGAATCTAAAACTGGACTCACAGGAGAGGTTCAAATCATAGAGAGTTAGAGTGTCAGTCCTCTTGAACTTAAGTCGGCATTGTGCCCTTAGTATTAGATTCGGATGCAATTTCTGTGTTTCATCGTCAATAAGAAGGTCCGTGGGATACAGGAAACCTGAAGTGAAGCATCGGAATCTTGACTGGACTTACAGGAGGGGTTCAAAGCATAGAGAGTTGGAGTGTCAGTCCTCTTGTACTCAAGTCGGCATTGTGCCTTTTGTATTAAATTCGGATGCAAATTCTGTGTTTCATCGTCTATAAGAAGGTCCAAGGGATACAGTAAACCTGAAGTGAAGCATCGGAATCTTAAACTGGACTCACAGGAGAGGTTCAAATCATAGAAAGTTAGAGTGTCAGTCGTCTTGTACTTAAGTCGGCATATAGCATTTTGTATTAAATTCGGATGCAATTTCTGTGTTTCATCGTCAATAACAAGGTCCAAGGGATGCAGTAAATCTGAATTGAAGCATCGGAATCTAAAACTGGACTCAAAGGAGAGGTTCAAATCATCGAAAGTTAGAGTTTCAGTCCTCTTGTACTTAAGTCGGCATGGTGCCTTTTGTATTCAATTTGGATGCAATTTCTGTATTTCATCGTCAATAAGAAGGTCCAAGGGATGCAGTAAACCTGAAGAGAAGCATCGGAATCTAAAACTGGACTTACAGGAGAGGTTCAAATCATAGAGAGTTAGAGTGTCAATCCTCTTGTACTTAAGTCGGCATTGTGCCTTTTGTATTAAATTCGGATGCTATTTCTGTGTATCATCGTCAATAAGAAGGTCCAAGGGATACAGTAAACCTGAAGTGAAGCATCGGAATCTAAAACTGGACTCACAGGAGAGGTTCAAATCATAGAGAGTGAGAGTGTCAGTCCTCTTGTACTTAAGTCGGCATTGTGCCTTTTGTATTAAATTCGGATGCAATTTCTGTGTTTCATCGTCAATAAGAAGGTCTAAGCGATACAGTAAATCTGAAGTGAAGCATCGGAATCTAAAACTGGACTCACAGGAGTGGTTCAAATCATTGAGATTGAGGGTGTCAGTCCTCTTGAACCTAAGTCGGCATTTGCCTTTCGTATTAGATTCGGATGCGATTTCTGTGTTTCATCGTCAATAAGAAGGTCCAAGGGATACAGGAAACCTGAAGTGAAGCATCGGAATCTTGACTGGACTTACAGGAGAGGTTCAAATCATAGAGAGTTGGAGTGTCAGTCCTCTTGTACTCAAGTCGGCATTGTGACTTTTGTATTTTAATTCGGATGCAATTTCTGTGTTTCATCGTCTATAAGAAGGTCCAAGTGATACAGTAAACCTGAAGTGAAGCATCGGAATCTTAATCTGGACTCACAGGAGTGGTTCATATCATGGAAAGTCAGCGTGTCAGTCCTCTTCTACTTAAGTCGGCATTGTGCCTTTTGTATTAAATATGGATGCAATTTCTGTGTTTCATCGTCAATAAGAAGGTCCGAGGGATACAGTAAACCTGAAGTGAAGCATCGGAATCTAAAACTGGACTCACAGGAGAGGTTCAAATCATAGAAAGTTAGAGTGTCAGTCGTCTAGTACTTAAGTCGGCATATAGCATTTTGTATTAAATTCGGATGCTTTTTCTGTGTTTTATCGTCAATAACAAGGTCCAAGGGATACAGTAAACCTGAATTGAAGCATCGGAATCTAAAACTGGACTCAAAGGAGAGGTTCAAATCCTCGAAAGTTAGAGTTTCAGTCCTCTTGTTCTTAAGTCGGCATGGTGCCTTTTGTATTAAATTTGGATGCAGTTTCTGTGTTTCATCGTCAATAAGAATGTCCAAGGAATACAGTAAAACTGAAGTGAAGCATCGGAATCTGAAACCGGACTCACAGGAGAGGTTCAAATCATAGAGAGTTAGAGTGTCAGTCCTCTTGTACTTAAGTCGGCATTGTGCCTTTTGTATTAAATTCGGATGCTATTTCATGTGTCATCGTCAATAAGAAGGTCCTACGGATACAGTAAACCTGAAGTGAAGCATCGGAATCTAAAACTGGACTCACAGGAGAGGTTCAAATCATAGAGAGTGAGAGTGTCAGTCCACTTGTACTTAAGTCGGCATTGTGCCTTTTGTATTAAATTCGGATGCAATTTCTGTGTTTCATCGTCAATAAGAAGGTCCGAGGGATACAGGAAACCTGAAGTGAACAATCGGAATCTCAGACTGGACTTACAGGAGAGGTTCAAATCATAGAGAGTTGGAGCGTTAGTCCTCTTGTACTTAAGTCGGCATTGTGCCTTTTGTATTAAATTCGGATGCAATTTCTGTGTTTCATCATCAATAAGAAGGTCCAAGGGATACAGTAAACCTGAAGTGAAGCATCGGAATCTAAAACTGGACTCACAAGTGAGGTTCAAATCATAGAAAGCTAGAATGTCAATCCTCTTGTACTTAAGTCGGCATTGTGGCTTTTGTATTAAATTCGGATGCAATTTCTGTGTTTCATCGTCAATAAGAAGGTCCAAGGGATACAGTAAACCTGAATTGAAGCATCGGAATCTAAAACTGGACTCAAAGGAGCGGTTCAAATCATATAGAGTTATATTGTCAGTCCTCTGGTACTTAAGTCGGCATTGTGTGTTTTGTATTAATCTTGGATGCAATTTCTGTGTTTCATCTTCAATAACAAGGTCCAAGGTATACAGTAAACCTGAAGTGAAGCATCGGAATCTAAAACTTGACTCACAGGAGAGGTTCAAATCATAGAAAGTTAGAGTGTCAGTCCTCTTGAACTTAAGTCGGCATTGTGCCTTTTGTATTAGATTCGGATGCAATTACTGTGTATCATCGTCAATAAGAAGGTCTGAGGGATACAGGAAACCTGAAGTGAAGCATCGGAATCTTGACTGGACTTACAGGAGAGGTTCAAATCATTGAGAGTAGGAGTGTCAGTCCTCTTGCACTCAAGTCGGCTTTGTGCCTTTTGTATTAAATTCGGATGCAATTTCTGTGTTTCATCGTCTATAAGAAGGTCCAAGGGATACAGTTAACCTGAAGAAAAGCATCGGAATCTTAAACTGGACTCACAGGAGTATTTCAAATCATAGAAAGTTAGAGTGTCAGTCCTGTTCTACTTAAGTCGGCATTGTGCCTTTTGTATTAAATTCGGATGCAATTTCTGTGTTTCGTCGTCCATAAGAAGGTCCAAGAGATACAGTAAACCTGAATTGAAACATCGGTTTCTAAAACTGGACTCACAGGAGAGGTTCAAATCAAAGAGAGTTAGAGTGTCAGTCCCCTTGTACTTAAGTCGGTGTTGTGCCTTTTGGTATCAATTCGGATGTAATTTCTGTGTTTTATCTTCAATAAGAAGATCCAAGAGATACTGAAAACCTGAAGTGAAGCATCGGAATCTAAAACTAGACTCACAGGAGAGATTCACATCATAGAAAGTTAGAGTGTCAGTCCTCTTGTAATTAAGTTGGCATTCTGCCGTTTGTAATAAATTCTCATGCAATTTCTGTGTTTCATCGTCATTAAGAAGGTCCAAGGGATACAGTAAACCTGAAGTGAAGCATCGGAATCTAAAACTGGACTCACGGGAGAGGTTAAAATCGTAGAGAGTTAAAGTGTCAGCCCTCTTGTACTTAAGTCTGCATTGTGATTCTATTTTTTAAATTCGGATGCAATTTCTGTGTTTCATCGTCAATAAGAAGGTCCAAGGGATACTGTAAACCTGAAGTGAAGCATCGGACTCTTAAACTGGACTCACAGGAGTGGTTTCTTCTCATAGAAATTGGAGTGTGAGTCCTCTTCTACTTAAGTCGGCATTGTGCCTTTTGTATTAAATTCGGATGCAATTCCTGTGTGTCATCGTCAATTAGAAGGTTCAAGGGATACAGTAAACCTGAAGTGAAGCATCGGAATCTAAAACTGGACTCACAGGAGAGGTTCAAATCATAGAGAGTGAGAGTGTCAGTCCTCTTGTACTTAAGTCGGCATTGTGCCTTTTGTATTAAATTCGGATGCAATTTCTGTGTTTCATCGTCAATAAGAAGGTCCAAGGGATACAGGAAACCTGAAGTGAAGCATCGGAATCTAACACTGGACTCACAGGAGAGGTTCAATTCAGAGAAAGTCAGAGTGTCAGTCCTCTTGTACTTAAGTCGGCATTGTGCCTTTTGTATTAAATTCGGATGCAATTTCTGTGTTTCATCTTCAATAAGACGGTCCAAAGGATACAGAAAACCTGAAGTGAAGCCTCGGAATCTTAAAGTGGACTCACAGGAGAGGTTCAAATCATAGAGAGTTACAGTGTCTGTCCTCTTGTACTTAAGTCGGCATTGTGCCTTTTGTATTAAATTTGGATGCAATTTCTGTGTTTCATCTTCAATAAGAAGGACCAAGGGATACAGTAAACCTGAAGTGAAGCATCGGAATCTAAAACTGGACTCACAGCAGAGGTTCAAATCATAGAAAGTAAGAGTGTCAGTCCTCTTGTACTAAAGTCGGCATTGTGCCTTTTGTATTAAATATGGATGCAATTTCTGTGTTTCATCGTCAATAAGAAGGTCTAAGCGATACAGTAAATCTGAAGTGAAGCATCGGAATCTAAAACTGGACTCACAGGAGAGGTTCAAATCATAGGGAGTGAGGGTGTCAGTCCTCTTGAACTTAAGTCGGCATTGTGCCTTTTGTATTAGATTCGGATGCAATTTCTGTGTTTCATCGTCAATAAGAAGGTCCGAGGGATACAGGAAACCTGAAGTGAAGCATCGGAATCTAAGACTGGACTTACAGGAGAGGTTCAAATCATAGAGAGTTGGAGTGTCAGTCCTCTTGTACTTAAGTCGGCATTGTGCCTTTTGTATTAGATTAGGATGCAATTTCTGTGTTTCATCGTCAATAAGAAGTTCCAAGGGATACAGTAAACCTGAAGTGAAGCATCGGAATCTTAAACTGGACTCACAGGAGTGGTTCAAATCATAGAAAGCTAGAGCGTCAGTCCTCTTCTACTTAAGTCGCCTTTGTGCCTTTTGTATTAAATTCGGATGCAATTTCTGTGTTTCATCGTCAATAAGAAGGTCCAATGGATACAGTAAACCTGAAGTGAAGCATCGGAATCTAAAACTGGACTCACAGGAGAGGTTCAAATCATAGAAAGTTAGAGTGTCAGTCGTCTTGTACTTAAGTCGGCATATAGCATTTTGTATTAAATTCGGATGCAATTTCTGTGTTTCATCGTCAATAACAAGGTCCAAGGGATACAGTAAACCTGAATTGAAGCATCGGAATCTAAAACTGGACTCAAAGGAGAGGTTCAAATCATCGAAAGTTAGAGTTTCAGTCCTCTTGTACTTAAGTCGGCATGGTGCCTTTTGTATTCAATTTGGATGCAATTTCTGTATTTCATCGTCAATAAGAAATTCCAAGGGATGCAGTAAACCTGAAGTGAAGCATCGGAATCTAAAACTGGACTCACAGGAGCTGTTCAAATCATAGAGAGTTAGAGTGTCAGTCCTCTTGTACTTAAGTCGGCATTGTGCCTTTTGTATTAAATTCGGATGCTATTTCTGTGTGTCATCGTCAATAAGAAGGTCCAAGGGATACAGTAAACCTGAAGTGAAGCATCGGAATCTAAAACTGGACTCACAGGAGAGGTTCAAATCATAGAGAGTGAGAGTGTCAGTCCTCTTGTACTTAAGTCGGCATTGTGCCTTTTGTATTAAATTCGGATGCAATTTCTGTGTTTCATCGTCAATAAGTAGGTCTAAGCGATACAGTAAATCTGAAGTGAAGCATCGGAATCTAAAACTGGACTCACAGGAGTGGTTCAAATCATAGAGATTGAGGGTGTCAGTCCTCTTGAACCCAAGTCGGCATTTGCCTTTTGTATTAGATTCGGATGCGATTTCTGTGTTTCATCGTCAATAAGAAGGTCCGAGGGATACAGGAAACCTGAAGTGAAGCATCGGAATCTTGACTGGACTCAAAGGAGAGGTTCAAATCATCGAAAGTTAGAGTTTCAGTCCCCTTGTACTTAAGACAGCATGGTGCCTTTTGTATTAAATTTGGATGCAATTTCTGTGTTTCATCGTCAATAAGAAGGTCCAAGGGATACAGTAAACCTGAAGTGAAGCATCGGAATCTAAAACCGGACTCACAGGAGAGGTTAAAATCATAGAGAGTTAGTGTGTTAGTCCTCTTGTACTTAAGTCGGCATTGTGCCTTTTGTATTAAATTCGGATGCAATTCCTGTGTGTCATCGTCAATTAGAAGGTCCAAGGGATACTGTAAGCCTGAAGTGAAGCATCGGAATCTAAAACTGGACTCACAGGAGAGGTTTAAATCATAGAGAGTAAGAGTGTCAGTCCTCTTGTACTTAAGTCGGCATTGTGCTTTTGGATTAAATTCGGATGCAATATCTGTGTTTCATCGTCAATAAGAAGGTCCAAGGGATACAGGAAACCTGAAGTGAAGCATCGGAATCCAACACTGGACTCACAGGAGAGGTTCAAATCAGAGAAAGTCAGAGTGTCAGTCCTCTTGTACTTAAGTCGGCATTGTGCCTTTTGTATTAAATTCGGATTCAATTTCTGTGTTTCATCTTCAATAAGACGGTCCAAAGGATACAGAAAACCTGAAGAGAAGCATCGGAATCTTAAAGTGGACTCACAGGAGAGGTTCAAATCATAGAGAGTTACAGTGTCAATCCTCTTGTACTTAAGTCGGCATTGTGCCTTTTGTATTAAATTTGGATGCAATTTCTGTGTTTCATCTTCAATAAGAAGGTCCAAGGGATACAGTAAACCTGAAGTGAAGCATCGGAGTCTAAAACTGGACTCACAGCAGAGGTTCAAATCATAGAAAGTTAGAGTGTCAGTCCTCTTGTACTTAAGTCGGCATTGTGCCTTTTGTATTAAATATGGATGCAATTTCTGTGTTTCATCGTCAATAAGAAGGTCTAAGCGATACAGTAAATCTGAAGTAAAGCATCGGAATCTACAACTGGACTCACAGGAGAGGTTCAAATCATAGGGAGTGAGGGTGTCAGTCCTCTTGAACTTAAGTCGGCATTGTGCCTTTTGTATTAGATTCGGATGCAATTTCTGTGTTTCATCGTCAATAAGAAGGTCCGAGGGATACAGGAAACCTGAAGTGAACCATCGGAATCTAAGACTGGACTTACAGGAGAGGTTCAAATCATAGAGAGTTGGAGCGTCAGTCCTCTTGTACTTAAGTCGGCATTGTGCCTTTTGTATTAGATTCGGATGCAATTTCTGTGTTTCATCGTCAATAAGAAGTTAAGGGATACAGTAAACCTGAAGTGAAGCATCGGAATCTTAAACTGGACTCACAGGAGTGGTTCAAATCATAGAAAGTTAGAGCGTCAGTCCTCTTCTACTTAAGTCGCCTTTGTGCCTTTTGTATTAAATTCGGATGCAATTTCTGTGTTTCATCGTCAATAAAAAGGTCCAAGGGATACAGTAAACCTGAATTGAAGCATCGGAATCTAAAACTGGACTCAAAGGAGAGGTTCAAATCCTCGAAAGTTAGAGTTTCAGTCCTCTTGTACTTAAGTCGGCATGGTGCCTTTTGTATTAAATTCGGATGCTATTTCATGTGTCATCGTCAACAAGAAGGTCCTAGGGATACAGTAAACCTGAATTGAAGCATCGGAATCTAAAACTGGACTCACAGGAGAGGTTCAAATCATAGAGAGTGAGAGTGTCAGTCCTCTTGAACCTAAGTCGGCATTGTGCCTTTCGTATGAGATTCGGATGCGATTTCTGTGTTTCATCGTCAATAAGAAGGTCCGAGGGATACAGGAAACCTGAAGTGAAGCATCGGAATCTTGACTGGACTTACAGGAGAGGTTCAAATCATAAAGAGTTGGAGTGTCAGTACTCTTGTACTCAAGTCGGCATTGTGCCTTTTGTATTTTAATTCGGATGCAATTTCTGTGTTTCATCGTCTATAAGAAGGTCCAAGGGATACAGTAAACCTGAAGTGAAGCATCGGAATCTTAAACTGGACTCACAGGAGTGGTTCAAATCATAGAAAGTCAGCGTGTCAGTCCTCTTCTCCTTAAGTCGGCATCGTGCCTTTTGTATTAAATTCGGATGCAATTTCTGTGTTTCATCGTCAATAAGAAGGTCCAAGGGATACAGTAAACCTGAAGTGAAACATCGGAATCTGAAACAGCACTCACAGGAGAGGTACAAATCATAGAAAGTTAGAGTGTCAATACTCTTGTACTTAAGTCGGCATTGTGCCTTTTGTATTAAATTCGGATACAATTTCTGTGATTCATCGTCAATAAGAAGGTCCAAGGGATACAGTAAACCTGAATTGAAGGATCCGAATCTAAAACTGGACTCAAAGGAGAGGTTCAAATCATCGAAAGTTAGAGTTTCAGTCCCCTTGTACTTAAGTCAGCATGGTGCCTTTTGTATTAAATTTCGATGCAATTTCTGTGTTTCATCGTCAATAAGAAGGTCCAAGGGATACAGTAAACCTGAAGTGAAGCATCGGAATCTAATACTGGACTCACAGGTGAGGATCAAATCATAGAAAGCTAGAGTGTCAGTCGTCTTGTACTTAAGTCGGCATTGTGCCTTTTGTATTAAATTCGGATGCAATTTCTGTGTTTCATCCTCAATAAGAAGGTCCAAGGGATACACTAAACCTGAAGAGAAGCATCGGAATCTAAAACTGGACTCACAGGAGAGGATCAAATCATAGAGAGTTAAGAGTCAGTCCACTTCTACTTAAGTCTTTATTGTGCCTTTTGTATTGAATTCGGATGGAATTTCTGTGTTTCATCATCAATGAGAAGGTCCAAGGGATACAGAAAACCTGAAGTGAAGCATCGAAATCTTAAACTGGACTCACAGGAGTGGTTCAAGTCATAGAAAGTTAGAGTGTCAGTCCTCTTCTACTTAAGTCGGCATTGTGCCTTTTGTATTAAATTCGGATGCAATTTCTGTGTTTCATCATCAATAAGAAGGTCCAAGGGATACAGTAAACCTGAAGTGAAGCATCGGAATCTAAAACTGGACTCACAAGTGAGGTTCAAATCATAGAAAGCTAGAGTGTCAATCCTCTTGTACTTAAGTCGGCATTGTGGCTTTTGTATTAAATTCGGATGCAATTTCTGTGTTTCATCGTCAATAAGAAGGTCCAAGGGATACAGTAAACCTGAATTGAAGCATCGGAATCTAAAACTGGACTCAAAGGAGCGGTTCAAATCATATAGAGTTATATTGTCAGTCCTCTGGTACTTAAGTCGGCATTGTGTGTTTTGTATTAATCTTGGATGCAATTTCTGTGTTTCATCTTCAATAACAAGGTCCAAGGTATACAGTAAACCTGAAGTGAAGCATCGGAATCTAAAACTTGACTCACAGGAGAGGTTCAAATCATAGAAAGTTAGAGTGTCAGTCCTCTTGAACTTAAGTCGGCATTGTGCCTTTTGTATTAGATTCGGATGCAATTACTGTGTATCATCGTCAATAAGAAGGTCTGAGGTATACAGGAAACCTGAAGTGAAGCATCGGAATCTTGACTGGACTTACAGGAGAGGTTCAAATCATTGAGAGTAGGAGTGTCAGTCCTCTTGCACTCAAGTCGGCTTTGTGCCTTTTGTATTAAATTCGGATGCAATTTCTGTGTTTCATCGTCTATAAGAAGGTCCAAGGGATACAGTTAACCTGAAGTGAAGCATCGGAATCTAAAACTGGACTCACGGGAGAGGTTAAAATCGTAGAGAGTTAAAGTGTCAGTCCTCTTGTACTTAAGTCTGCATTGTGATTCTATTTTTTAAATTCGGATGCAATTTCTGTGTTTCATCGTCAATAAGAAGGTCCAAGGGATACTGTAAACCTGAAGTGAAGCATCGGACTCTTAAACTGGACTCACAGGAGTGGTTTCTTCTCATAGAAATTGGAGTGTGAGTCCTCTTCTACTTAAGTCGGCATTGTGCCTTTTGTATTAAATTCGGATGCAATTTCTGTGTTTCATCATCAATAAGAAGGTCCAAGGGATACAGTAAACCTGAAGTGAAGCATCGGAATCCAACACTGGACTCACAGGAGAGGTTCAAATCAGAGAAAGTCAGAGTGTCAGTCCTCTTGTACTTAAGTCGGCATTGTGCCTTTTGTATTAAATTCGGATTCAATTTCTGTGTTTCATCTTCAATAAGACGGTCCAAAGGATACAGAAAACCTGAAGAGAAGCATCGGAATCTTAAAGTGGACTCACAGGAGAGGTTCAAATCATAGAGAGTTACAGTGTCAATCCTCTTGTACTTAAGTCGGCATTGTGCCTTTTGTATTAAATTTGGATGCAATTTCTGTGTTTCATCTTCAATAAGAAGGTCCAAGGGATACAGTAAACCTGAAGTGAAGCATCGGAGTCTAAAACTGGACTCACAGCAGAGGTTCAAATCATAGAAAGTTAGAGTGTCAGTCCTCTTGTACTTAAGTCGGCATTGTGCCTTTTGTATTAAATATGGATGCAATTTCTGTGTTTCATCGTCAATAAGAAGGTCTAAGCGATACAGTAAATCTGAAGTAAAGCATCGGAATCTACAACTGGACTCACAGGAGAGGTTCAAATCATAGGGAGTGAGGGTGTCAGTCCTCTTGAACTTAAGTCGGCATTGTGCCTTTTGTATTAGATTCGGATGCAATTTCTGTGTTTCATCGTCAATAAGAAGGTCCGAGGGATACAGGAAACCTGAAGTGAACCATCGGAATCTAAGACTGGACTTACAGGAGAGGTTCAAATCATAGAGAGTTGGAGCGTCAGTCCTCTTGTACTTAAGTCGGCATTGTGCCTTTTGTATTAGATTCGGATGCAATTTCTGTGTTTCATCGTCAATAAGAAGTTAAGGGATACAGTAAACCTGAAGTGAAGCATCGGAATCTTAAACTGGACTCACAGGAGTGGTTCAAATCATAGAAAGTTAGAGCGTCAGTCCTCTTCTACTTAAGTCGCCTTTGTGCCTTTTGTATTAAATTCGGATGCAATTTCTGTGTTTCATCGTCAATAAAAAGGTCCAAGGGATACAGTAAACCTGAATTGAAGCATCGGAATCTAAAACTGGACTCAAAGGAGAGGTTCAAATCCTCGAAAGTTAGAGTTTCAGTCCTCTTGTACTTAAGTCGGCATGGTGCCTTTTGTATTAAATTCGGATGCTATTTCATGTGTCATCGTCAACAAGAAGGTCCTAGGGATACAGTAAACCTGAATTGAAGCATCGGAATCTAAAACTGGACTCACAGGAGAGGTTCAAATCATAGAGAGTGAGAGTGTCAGTCCTCTTGAACCTAAGTCGGCATTGTGCCTTTCGTATGAGATTCGGATGCGATTTCTGTGTTTCATCGTCAATAAGAAGGTCCGAGGGATACAGGAAACCTGAAGTGAAGCATCGGAATCTTGACTGGACTTACAGGAGAGGTTCAAATCATAAAGAGTTGGAGTGTCAGTACTCTTGTACTCAAGTCGGCATTGTGCCTTTTGTATTTTAATTCGGATGCAATTTCTGTGTTTCATCGTCTATAAGAAGGTCCAAGGGATACAGTAAACCTGAAGTGAAGCATCGGAATCTTAAACTGGACTCACAGGAGTGGTTCAAATCATAGAAAGTCAGCGTGTCAGTCCTCTTCTCCTTAAGTCGGCATCGTGCCTTTTGTATTAAATTCGGATGCAATTTCTGTGTTTCATCGTCAATAAGAAGGTCCAAGGGATACAGTAAACCTGAAGTGAAACATCGGAATCTGAAACAGCACTCACAGGAGAGGTACAAATCATAGAAAGTTAGAGTGTCAATACTCTTGTACTTAAGTCGGCATTGTGCCTTTTGTATTAAATTCGGATACAATTTCTGTGATTCATCGTCAATAAGAAGGTCCAAGGGATACAGTAAACCTGAATTGAAGGATCCGAATCTAAAACTGGACTCAAAGGAGAGGTTCAAATCATCGAAAGTTAGAGTTTCAGTCCCCTTGTACTTAAGTCAGCATGGTGCCTTTTGTATTAAATTTGGATGCAATTTCTGTGTTTCATCGTCAATAAGAAGGTCCAAGGGATACAGTAAACCTGAAGTGAAGCATCGGAATCTAATACTGGACTCACAGGAGAGGATCAAATCATAGAAAGCTAGAGTGTCAGTCGTCTTGTACTTAAGTCGGCATTGTGCCTTTTGTATTAAATTCGGATGCAATTTCTGTGTTTCATCCTCAATAAGAAGGTCCAAGGGATACACTAAACCTGAAGAGAAGCATCGGAATCTAAAACTGGACTCACAGGAGAGGATCAAATCATAGAGAGTTAAGAGTCAGTCCACTTCTACTTAAGTCTTTATTGTGCCTTTTGTATTGAATTCGGATGGAATTTCTGTGTTTCATCATCAATGAGAAGGTCCAAGGGATACAGAAAACCTGAAGTGAAGCATCGAAATCTTAAACTGGACTCACAGGAGTGGTTCAAGTCATAGAAAGTTAGAGTGTCAGTCCTCTTCTACTTAAGTCGGCATTGTGCCTTTTGTATTAAATTCGGATGCAATTTCTGTGTTTCATCATCAATAAGAAGGTCCAAGGGATACAGTAAACCTGAAGTGAAGCATCGGAATCTAAAACTGGACTCACAAGTGAGGTTCAAATCATAGAAAGCTAGAGTGTCAATCCTCTTGTACTTAAGTCGGCATTGTGGCTTTTGTATTAAATTCGGATGCAATTTCTGTGTTTCATCGTCAATAAGAAGGTCCAAGGGATACAGTAAACCTGAATTGAAGCATCGGAATCTAAAACTGGACTCAAAGGAGCGGTTCAAATCATATAGAGTTATATTGTCAGTCCTCTGGTACTTAAGTCGGCATTGTGTGTTTTGTATTAATCTTGGATGCAATTTCTGTGTTTCATCTTCAATAACAAGGTCCAAGGTATACAGTAAACCTGAAGTGAAGCATCGGAATCTAAAACTTGACTCACAGGAGAGGTTCAAATCATAGAAAGTTAGAGTGTCAGTCCTCTTGAACTTAAGTCGGCATTGTGCCTTTTGTATTAGATTCGGATGCAATTACTGTGTATCATCGTCAATAAGAAGGTCTGAGGGATACAGGAAACCTGAAGTGAAGCATCGGAATCTTGACTGGACTTACAGGAGAGGTTCAAATCATTGAGAGTAGGAGTGTCAGTCCTCTTGCACTCAAGTCGGCTTTGTGCCTTTTGTATTAAATTCTGATGCAATTTCTGTGTTTCATCGTCTATAAGAAGGTCCAAGGGATACAGTTAACCTGAAGTGAAGCATCGGAATCTAAAACTGGACTCACGGGAGAGGTTAAAATCGTAGAGAGTTAAAGTGTCAGTCCTCTTGTACTTAAGTCTGCATTGTGATTCTATTTTTTAAATTCGGATGCAATTTCTGTGTTTCATCGTCAATAAGAAGGTCCAAGGGATACTGTAAACCTGAAGTGAAGCATCGGACTCTTAAACTGGACTCACAGGAGTGGTTTCTTCTCATAGAAATTGGAGTGTGAGTCCTCTTCTACTTAAGTCGGCATTGTGCCTTTTGTATTAAATTCGGATGCAATTTCTGTGTTTCATCATCAATAAGAAGGTCCAAGGGATACAGTAAACCTGAAGTGAAGCATCGGAATGTAAAACTGGACTCAAAGGAGAAGTTCAAATCATGGAAAGTTAGAGTGTCAATCCACTTGTACTTAAGTTGGCATTGTGCCTTTTGTATTAAATTCGGATGCAATTTCTGTGTTTCATCGTCAATAAGAAGTTCCAAGGATTCAGTAAACCTGAATTGAAGCATCGGAATCTAAAACTGGACTCAAAGGAGCGGTTCAAATCATAGAGAGTTAGAGTGTC